>NC_090371.1:48130478-48477978 GCF_036365525.1 Heterodontus francisci
TAGCCCCTTAAAAATATATGTTTCAATGAGATCACTTCTCCATTCTTCTAAACTAGAGAATATGGGTCTAGAATACTCAATCTCTCCTCATAGGACAATACTCTCATTCCAGCAATCAGTCTAGTGAACCTTTGTTCACTCCCTCAAGAGGCAAGTATCCTTCCTTAGGAATGGAGATCAAAACTGTACACAGTACTCCAGGTGTGGTCTCACAATTGTGCTAAGATTTCTTTACACTTATAATCCAATCCCTTCGTAATAAAGGCTAACATACCATTTGCTTTCCTTATTACTTGCCATATCTGCATGTTAACTTTCTGCGATTCATGTACAAAAACACACATATGCCACTAATACTAACATTTCCAGTCTCTCATCATTTAAAAATATGCTTTTCCATTTTTTCCTACCAAAGTGGATCACTTGATGTTTCCCCACATTATGTCCACAAGTACTTCTAGTAGCTGTTCTCACACAAAATTCATTTGATTTTGGCCTGTGTTCTGAGATTGTAAACACTTGAATAGTGGCTATTTGTGAACACTTACTTTTGTTAATCTCTTCCTTTTCACATACCTAAAACAGATTGTTAAAACTTTTTATATGTCTCTAGTTAGTTTACTTTCATATCCTATTCATTTTTATCAATTTGTCATCCTTTGCTGAATTCTAAAATCTTCCCAATCCCCTGGCTTTCTAATGTTTCTGGCAACATTATACGCCTGTTCCTTTAATATTATCTTTCAGTCCTCTTGTTTGCCATAGTTGGACAACTTTTCTTGTGGGGTTATTTCTTAAGGGAATTTATAACCATTGCAAATTATAAATTAATTCTTAAAATGTTGTCATTGCCGACCTACCATTATATATTTAACCTAGTTTCCCAATATACCTTAGCCAACTTGCCCCTCAAACCTATTAGTTTGCTTTGTTCAGATGCAAGACCCATTTTCAGACTTAACTAAGTCACTCTCAAACTCAATATAAATTCACCATATTATGATCACTCCTCCCCAAGACCCTTTCTCTCTACTGTCTTTAACCCATCCTTTATCATAGCAAGCACTCATCCTTTTCCATTTTGCCTAACTCCTCTAAAGTATCCTGGAATGTTTAATTCTCAATCTCGGTCACTCTGCAAACACGTCTACGTAACGGCTATTAGATCAAACCCATTATTATCTATCTGTGCGAGTAAATCATCTATTCTTTCAATTTGTGACACTTTTAACAATTTAAGTTTTACCACTATGCCACCTAAATGATTAAAAATTATGGACACTTTCATAATCAGATTTCCTGTTAGAGCTGGTTTACATAGGAACTTTCAATGAAATGCATGCCTCACGCACCAAATATATTATATAGATTTTTGAATTCAGTCTGGCAAGCAGTAAATGCAGCAACAGTAACATGACAAAAGATACTCCAATATAACAGGAAAATATCTGAGGCCAAAAATAATCTCAAAGCACACTCAAATTAACACCAAAATAATTGATATTTTTGGCTTGATAGCCAACTGGCTACCAGTGACATATCTTGTTCTCTTGGTCTTCTCAATTTTCCCTGTAAACCTACTGACATTCTCACTTGTCCCAGGTATGTTATATTGGTGGGGTGGACAGGAAAGAACATGCATGATGCGAAATATCATGAAACACTTACTGAAACAATGTAGAGCATGTGAGGAATTCTGGCCTTGTCTGAAATCTATCATGAATGCTGAAACTCGGCAAACACTTCATCGGGTAGCAGTACCAGGTTTTAATTTGTGAAAAAAACATTTCTTTCATAAGTCATGCCACCATCCTTCATGAGCTATGGATCTCTCATGCTCCTGGGAGAATTATGTCACTGCACCATTCCTCTTAAGACATGCCACTTTATACCATACATAGCCATCTAGTAATATTCAAATTAACTAGAAAAATATTTTTGTTCAGAAGTATGTCGCATTCAAGAAGTATTGTACCATTTAGTCAGATTTTCTGAAAAGCAACGCTCAACATAACTAAAAGGCCTCAGATGCAACCTCTGCTGTCCAGCATTCCAAAATGTTGTTAGACAACTCATTGTCTTGGTATTCTAGTAGAATCTCATCCCAATTTTTAATTTATCATACTAACCAATCAATTTTCCTTTAAATATAGATAATTTTGATTTGTAGAAAATAAAAAATTGCCAACGATAGGTGAAAAGCAGTATGAGAAAACATTAAAAGAGATAGTTCTAAGATAAACATATTCTCATGTGGCAAGTTTTCAGGCCACCTTTCCCTTTAAGAGTACATCATGTCATTTTATCATGCAACCATATCCTTTCCCATGCCCTTTATAGTGCCCCATGCAGCTTCATAAGTTATTTTCAACCAGAAGCCAACTGAGCATATTTGCCAATCAAAATAAAAAAGGATTGCCCTTCCCATGCAAACAAAATATATTCCAAGATTTATTACATTTTGAAATTTTAGAAAATGAAGTATGTCTATGTCTACTTTTAACTTTTGGCAGAATCCATGTCTCAACAATATATTAAATCATTAGGATTGCTCAAATTGGCTAATTCATTAATGTTCAAGGCAACATATTTAATATTTAACACAGCATTAGCTTTGGCTCAGTTGGGAGCATTCTCAACTCTACGTCTGAAGGTTGTGGGTTCAAGCCCTGCTCCAGAGACTTGCATGAGTACAAATATCGAGGCTGACACTCCACTGCAGTACTGGATAGACAAGTTTAGATTGATAGACAAGACTTCTGGTCTCTCAGAGAATGAAAGAATACGGGGAGCGAGCAGTTAAGTGGAGCTGAAGCAGAAGATCAGCCATGATCGTACTGAATGGGAGAGCAGGCTCAAGGGGCCATATGGTCTACTCCTGCTCCTATTTCTTATGTTTTTACTGAGGGAGTGCTTTACTGTTGGGGGTGCTGTCTTTCAGATGAGATGTTAAACTGAGGCCCCGAGTGCTCTCTAAGGTGAATGCATGGCAGTATTGTGAAGAAGAGGGTTTATCCCTGGTGACCTGGCCAATAATGAATCCCTCAATCAACATCAGTCAAAAAAAATTATCTGTTCATTATCAATGAAAATAGAAAATATAAACCCTCCTATTCAAGGAGGGAGCGGAGACCTAAGGTAACTGTTAGAGCAAACTAGCTTGACTTGATCTATCGACTTTGTTTGAAGTGTAAATTGATCATTAGGAGACTGTAGCTGGGCACATAGAAAAACTCAAGGTAATCGGGAACAGTCAACATGGCTTTGTGAAAAGGGAGCTAATGTTTAACCAATATTGAGTTGAGTTCTTGAAGAGTAACATGTAACATGGATAAAGGGGAGCCCGTTGACATGCTGTACTTGGGATTTCAGAAGGCATTTGACAAATTGCCACATAAAATGTTACTTGCAAAGTAGGAGTTCATAGTGTCGTGGTAACATCATTAGCATGAATAGAAGATGGCTGGCTGCAGAGAAAACAGAGAGTATGCATAATGGGTCTTTCTGATTGGCAGGAAGTGTAAGCACTCCCCGCAGGGTTTGTTGCTAGTGCCCTCAACTTAGATGAGAGGAACGATGGCATGGCAGCTAAATATGCAGATGACACAAAGATAGGTGAGGTAGTATGTTGTGAAGAGGACATAAGGTGCTTGCAGATCAATATAGATAGGTTGAGTGAGTGGGTAAAAATCTGCCAGATGGAGTATAATGTGGGAAAATGTGAAGTTGTTCACTTTGACAGGAAGAATAAAAAAGCAAAGTATTACTTAAATGGAGAATGACTGCACACTCCGCGGTGCAGAGGGATCTAGGTGTTCTAGTGTATGAGTCACAAAATGTTCGATGCAGGTACAGCAAGTAATAAAGACGGCTAATGGAATGCTTTATTGTGAGAGGAGTTGAAAATAAAAGTAAGGATGTTATGCTTCAGTTATAGAGGGCATTGGCGAGATCACATCTCAAATGCTGTGTGCAGTTTTGGTCTCCTTATTTAAGGAAGATGTAAATGCATTGGAGGAGGTTTACTACATTGATCCCTGGAATGAGCGGGTTGTCTTATGAGGAAAAGTTGGACAGACTGGGCTTGTTTTCACTGGAGTTTAGGAGACTTGATTGAAGTATATAAGATCCTGAAAGGTCTTGACAAAGTGGGTGTGGAAAGAATGTTTCTTTTGTGGGGGAGTCTAGAACTAGGGGTTACAGTTTGAAAATTAGGGGTCGCCCTTTTAGGACAAAGATGAGTAGAATTTTTTTTGTTCAGTAGGTTGTGTGACTTTGGAACTCTCTGCCTCGGTGGTGGAGGCAGGGTCATTGAATAATTTCAAGACAGGGTTAGATAGATTCTTGTTGGGCAAGGGAATCAAAGGTAATCAGGAGTAGATGGGAGTGTGAAATTTGAGACAGAAACCGATCAGCCATGATCTTATTGAATGGCGGAACAGGCTAGAGAGGCCGAATGGCCTACTTCTGCTCCGAGTTCATATGTATGTATCTATGTACATTGCTGTTTGTGGGAGCTGGCCATTCACAAATTGGCTGCCACTATTCCTAAACAGTGACTTCTTCTCTTCTTCTTTGGCCTCCTTGTCTCGAGAGACAATGGATATACGCCTAGAGGTGGTCAGTGGTTTGTGAAGCAGCGCCTGGAGTGGCTATAAAGGCCAATTCTAGAGTGACAGACTCTTCCACAGGCGCTGCAGATAAAATTGGTTGTCGTGGCTGTTACATAGTTGGCTCTCTCCTTGCACTTTTGCCTTTTTTCCTGCCAACTGCTAAGTCTCTTCGACTCGCCACTCTTTAGCCCCGCCTTTATGGCTGTCCGCCAGCTCTGGCTATCACTGGCAACTGACTCCCACGACTTGTGGTCAATGTCACAGGACGTCAAGTCACATTTGCAGACTTCTTTAAAGCGGAGACATGGATGGCCGGTGGGTCTGATACCAGTGACGAACCCGCTGTACAATGTGTCCTTGGGGATCCTGCCATCTTCCATGCGGCTCACATGGCCAAGCCATCTCAAGCGCCACTGGCTCAGTAGGGTGTATATGCTGGGGATGTTGACCGCCTCGACGACATCTGCATTGGAAATACGGTCCTACCACCTGATGCCAAGGATTTTCCGGAGGCAGCGGATGGAATGAATTGAGACGTCGTTCTTGGCTGACATACGTTGTCCAGGCCTCGCTGCCATAGAGCAAGGTACTGAGGACACAGGCTTGATACACTCGGACTTGTGTTCCGTGTCAGTGCGCCATTTTCCCACACTCTCTTGGCCAGTCTGGACATAGCAGTAGATGCCTTTCCCATGCACTTGTTGATTTCTGCATCTAGAGACAGGTTACTGGTGATAGTTGAGCCTAAGTAGGTGAACTCTTGAACCACTTCCAGAGCGTGGTCGCCAATATTGATGGATGGAGCATTTCTGATGTCCTGTCCCATGATGTTCGTTTTCTCGAGGTTGATGGTTAGGCCAAATTCGTTGCAGGCAGCTGCAATCCTGTCGATGAGTCTCTGCAGACACTCTTCTGTATGGGATGTTAATGCAGCATCATCAGCAAAGAGGAGTTCCCTGATGAGGACCTTCCATACTTTGGTCTTCGCTCTAAGATGGGCAAGGTTGAACAACCTGCCATCTGATCTTGTGTGGAGGAAAATTCCTTCTTCTGAAGACTTGAGCGCATGTGAGAGCAGCAGGGAGAAGAAGATCCCAAAAAGTGTGGGTGCAAGAACACAGCCCTGTTTCACGCCACTCAGGATAGGAAAGGGGTCTGATGAGGCACCGTTATGCTGGATTGTGCCTTTCATATTGTCATAGAATGAGGTGATGATACTCAGTAGCTTTGGTGGACATCCGATCTTTGCTATTAGTCTGAGGAGACCACGTCTGCTGACGAGGTCAACGTAGAGGGGCACCCGTTGTTTACGGCATTTCTCCTGTAGCTGGCAAAGGGAGAACAGCATGTCAATGGTGAATCTCTCTGCTTGAAAGCCGCACTGTGCCTCAGGGTAGACATGCTCAGCCAGCTTCTGGAGTCTGTTTAAAACGACTCGAGCAAAGACTTTCCCCACTATGCTGAGCAGGGAGATTCTACGGTAGTTGTTGCACTCACCGCGGTCACCCTTGTTCTTATAGAGTCTGATGATATTGGCATCGCGCATGTCCTGTGGTACTGCTCCCTCATCCCAGCACAGGCAAAGCAGTTCATGGAGTGCTGACAGTATAGCAGGCATGACACTCTTGATTATTTCAGGGGTAATACCGTCTTTCCCAGGGGCTTTTCCACTGGCTAGAGAATCAATGGCATCACTGAGTTCCAATTCTGTTGGCTGTGACTACACTACAAGAAGTACTTAATTGGCTGTAAAGCACTTTGGGACATCCTGAGATTGTGAATTGCACTATATACTGGAGAGGTGGTGGTGTAGTGGCAATGTCATTGAGCTAGTATTCCAGAGACCCAAGCTAATGCACTGGGGACACAGGTTTAAATCCCATGACGACAGCTCATGGAATTTAAATTCAATTAGCAGACTCAGTAATGGTGCCAAGAAAGTATCATCAGTTGTCATAAAAACCCATCTGGTTCACTAATGTCCCTTAGGTAAGGAAATCTGCGTCCTCACCTGATACGGCCTACGTGTCACTCCAGGCCCACAGTAATGAGGTTGACTCTTAACTGCCCTCTGAAATGACCTAGCAAGCCACTCAGTTGTCAAGAGCAATTAGAAATGGGCAACAAATGCTGGTCTTGTCAGTGTTGCCCATATCCCATGGAAGAACAAAAAAAAGCAAATCCTTCTTTTCTTAGACCAAGCGGTGACTATAAATTTAGCTGAATTGTCTTTTAACTTTAGTAGGGGTTGTTTCTTCCACACACGACCAAACTTGGCAACACGTTATCTTTTCTACTACCCCAATCGCAGATTGTGCTAAATGAACCTTAACACATTCAAGTGGTTCCAACTACACCATAGAAACAGTATCTATGCATACAACCACACAATGGATATTTTTTTCTGCATTCCACATACCCAAAAAAATTCCTTATAAATTTGCTTAGGCCATATAGCATAAAAGTAACCTGATGAACAGTTCCTGCAGCTTGGCGTACCCCATATATCCCCCACTCCCCATCCATGTTATGACTCTTGCTAATACACCACATCTCTGAATTTTCTAGATTTGTTCCCATCAACCTCTATAACCACCAACTTGCTCTTATATTTTAAGTATTAACACTCATTCCATCTTGTAAAATCCTTGACATCCATTCCAATACAAAATCTTAATAAATTAATAAACGTTTAACAACTGGTTACTTAATAATTCACAAAATTCTTGTTAATCGAAGAACCCCTTAAAGAGAAATTGCTGACGCATTTCAGGCAAGGCTACAGTGTCAACAGTTCAGTCGCCTACACTAATTTTAGTAGAAAATGTCTTACACGCAATATAGATAAATGTGTTTAATATGCATATTTACTTATACATCTACGATAATTTAGGTCTTTCAACCAAGTTTGGAATCCTGAAATTAATTTATCAGATACAGCACATCTTAATGCAGATTTTTGGTTGTTGTCCAAAAGTTGCAAGTGTTTCTTTGACTTCACAAAAGTGATAGTTGAGAATGTTAACTCACACAATGAGACACAATTGACCAGTCCCTGCTCTCCATCTAGAACACAGTTGGATGTTGCTTGTACTTTGCCATGGTGCTGCTCAGTTATGGTCTGGATTGCTTTCTTCTGCTGACCAGGAGTGGTTATTGTTATTGGTCGAGCTGGCCATAATGACAGATCCCCTTCCAGAATCTGATGGTGGTGTTTCCATAGTGCTGAAGTCTGGTATTTCCACCCATACTACACTCCATATTTAGTAAAATACCAATAAGCAGTAACCAAGGAAGAAAGCACACACAATGATCAAGAAACACCAACACGCTTTGCTTTTTGTCTTACAATTTTACCAAAAAATGCATATAATGGTTAAAGTACATACAGTTACACCTTGAAAATGAGTATTGAGATCACATGCCCAATGACTGTGCTCATTACTGTTTATTTACTAATCAAAAATGCAATTAGCTACATCTGGATTCCAATTAGTCACATGTGGTTAGTAATGTATTGAACAACATTGTCATAGATCAACCGTGAAATAAGTCTGTTGCATTTCTTACCCTTGCCAGGTATAGTTAACACAACACATTTGTTGAATCCTATAGCCAGCATATCAAAGGAAGGACATACCTTCTCAACAGTAAATTTTGACCAGTTTTTTCTCCACTAAACAAATCCCTGAGGTCTCCCCTCCCAACAATCCCACCCTTGTCGAATATAATTTCAGCATAAGCTCCCTCAATCCTATCCCTTATGTCATTTAATCAGCTCCTCAAAACCGAGTACAGGAGATGTTTTGCTGTAATTATACAGGGCCTTGGTGAGGCCACACCTGGAATATTGTGCGCAGTTTTGTTCTCCTTATCTGAGGAAGGATATTCTTGCTATGGAGGGAGGGCAGCGAAGGTTTACCAGACTGATTCCTGAGATGGCGAGACTGACATATGAGGAGAGATTGAGTCGGTTGGGATTATATTCGCTGGAGTGCAGAAGAGTGAGGGGGGATCTCATAGAAACCTATAAAATTCTAACAGGACTTGACAGGGTAGATGTAGGAAGGATGTTCCCGATGGTGGGGAAGTCCAGAACTAGGGGTCATAGTCTAAGGATACGGGGTAAACCTTTCAGGACTGAGAGTGGTGAGCCTGTGGAATTCGCTACTACAGAAAGCAGTTGAGGCCAAAACATTGTATGTTTTCAAGAAGGAGTTAGATATAGCTCTTGGGTCTAAAGGGATCAAGGGTATGGGGCGAAAGCGGGAACAGGTTACTCAGTTGGATGATCAGCCATGATCATAATGAGTGGTGGAGCAGGTTCGAAGGGCCGAATGGCCTACTCCTGCTCCTATTTTCTATGTTTCTAACCCCATAACTCCTAAACCTTTCCATTGACTCGAACAACATCTCTTAATATTACCCCTGGCATCCTGCCAATATCTAGGTACCCCCCCTCCCCTCCCCTCCCTCCTTGTGCCATAAGGACACGCTGCCTCAATTCCACCAAATGATGAATGAAATCTTCAATTGACTGCAGCGGCTCTAGGTTAGAGAAATAAAATTAGCCTAGGAACTGTCAACATTTACATGTGAGTAATGAACATTATCATGGGGTAGCAGAATTACTGGTGCCTCTGGAACTGCAATCCACCTTCATGACATTAGGGGAAGTAAGCAAAATTCACACAGAATAATTGCAAAGAAAAAAACGTACCTTTTATATCTTTGAAGCACAAGTTTCATGTAGAATGTTCCCTTAACTTCATCCTCTACATTACTGGAGGATCTTGTGACACACCCACACCTGCCAACCTCCTCCATATAAAACCAACAACAAGCTCCTGTAATCTCATTCCATTGATCACGCAATGAGACGATGGTACATACATCCCTTTACACATACACTAAACAGTGACAAACTCTCTCACACCTTTCCCCTAGATCAATCAATGATCCTATAATTTATAACCCATCAAATATTTCCATGCATAGCAAATATCTAAGCAAACTCCCTCACGATCCTATCTCCCAGACCACAGAATGACATCTTCCCGTCTTTCACACACTCGACCTCCCCTAACTCCAGGGGAAGGATGTTACTCCATCTCAAAACAATACCTGATCTATCCAACTGTCACATTTAACAAAAAAAAATGAACTCCCTTTAATTCACCAAGAATAAAAAACCCACCAACCATAACCCTTCCATCCTTGATAACAGAAGTTTATCAACAAGCACAGCAACAATTTTCCCACAGAAGAAGCACACACACAGATAGACAGACAGTACCTGTTGTGTCCTCTCCAGTGTTAACTGCTGTTATTTATTTTCCCCTTCCGATTTTTTTTCTCTCTCTTTTAGTGTCTGTTCCCTCTATCAGTCCACAATCCCTGGTGATGGTGTGTCAGTGAATCAGAAGCCCGGATGGATATATGTGTCTCCTCTCCCGTCCCATCTCCTGTAATTATAAAAGATGTGGTTGCTAAGGGAGGGAGGAAAACCTCACCCAATCTTACAAAAAAAAAGAAAAAATATATACAGATATATATTGTCCTTCCACTCACGTAACAGCCTAACTTCACAGCAGCCACAGAGAGGAGAGGAGGGGCGGGCATTCGGCGAGGGCGCTTTTGATCGACAACACTGAGATCCAATCACTTAAAGCTCCCGCGCGCACGCCCTGCCCCGCCCCTCGCCAACCGTCATTTGGGGGCGGCAGCCAGCCACCAATCAGAGAAGAGCAAGCGGCGGGGTTTTTTTAATGTTATAAATGCCCTCCCACCGCGCCTCACGGCCGCCGCCCCGCCTTACATCTCGTGACGTGTTAGCCACGGCCGATGATTGACAGAAATCGGAACAGGGAGAGGGGCGGGGTCTCCGTGGGTTTGCGACAGCGGCCAATCAGCGACAAATAGAGGCGGGGTTAAGACGCAGGCGTGGATCCCGGTTTGACAACAAGCTTCTTGATTGATAGACGACGGCAAGGGCCAATGAGGGAAGAGAATGGGTCGGCGGAGCAGCCCAACGGTGAACGGGCGAGTGTGACGACTTATTTATCAAAGTGCTCTTTGGGGTCCGATACATGGATGGAAAATATTCTGTAGTCGAAAATATAAAAACAAAATGTTGCCGCTTCTGAAAATGTAAACTAAAACCAGAAAATTCTGGAAATAATCAGCCGGTATGGCAGCATCTGTGGAGGGAGAAAACCCGACTTAACGTTTTAGGTCGATGACCTTGCGTCAGAACTGGAAGATGTTGGAGATTTAACAGTTTACCAACAAGTACAGACAAGGGGATCAGGAAAAGAATGAAATGTCTGTGGAGGACGGGAGTGACTGAATTGCATTTTTATAATGGGACAAGTGTAGATGGCAATAACAGATGGGCAGAAGCACATTTTTCATTATCCCTCTTCAAAAATTGGAGCTCACCCCCCAATACCAACTCCTAATCTTAACCCATAACCCCAATTCCTAACCTTAACCCCTAGCCATTAACCATAACCCTAAATCATTAACTTCGCGCGTCACATATTGTGAATTATGATCGGTGCTGGGCATCTGTTGTTTGTCATATATATTAATGACTTGGATGTGAATGTAAAGGGCATGATTAGTACGTTTGCAGATGACACCAAAATTGGTGGTATAGTGGACAGTGAAGAAGGTTGTCTAAGGTTGCAACAGGATATAGATCAACTGAGAAAGTGGGCAAGGGAGTGGCAAATGGAATTTAACGCTGACAACTGTGAAGTGATGCATTTTGGGAAGTTAAACCAGGGCAGGACATACACAGTGAATGGTAGGGCCCTGGGGAGTGTTGTTGAGCAGAGAGACCTTGGGGACCTTTGAGGAGGTGACAAAGTTGATTGATGAGGGAAGGTCTGTCGATGTCATATACATGGACTTCAGTAAGGCAAAAACAAGAAATGCCGGATTCACTCAGCAGGTCTGGCAGCATCCGTGGAAAGAGAAGCAGAGCCAACGTTTCGGGTCAGTGACCCCTCTTCGGAACTTGAGAAAGTGAAGTCGCATGGGATCCAGGGTGTACTAGCTAGATGGATAAAGAACTGGCTGGGCAACAGGAGACAGAGAGTAGCAGTGGAAGGGAGTTTCTCAAAATGGAGACGTGTGACCAGTGGTGTTCCACAGGGATCCGTGCTGGGACCACTGTTGTTTGTGATATACATAAATGATTTGGAGGAAAGCATAGGTGGTCTCATTAGCAAGTTTGCAGACGACACTAAGATTGGTGGAGTAGCAGATAGTGAAGGGGACTGTCAGAGAATACAGCAGAATATAGATAGATTGGAGAGTTGGGCAGAGAAATGGCAGATGGAGTTCAATCAGGGCAAATGCGAGGTGATGCATTTTGGAAGATCCAATTCAAGAGTGAACTATACAGTAAATGGAAAAGTCCTGGGGAAAATTGATGTCCAGAGAGATTTGGGTGTTCAGGTCCACTGTTCCCTGAAGGTGGCAACGCAGGTAAATAGAGTGGTCAAGAAGGCATACGGCATGCTTTCCTTCATCGGACGGGGTATTGAGTACAAGAGTTGGCAGGTCATGTTACAGTTGTATAGGACTTTGGTTCGGCCACATTTGGAATACTGCGTGCAGTTCTGGTCGCCACATTACCAAAAGGATGTGGATGCTTTGAAGAGGGTGCAGAGGAGGTTCACCAGGATGTTGCCTGGTATGGAGGGCGCTAGCTATGAAGAGAGGTTGAGTAGATTAGGATTATTTTCATTAGAAAGACGGAGGTTGAGGGGGGACCTGATTGAGGTGGACAAAATCATGAGAGGTATAGACAGGGTGAATAGCAAGAGGCTTTTTCCCAGAGTGGGGGATTCAATTACTAGAGGACACGAGTTCAAAGTGAAAGGGGAAAAGTTTAGGGGGGATATGCGTGGAAAGTTCTTTACGCAGAGGGTGGTGGGTGCCTGGAACGCGTTGCCAGCGGAGGTGGTAGATGCGGGCACGATGGCGTCTTTTAAGATGTATCTAGACAGATACATGAATGGGCAGGAAGAAAAGAGATACAGAACCTTAGAAAATAGGCGACATGTTTAGAGAGAGGATCTGGATCGGCGCAGGCTTGGAGGGCCGAAGGGCCTGTTCCTGTGCTGTAATTATCTTTGTTCTTTGTTCTACATAGTTCCCTGAAAGTGGCAACACAGGTAGATAGGGTGGAGAAGAAGGCGTATGGCATGCTTGCCTTCATCGGCCGAGTCATTGAGTACAAGAGTTGGGACGTCATGTTACAGTTGTAGATAACGTTGGTTAGGCCGCATTTGGAGTACTGTGTGCAGTTCTGGTCGCTGCACTACAGGAAAGATGTGATTAAGCTCGAGAGGGTGCAGAAAAGATTCACAAGGATGTTGCCTGGTTTGGAGGGCTTGAGTTACAAAGAGAGATTGGATAGGCTGGGTCTGTTTTCCCTGGAGCGAAGGAGGCTGAGAGGGTACATGATAGAGGTATATAAAATTATGAGAGGCATAGATAGGGTAGATAGCCAGAGTCTGTTTCCCATGGTAGGGGTGACTAAAACTAGAGGGCATAGATTTAAGGTGAGAGGGAGGCGGTTTAAAGGGGATCAAAGGGGTAAATTTTTCACACAAAGAATAGTGGGTATCTGGAGTGAGCTGCCTGCGGAGGTGATGGAGGCAGGAACAGTAGCAACATTTGAGAGGCATCTGGACAGGTACTTGAATGAGCATAGAGGGTTATGGAATTAATGCAGGCAGGTGGGATTAGTATAGATAGGCATTATGGTCGGCATGGACCAGTGGCGCAGTGGTTAGCACCGCAGCTTCACAACTCCAGGGACCCGGGTTCGATTCTGTGTACTGCCTGTGCCGAGTTTGCAAGTTCTCCCTGTAACCGCGTGGGTTTTCGCCGGGTGCTCTGGTTTCCTCCCACTGCCAAAAAATTGCAGGTGATAGGTAAATTGGCTGTTGTAAATTGCCCCTAGTGTAGGTAGGGAATATGGGATTGCTGTCGTGTTAGTATAAATGGGTGGTTGTTTGTGGTCGGCACAGACTCGAAGGGCCTGTTTCAGTGCTGTTCTTAAAATAAAATTTAAAAAAATAAAATGGACGGGGTGGGCCGAAAGGCCTGTTTCTATGTTGTTCGACGCTATGACTCTAAAGAAGTTGCTTTTTCTAATATTCTTTCCTGGAATGTGGGCATCGCTGGCAAGGCCAGCCATAATTGCCCATGCGCCCTTGAGAAGGTGCAGATGAGCCGCTTTCTTGAATTGCTGCGTCCATGCGGTGTAGGGTACATCCACAGTGCTGTTATGAAGGGAGTTCCAGGTTTTTGGCCCAGCAACAGTGCAGGATTGGCGACATAGTTCCAAGTCAGGATGATATGTGACTTGGAGCAGAACTTGCAGGTGGTGATGTTCCCATGTGTCTGCTGGTCTTGTCCTTCTAGGTGGTAGAGGTTGCGGGTTTGGAAGGTGCTGTCGAAGGAGGCTTGGCGACCTGCTGCAGTACATCTTGTACATAATACACACTACTGCCACTGTGTGCCGGTGGTGCAGGGAATGAATGAATGATTAAGCAAGTGGATTGAGTGCCGATCAAGCAGGCTGCTTTGTCCTGGACGGTGTTGAGCTTCTTAAGTGTTGTTGGACTGCACTCATCCAGGCAAGTGGACAGTATTACCTCACACTCCTGACCTGTGCCTTCTAGATGGTGGATAGGCTTTGGGGAGTCAGGAGGTGAGTTACTCGCCACAGAATTCCTAGCTTCTGACCTGCTCTTGTCACTACAGTGTTTATATGGCTAGCCCAGTTCAGTTTCTGGTCAATGGGAGCCCCCAGGATTTTGATACTGGGGGAATTCAGTGATGGTAATGCTGTTGGAATATCAATATATGTTTAGATTCTCTCTTGTTGGAGGTGGTCATTGCCTGGCATTTGGGTGTCATGAATGTTACTTGCCACTTACTAGCCCAAGCCTGAATGTTGTCCAGGTCTTGCTGCACGCGGGCGTGGACTGCTTCATTATCTGAGGAGTTGTAAATGGTACTCATCAATGTGCAATCATCAGCGAACATTCCCACTTCTGGCCTTATGATGGAGGGAAGGTCATTGATGAAGCAGCTGAAGATGGTTGCGCCTAGGACACTACCCTGAGGAATTCCTGCAATGATTTTCTAGGGCTGAGATGATTGGCCTCCAACAATCACACCATCTTCCTTTGTGCTAGTTATGATGCTAACCAGTGGAGAGTGTTCCCCCTGATTTCAATTTTGCTCGGGCTCCTTGATGCCACATTCGGTCAAATACTGCATTGATGTCCAGGGCAGGTATTCTCAACTCAACTCTGGAATTCAGTTCTTTTGTCCATGTTTGAACCAAGGTTGTTACATGGTCAGAAGCCAAGTGCCCTGGCGGAACCCAAACTGAGCATCGGCTGATGAATCAGTGCTTCTCCATGTTGAACACCAATTGGAAAAAGCACTAAGTGTAGCAAGGGCACAGAATGTACTCTGGCTGGGGGACTTCAATGCCTATCACCAACAGTGGCTCAGTAGCACCACTACCGACCGAGCTGGCTGAATCCTAAAGGACATAGCTGCGAGACTGGGTCTGCAGCAGGTGGTAAGGAAACCAACAAGAGGAAAAAACCTACTTGACCTCGTGCTCACAAATCTACCTGTCCATCATAGTATTGGTCGGAGTGACCAGTGCACAGTCCCTGTGGAGACAAAATCCCATCTTCTCATTGAGGATACCCACCATCATGTGTGGCACTACCACCGTGCTAAATGGGATAGATTTCGAACAGATCTAGCAACTCAAAGCTGGGCATCCATGGGCCATCAGCAGCAGCAAAATTGTATTCAACCACAATCTGTAACTTTATGGCCCGGCATATCCCCCTTTCCACCATTACCATCAAGCTGGGGCATCAACCCCGGTTCAATGAAGAGTGCAGGAGGGCATGCCAGGAGCAGCACCAGGCATACCTCAAAATGAGGTGTCAGCCTGGTGAAGCTGCAACACAGGACTACTTGCATGCAAAACAAAGGAAGCAGCATGAAATAGACAGGACTAAGCGATCCTAAAACTAACTGATCAGATCCAAGCTCTTCAGTCCTGCCGCATCCAGTCGTGAATAGTGGTGGACAATTAAACAACTCACAGGAGGAGGAGACTCCACAAATATCTCCATCTTCAACGATGAGGGAGCCTAGCACATCAGTGCAAAAGTCAAGGCTGAAGCATTTGCATCCATCTTCAGCCAGAAGTGCTGAGTGGATGATCCATCTTGGGCTCCTCCTGAAGTCCCCAGGATCACAGAAGCCAGTTTTCAGCCAATCAGATTCACTCCACATGACATCAAAAATCGGCTAGATACTGCAAGGGCTATGGGCCCTGACAACATTCTCGCAATAGTACTGAAGACCTGTGCTCCAGAACTAGCTGCACCTCTCACCAAGCTGTTCCAGTACAGCTACAACACTTGCATCTACCTGGCAATGTGGAAAATTGACCAAGTATGTGCTGTGCACAAAAAGCAGGACAAATCCAACCTGTCCAATTACCGCCATATCAGTCTACTCTCAATCATCAGCAAAGTGATTTAAGGGGTCGTCGACAGTGCTAGCAAGTGGCACTTGCTCATCAATAACCTGCTCATTGATGCTCAGTTTGGGTTCTGCCAGTGCCACTCAGCTCCTGACCTTATTACAGCCTTTGTCCAAACATGGACAAAATAGCTGAACTCCAGAGGTGAGGTGAGAGTGACTGCCCTTGACATCAAGGCAGCATTTGACCGAGTATGGCATCAAGGAACCTGAGCAAAACTGGAGTCAATGGGAATCAGGGGAACACTGTCCGCTGGTTGGAGTCATGCCTAGCACAAAGGAAGATGGTTGTGGTTGTTGCAGGTCAATCATCTCAGTCCCAGGATGTTACTGCAGGAGTTCCTCAGGGTAGTATCCTAGGTCCAACTATCTTCGGCTGCTTCATCAATGACCGACTCTCCACCATAAGGTCAGAAGTGGGAATGTTTGCTGATGATTGCACAATGTTCAGCACCATTCACAACTCCTCAGAGAAAGAAGCAGCCCATATCCATAAGCAGCACAACCTGAACAACATCCTATTTGGGCTGATAAGTGGCAAGTAACATTCCTGCCACACAACTGCCAGGCAATGGCTATCTGAAACAAGAAAGAATCTAACCATCTCCCCTTGATGTTCAATGGCATTACTATTATTACTACTAAGTCAGGAGTGTGATGGAATACTCCCCATTTGCCTGGATGGGTGCAGCTCCAACAACACTCAAGAAGCTCGACACCATCCAGGACAAAGCAGCCTGCTTGGTTGGCACCCCATTTACCACCTTCAACATTCACACCCTTCACCACCGATGCACAATGGCATCAGTGTGTAGCATCTACAAGATGCACTGCAGCAAATCACCAAAACTCCTTCGACAGCACCTTCCAAACCCGCGACCTCTACCACCTCAAAGGACAAGGGCAGCAAATGCATGGGAACACCACCACCTGCAAGTTCTGATGTGGAACTATATCACCGTTCCTTCACTGTCGCTGGGTCAAAGTCCTGGAACACCAGGGTAGGCGGTGGCGTAGTGGTATTATCACTGGACTAGTAACCCAGAGACCCAAGGTATTTCTCTGGGGACATGGGTTCGAATCCCACCACAGCAGAAGGTTGAATTTGAATTTAATTAATAAATCTGGAATTAAAAAAAGCTAGTCTAATGATGGCCATTAAACCATTGTCGATTGTTGTAAAAACCCATCTGGTTCACTAATGTCCTTTAGGGAAGGAAATCTGCTGTCCTTACCTAGTCTGGCCTACATGTGACTCCAGACCCACAGCAATGTGGTTTAACTCTTACATGCCCTCTGAAATGGCCTAGCAAGCCACTCAGTTGTACCTAACCGCTACGAAGTCAATAAAAAGGAATGAAACCAGACGGACCACCCGGCATTGACCTAGGCACCGGAAACGACAACGGCAAACCCAGCCCTGTCGACCCTGCAAAGTCCTCTTTACTAACATCTGGGGGCTTGTGCCAAAGTTGGGAGAACTGTCCCACAGACTAGTCAAGCAACAGCCTGACAGAGTCATACTCAACGGAATCATACCTTACAGACAATGTCCCAGACACTGCCATCACCATCCCCGGGTATGTCCTGTCCCACCGGCAGGACAGACCCACCAGAGGTGGTGACACGGTGGGATACAGGAGGGAGGGAGTTGCCCTGGGAGTCCTCAATATCGACTCCGGACCCCATGAAGTCTCATGGCATCAGGTCAAACATGGGCAAGGTAACTTCCTACTGATTACCACTTACTGCCCTCCCTCAGCTGATGACTCAGTACTCCTCCATGTTGAACACCACTTGAAAGAAGCACTGAGGGTGGCAAGAGCACAAAATGTACTCTGGGTGGGGGACTTCAATGTCCATCACCAAGAGTGGCTTGGTAGCACCACTACTGACCGAGCTGGCCAAGCGTTAAGGACATAGCTGCTAGACTGGGTCTGCGGCAGGTGGTGGGGGAACCAACACGAGGGAAAAACATACTTGACCTCGTCCTCACCTATCTGCCTGCCGCAGATGCTTCTATCCATGACAGTACTGGTAGGAGTGACCAGCGCACAGTCCTTGTGGAGACGAAGTCCCGTCTTCACATTGAGGATACCACCCATCGTGATGTGTGGCACTATCACCGTGCTAAATGGGATAGATTTCGAACAGATCCAGCAATGCAAAACTGGGCATCCATGAGGCGCTGTGGGCCATCAGCAGCAGCAGAATTGTACTCAACCACAATCTGTAACCTCATGGCCCGGCATATCCCCCACTCTACCATTACCATCAAGCCAGGAGACCAACACTGGTTCAATGAAGACTGCAGGAGGGCATGCCAGGAGCAGCACCAGGCATACCTCAAAATGAGGTGTCAACCTGGTGAAGCTACAACCCAGGACTACTTGCATGCCAAACTGCGTAAGCAGCATGCGATAGACAGAGCTAAGCGATCCCATAACCAACGGATCAGATCTAAGCTCTACAGTCCTGTCACATCCAGCCATGAATGGTGGTGGACAATTAAACAACTAACTGGAGGAGGCGGCTGCACAAATATCCCCTTCCTCAATGATGGGGGAGCCCAGCACATCAGTGCGAAAGATAAGGCTGAAGCATTTGCAACAATCTTCAGCCAGAACTGCTGAGTTGATGATCCATCTCGGCCTCCTCCTGATGTCCCCTGCATCACAGATGCCAGACTTCAGCCAATTTGATTCACTTCGCGTGATATCAAGAAACGACTGAATGTACTGGATACTGCAAAAGCTATGGGCCCTGGCAATAGTACTGAAGACCTGTGCTCCAGAACTTGCCGCGGCCCTAGCCAAGCTGTTCCAGTACAGCTACAACACTGGCATCGACCCTGCAATGTGGAAAATTGCCCAATGCTCGATCCATCAATATTGGCGACCACGCTCTGAAAGTGGTTCAAGAGTTCACCTACCTAGGCTCAACTATCACCAGTAACCTGTCTCGAGATGCAGAAATCAACAAGCACATGGGTAAGGCTTCCACTGCAATGTCCAGACTGGCCAAGAGAGTGTGGGAAAATGGCGCACTGACACGGAACACAAAAGTCCGAGTGTATCAGGCCTGTGTCCTCAGTACCTTGCTCTATGGCAGCGAGGCCTGGACAACGTATGTCAGCCAAGAGCGACGTCTCAATTCATTCCATCTTCGCTGCCTCCGGAGAATACTTGGCATCAGGTGGCAGGACCGTATCTCCAACACAGAAGTCCTCGAGGCGGCCAACATCCCCAGCTTATACACACTACTAAGTCAGCGGCGCTTGAGATGGCTTGGCCATGTGAGCCGCATGGAAGATGGCAGGATCCCCAAAGACACATTGTACAGCGAGCTCGCCACTGGTATCAGACCCACCGGCCGTCCATGTCTCCGCTATAAAGACGTCTGCAAAAGTGACATGAAATCCTGTGACATTGATCACAAGTCGTGGGAGTCAGTTGCCAGTGTTCGCCAGAGCTGGCGGGCAGCCATAAAGACGGGGCTAAAATGTGGTGAGTCGAAGAGACTTAGTAGTTGGCAGGAAAAAAGACAGAGGCGCAAGGGGAGAGCCAACTGTGCAACAGCCCCGACAAACAAATTTCTCTGCAGCACTTGTGGAAGAGCCTGTCACTCCAGAATTGGCCTTGATAGCCACTCCAGGTGCTGCTTCACAAATCACTGACCACCTCCAGGCGCGTATCCATTGTCTCTCGAGTTAAGGAGGCCAAAGAAGAGATGTCCTGTACACAAAAAACAGGACAAGTCCAACCCGGCCAATTACCGCCCCATCAGCCTACTCTCAATCATCAGTAAAGTGATGGAAGGTGTCATCAACAGTGCCATCAAGCAGCATTGCTTAGCAATAACCTGCTCAGTGACGCTCAGTTTGGGTTCCGCCAGGGCCACTCAGCTCCTGACCTCATTACAGCCTTGGTTCAAACATGGACAAAAGTGCTGAACTCAAGAGGTGAGGTGAGAGTGACTGCCCTTGACATCAAGGCAGCATTTGACCGAGTATGGCATCAAGGAGCCCTAGCAAAACTGAGGTCAATGGGAATCAGGGGAAAAGCTGTCTGCTGGCTGGAGTCATACCTAGCGCAAAGGAAGATGGTTGTGGTTATTGGAGGTCAATCATCTGAGCTCCAGGACATCACTGCAGGAGTTCCTCAAGGTAGTGTCCTAGGCCCAACCATCTTCAGCTGCTTCATCAATGACCTTCCTTCAATCATAAGGTCAGGAGTGCGGATGTTCGCTGATGATCGCACAATGTTCAGCACCATTCGTGACTCCTCAGATACTGAAGCAGTCCGTGTAGAAATGCAGCAAGACCTGGACAATATCCAGGCTTGGGCTGATAAGTGGCAAGTAACATTTGCGCCACACAAGTGCCAGGCAATGACCATCTCCAACAAGAGAGAATCTAACCATCTCCCCTTGACATTCAATGGCATTACCATCGCTGAATCCCCCACAATCAACATCCTAGGGGCTACCATTGACCAGAAACTGAACTGGAGTAGCCATATAAATACCGTGGCTACAAGAGCAGGTCAGAGGCTGGGAATCCTGAGGCGAGTAACTCACCTCCTGACACCCCAAAGCCTGTCCACCATCTACAAGGCACAAGTCAGGAGTGTGATGGAATACTCGCCACTTGCCTGGATGGGTGCAGCTCCAACAACACTCAAGAAGCTCGACATCATCCAGGACAAAACAGTCCACTTGATTGGCACCCCATCTATAAACATTCACTCCCTCCACCACCGACGCACATTGGCAGCAGTGTGTACCATCTACAAGATGCATTGCAGCAATGTACCAAGCCTCCTTCAACAGCACCTTCCAAACCCGCGACCTCTACCAACTAGAAGGTCAAGGGCAGCAAATACATGGGAACACCACCCCCTGCAAGTTCCCTTCCAAGTCATACACCATCCTGACTTGGAACTATATCGCTGTTCCTTCACTGTCGCTGGGTCAAAATCCTGGAACTCCCTTCCTAACAGCACTGTGGCTATACCTACCCCAAATGGACTGCTGCGGTTCAAGAAGGCAGCTCGCCACCACCTTGTCAAGGGCAATTAGGAATGGGCAATAAATGCTAGCCTGGCCAGTGACGCCTAAATCCCATGAATGAATAAAAAAAAACAGCACTGTGGGTGTACCTACACCAGAAAGACTGCAGCATTTCAAGAAGGCAGCTCACCACCACCTTCTTAAGGGCAATTAGGGATGGGCAATAAAAGCTGGCCGAGCCAGCAACGCCCACCTCCCATGAACGAATAAAAAAAACGAACTGGCTAAGCTAAGAAAAGTATTCAGTTTTAAGCATGGTAGGGGCTGCTGGAGGTGATGGGGAAGAGAAAAAAGGAAAGGAGTGTGATAGGACAGAAGGCAGGAGAGATTAAATTACAAAGATGTCATGGAACAAAGGCAGAGTGTGTTAATGGTTGTGGTGAAAGACAATGCATTAGTCCAGAGAGAGTGTTAATGGCAGTATAATGAGCAGCTCACCCCCCACCACTCCCCCCCCCCACCCCACGTTCACTTGCTTGAAAGCTAATACTTTTCTTATCTTTGCCAGTTCTAATTAAAGGTCACAGACCTGAAACATTAACTGTGCTTCGCTCTCCAAAGATGCTGCCTGACCTGCTGAGTATTTCCAGCACTTTCTGTTTTTATTTCGGATTTCCAGCCTCTGCAGTATTTTGTCCTTATATTGATGTGTTTTTACTCAGTGTGTCCGGGGCTGTACAGGGTTTACCAGGCAGATGAGAAGAGCCTTATAGCATATCTCCAGTCATGAACAGTGGTGTACAAAGAGAACAAAGAGAACAAAGAACAGTACAGCACAGGAACAGGCCATTCGGCCCTCCAAGCCTGCGCCGATCTTGATGCCTGCCGAAACTAACACCTTCTGCACTTCCGGGGCCCATATCCCTCTATTCCCATCCTATTCATGTATTTGTCAAGATGTCTCTTAAACGTCGCCATTGTATCTGCTTCCACCACCTCCCCAGGCAGCAAGTTCCAGGCACTCACCACCCTCTGTGTAAAAAACTTGCCTCGCACATCCCCTCTAAACTCTGCCCCTCTCACCTTAAACCTATGTCCCCTAGTAACTGACTCTTCCACCCTGAGAAAAAGCTTCTGACTATCCACTCTGTCCATGCCGCTCATAACTTTGTAAACCTCTATCATGTCGCCCCTCCACCTCCGTCGTTCCAGTGAAAACAATCCGAGTTTTTCCAACCTCTCCTCATAGCTAATGCCCTCCAGACCAGGCAACATCCTGGTAAACCTCCTCTGTACCCTCTCCAAAGCCTCCACGTCCTTCTGGTAGTGTGGCGACCAGAATTGCACGCAATATTCTAAGTGTGGCCTAACTAAGGTTCTGTACAGCTGCAACATGACTTGCCAATTTTTATACTCTATGCCCCGACCGATGAAGGCAAGCATGCCGTATGCCTTCTTGACTATCTTATCCATTTGCGTTGCCACTTTCAGTGACCTGTGGACCTGTACACCCAGATCTCTCTGCCTGATAATACTCCTAAGGGTTCTGCCATTTACTGTATACCTCCCACCTGCATTAGACCTTCCAAAATGCATTACCTCACATTTGTCCGGATTAAACTCCATCTGCCATTTCTCCGCCCAAGTCTCCAACCGATCTATATCCTGCTGTATCCTCTGACCATCCTTTTCATTATCCGCAACTCCACCAACCTTTGTGTCGTCCGCAAACTTACTAATCAGACCAGCTACATTTTCCTCCAAATCATTTATATATACTACAAACAGCAAAGGTCCCAGCACTGATCCCTGCGGAACACCACTAGTCACATCCCTCCATTCAGAAAAACACCCATCCACTGTTATCCTCTGTCTTCTGTGACTGAGCCAGTTCTGTATCCATCTTGCCAGCTTACCTCTGATCCCGTGTGACTTCACCTTTTGCACCAGTCTGCCATGCGGGACCTTGTCAAAGGCTTTACTAAAGTCCATATAGACAACATCCACCGCCCTTCCCTCATCAATCATCTTCGTCTTTAATAGTGGAATGGAAGAAAATAAATAACTTATTAAGAAAATATGGGCTAACATTTTTCATGCTGTAAAAATATGTAAATAAAAATATAAATCTAGAAAAATAAAATAACAATTTAAGAAAAACAAACATACTTGATATAATAAAACAATATTAATTTCAGTTCAGCTGAGAGTTTCCTCAGACTCTTTGTCCATCCCTTTCCTGCTAATGCTGGTAGATTGACATTTTTCCTCTCTCAACGTCTTTAAAACCAGGAGGTCAAATTGAAAGTTTACCAAGCATGATATACTTGCGCCAGCAGCTTGCTGTAGGTGAGGCACTATGAAAAAAGCAGTACTCATCAAGTTTCACTGACTGAGTAGCTTATTCTACTACTGAAGAATACTGGAAGTGTAATACTTCTTGTTAACATAGTGTTAGTGTAGATTTTGTAACTGTAGCATCTGCTGAAGCTTCTCATGCTGTGAAGCAGCAGCTGCTGTCCAGTAATTCTAGATCAGTAGTGCAAATCTCAATAAATTTTTTCGCAATCTATTACTTAATGATAACAGTAATGAACATAACATGGATTTGAATGAATGCTATAACCTGAAATATTGTACTTATGGGCCAAAGAATTAATAGTTACTGGGCGATGAGTCATGGTATATGAGCCTCCAGTGCTGATGTCAATGTACAGCAGTCTTTTGTGAGAAACGTCAAGAGCAAACAGGCAAAAATGTTTCATGTTTTAAAATAAATTACACTTAGGGAGCAGTGATGATGCACAATTTTGTTACTCTAATGAGCATGCATTCATAATATGCTGTGTTACACCTACAACCTGTGTCCTTATCATCTCATGTGGCCATGAGACCTCTCCAGCAGGGCACTCCCCAGTCACTTCCTCATCTCCATTATCATATGTATCCACCTGTCTGTCCCTGGCTTCTCCACTATCAATGTATGCCCCTGGAAAAAGCAGCTCACACTATTACAAGATAATTACAGATTTAGAAAGCCATTCAATCCATCTTAATTAATCCAAAAAGATCTTATCAATAGCATCGAATTGTTTCTTAAATGATCTTTTTTCACTGTTCTATCCAGATGTTTATTCGACATATTGATTGCTCTTTGTGTGAAGAACAATTTCTTGATATCAATACTAAAATTACCTGGACCCATGTCCCTTGTTCTTCTTCCAGTTGAATTTGAGGTAATATTTCAGGTTAACATTATACCAAGAACAATTTTTATGACTCTAAAATGTCCCCTGTCAGACTGCTGTTCCGAGAGAAAAAGAAGTTTGTTTCTTTATTCTTTTCTCATAACAAAGACCCTTGACACAGGGAATCGGACTTGTTGTTCTTGTCTGCACTGCCTGCAGTGCTTGACCATCTCTTTTGTTTCTTGATGATCAGAACTGGACACAGTGGGGAGGATATTTAGCCCCCAGTGGGGGTGTGCCTGGATCCCAGCACCATCCCTCACATGGGTCATTCCTGGAGACAGGATGGAGGGACGGCAGGGCTACCTGCCCACGAGTGGCGGCCAGCCAATTCAGGCTCCTTAAAGGCTTAAAACGGCGTCAGGGAACAGTCCAGCTGCCTGGAGGCTCCTGGCAGCAGACCAGGGGTGCCAACAATCGAGGCAGGCTTTGAGGACCTCCCAGAATGCCGCCGGCAGCCATCCTTTCCACAACGGTGGAAGTGGGAGAGAGGGTGTCTCCATCTTGAGGTAGCCTCTTCCTCTATCTCTTTCTTACCTTGAAAGGCAAGCTTCTGCATCATGATCCGGCCAGCCAGCTTTAATTTGATGGTGAGCTCACCCTCTGGCCACTTATTGGCCAATTTGGGGAAAATCACAACCTGGTGACTGTTCCCCACATGGTGCGGGCTTTTGACCCCCATTTGATCTTGACGATGGTGTTCTGATGCCTGCAGGGAAATTCCTGCTCAGCGTTCAAGGTGCATTCTGAACAGAGCACTCTACAGTTTGAACAAAAGAACAAAGAAAATTACAGCACAGGAACAGGACCTTCGGCCCTCCAAGCCTGCGCCGATCCAGATCCTCTATCTAAACATGACCCCTATTTTGTAAGGGTCTGTATCTCTTTACTTCCTGCCCATTCATGTATCTGTCTAGATACATCTTAAAAGACGCTATCGTGCCCGCGTCTACCACCTCCGCTGGCAACGCGTTCCAGGCACCCACCACCCTCTGCGTAAAGAACTTTCCACGCATATCCCCCCCTAAACTTTTCCCCTCTCACTTTGAACTCGTGACCCCTAGTATTTGAATCCCCCACTCTGGGAAAAAGCTTCTTGCTATCCAACCTGTCAAAACCTCTCATGATTTTGTACACCTCAATCAGGTCCCCCCTCAACCTCCGTCTTTCTAATGAAAATAATCCTAATCTACTCAACCTCTCTTCATAGCTAGGCGCCCTCCATACCAGGCAACATCCTGGTGAACCTCCTCTGCACCCTCTCCAAAGCATCCACATCCTTTTGGTAATGTGGCGACCAGAACTGCACGCAGTATTCCAAATGTGGCCGAACCAAAGTCCTATACAACTGTAACATGACCTGCCAACCCTTGTACTCAATACCCCGTCCGATGAAGGAAAGCATGCCGTATGCCTTCTTGACCACTCTATTGACCTGCGTTGCCACCTTCAGGGAACAATGGACCTGAACACCCAAATCTCTCTGTACATCAATTTTCCCCAGGACTTTTCCATTTATTGTATAGTTCCCTCTTGAATTGGATCTTCCAAAATGCATCACCTTGCATTTGCCCTGATTGAACTCCATCTGCCATTTCTCTGCCCAACTCTCCAGTCTATCTATATTCTGCTGTATTCTCTGACAGTCCCCTTCACTATCTGCTACTCCACCAATCTTAGTGTCATCTGCAAACTTGCTAATCAGACCACCTATACTTTCCTCCAAATCATTTCTGTATATCACAAACAACAGTGGTCCCAGCACGGATCCCTGTGGAACACCACTGGTCACACGTCTCCATTTTGAGAAACTCCCTTCCACTGCTACTCTCTGTCTCCTGTTGCCCAGCCAGTTCTTTATCCATCTGGCTAGTACACCTTGGACCCCATGTGCCTTCACTTTCTCCATCAGCCTACCATGGGGAACCTTATCAAACGCCTTACTGAAGTCCGTGTATATGACATCTACAGCCCTTCCCTCATCAATCAACTTTGTCACTTCCTCAAAGAATTCTATTAAGTTGGTAAGACATGACCTTCCTTGCACAAAACCATGTTGCCTATCACTGATAAGCCCATTTTCTTCCAAATGGGAATAGATCCTATCCCTCAGTATCTTCTCCAGCAGCTTCCCTACCACTGACGTCAGGCTCACCGGTCTATAATTACCTGGATTATCCCTGCTACCCTTTTTAAACAAGGGGACAACATTAGCAATTCTCCAGTCCTCCGGGACCTCACCCGTGTTTCAGGATGCTGCAAAGATATCTGTTAAGGCCCCAGCTATTTCCTCTCTCGCTTCCCTCATTAACCTGGGATAGATCCCATCCGGACCTGGGGACTTGTCCACCTTAATGCCTTTTAGAATACCTAACACTTCCTCCATCCTTATGCCGACTTGACCTAGAGTAATCAAACATCTGTTCCTAACCTCAACATCCTTCATGACCCTCTCCTCGTTGAATACCGATGCAAAGTACTCGTTTAGAATCTCACCCATTTTCTCTGACTCCACGCATAACTTTCCTCCTTTGTCCTTGAGTGGGCCAATCCTTTCTCTAGTTACCCTCTTGCTCCTTATATATGAATAAAAGGCTTTGGGATTTTCCTTCACCCTGTTTGCGAAAGATATTTCATGACCCCTTTTAGCCCTCTTAATTCCTCGTTTCAGATTGGTCCTACATTCCCGATATTCTTTCAAAGCTTCGTCTTTCTTCAGCCACCTGGACCTTATGTATGCTTCCTTTTTCCTCTTAGCTAGTCTCACAATTTCACCTGTCATCCATGGTTCCCTAATCTTGCCATTTCTATCCCTCATTTTCACAGGAACATGTCTCTCCTGCACGCTAATCAACCTCTCTTTAAAAGCCTCCCACATATCAAATGTGGATTTACCTTCAAACAGCTGCTCCCAATCTACATTCCCCAGCTCCTGCCGAATTTTGGTATAGTTGGCCTTCCCCCAATTTAGCACTCTTCCTTTAGGACCACTCTCGTCTTTGTCCATGAGTATTTTAAAGCTAACGGAATTGTGATCACTATTCCCAAAGTAGTCCCCTCCTGAAACTTCAACCACCTGGCCGGGCTCATTCCCCAACACCAGGTCCAGTATGGCCCCTTCCCGAGTTGGACTATTTACATACTGCTCTGGAAAACCCTCCTGGATGCTCCTGACAAATTCTGCTCCATCTAGACCTCTAACACTAAGTGAATCTCAGTCAATGTTGGGAAAATTAAAATCTCCTATCACCACCACCCTGTTGCTCCTCCATCTTTCCATAATCTGTTTACATATTTGTACCTCTATCTCACGCTCGCTGTTGGGAGGCCTGTAGTACAGCCCCAACATTTTTACTGCACCCTTCCTATTTCTGAGTTCTGCTCATATTGCCTCACTGCTCGAGTCCTCCATAGTGCCCTCCTTCAGCACAGCTGCGATATCCTCTTTGACCAGTAATGCAACTCCTCCACCCCTTTTACCTCCCTCTCTATCCTGCCTGAAGCATCGATATCCTGGGATATTTAGTTGCCAATCATGCCCTTCCCTCAACCAAGTCTCAGTAATAGCAATAACATCATACTCCCAGGTACTAATCCAAGCCCTAAGTTCATCTGCCTTACCTACTACACTTCTTGCATTAAAACAAATGCACCTCAGACCACCACTCCCATTGCGTTCATCATCTTCTCCCTGCCTACTCTTCCCCTTAGTCATGCTGACGTCATTATCTAGTTCCTTACAGGCTTTCGTTACTACCTCCTTACTGTCCACTGACCTCCTCATTTGGTTCCCATCCCCCTGCCACATTAGTTTAAACCCTCCCCAACAGCGGTAGCAAAAGCACTCCCAAGGACATTGGTTCCAGTCCGGCCCAGGTGTAGACCGTCCAATTTGTAATAGTCCCACCTCCCCCAGAACCGGTCCCAATGTCCCAAAAATCTGAACCTCTCCTTCCTGCACCATCTCTCAAGCCACGCATTCATCCTAACTATTCTTTCATTTCTACTCTGACTATCACGTGGCACTGGTAGCAATCCTGAGATTACTACCTCTGAGGTCCTACTTTTTAACTTGGCTCCTCACTCCCTAAATTCTTTTTGTAGGACCTCATCCCGTTTTCTACCTATATCATTGGTGCCTATGTGCACAATGACAACTGGCTGTTCACCCTCCCCCTTCAGAATGTTCTGCAGTCGATCTGAGACATCCCTGACCCGTGTACCTGGGAGGCAACATACCATTCGGGAGTCTCGTTTTCGACCACAGAACCGCCTATCTGCTCCCCTTACAATCGAATCCCCGATGACTATAGCCCTTCCACTCTTTTTCACGCCCTTCCGAACAGCAGAGCCAGCCATGGTGCCATGAACCTGGCTACTGCTGCCTTCCCCTGGTGAGCCATCTCCCTCAACAGTATCCAAAATGGTATACTTGTTTTGGAGGGAGATGACCGCAGGGGACTGCTGCGCTGCCTTCCTGCTCTTTCTCTGCCTTTTGGTCACCCATTCCCTTTCTCCCTCAGCAATCCTAATCTGCGGTGTGACCAATTCGCTAAACGTGCTATCCACGACCTCCTCAGCATCGCGCATGCTCCAAAGTGAGTCCATCCGCAGCTCCAGAGCCATCATGCGGTCTAACAAGAGCTGCAGCTGGACACACTTCCCGCACGTGAAGGAGTCAGGGACATCAGCCGTGTCCCTGAGCTCCCACATTGAGCAAGAGGAGCATGGCACGGGTCTGAGATCTCCTGCCATTTTTAATCTTAAGCTTAACTTAGTTAAATGAAAAAGGAATGAAATGTTTTTACCAATCACACGATAAAAAAAAAGGAGAAATAGAAAAAGCCTTACCTTATCGACACACCACCGAGTCCTTTTTTTTTCGTTAGGGGAGGAGGGAGGGTGGGAGCCACTACCGGTGTAGTGTCTCGGGTTCAGTGGGTTTTACTTACCCAGCAGTCCCCTGGTCTCCGCCGAAAACAAAAGGAAATTAAGTTTACTTTGAAACTGACCTTCCCAGCTGATCACTCACTCGCACTCTCTGCTCCCGAATAATCTGCTGCAATGAAAGGCAAGTTATTTTAAACAGCCCAAATATATAGGGTTTTACTTACCCCGCAGCCCCCTGGTCTCCGCCGAAAACAAAAGGAAATTAAGTTTACTTTGAAACTGACCTTCCCAGCTGATCACTCGCTCGCACTCTCTGCTCCCAAATAAGCTGCTGCAATGAAAGGCAAGTTATTTTAAACAGCCCAAATATATAGGGTTTTACTTACCCCGCAGCCCCCTGGTCTCCGCCGAAAACAAAAGGAAATTAAGTTTACTTTGAAACTGACCTTCCCAGCTGATCACTCGCTCGCACTCTCTGCTCCCAAATAAGCTGCTGCAATGAAAGGCAAGTTATTTTAAACAGCCCAAATATATAGGGTTTTACTTACCCCGCAGCCCCCTGGTCTCCGCCGAAAACAAAAGGAAATTAAGTTTACTTTGAAACTGACCTTCCCAGCTGATCACTCGCTCGCACTCTCTGCTCCCGAATAAGCTGCTGCTTCACTGTCGCTGAGTCACTGGCCAGGCCAGCATTTATTGCCCATCCCTAATTGCCCTTAAGAAGGTGGTGGTGAGCTGCCTTCTTGAACCGCTGCAGTCCATGTGGGGTAGGTACACCCACAGTGCTGTTAGGAAGGGAGTTCCAGGATTTTGACCCAGCGACAGTGAAGAAACGGCGATATAGTTCCAAGTCAGGATGGTGTGTGGCTTGGAGGGGAACTTGCAGGTGATGGTGTTCCCATGTATTTGCTGCCCTTGTCATTCTTGTTGGTAGAGGTCGTGGGTTTGGAAGGTGCTGTCTAAGGAGCCTTGGTGCATTGCTGCAGTGCATCCTGTAGATGGTACACACTGTGCGTCGGTGGTACAGGGAGTGAATGTTTGTAGGTGGGGTGCCAATCAAGCGGGCTGCTTTTTCCTGGATGGTGTCGAGCTTCTTGAGTGTTGTTGGAGCTGCACCCATCCAGGCAAGTGGAGAGTATTCCAGCACATTCCTGACTTGTGCCTTGTAGATGGTGGACAGGATTTGGGGAGTCAGGAGATGAGTTACGCGCCTCAGGATTCCTATCCTCTGACCTGCTCTTGTCGCCACGGTATTTATATGGCTACTCCAGTTCAGTTTCTGGTCAATGGTAGCCCCTAGGATGTTGATAGTGGGGGATTCAGCGATGGTAATGCCGTTGAATGTCAAGGGGAGATGGTTAGATTCTCTCTTGTTGGAGATGGTCATTGTCTGGCACTTGTGTGGCGTGAATGTTACTTGCCACCTATCAGCCCAAGCCTGGATATTGTCTAGGTCTTGCTGCATTTCTACACGGACTGCTTCAGTATCTGAGGAGTCACAAATGGTGCTGAACATTGTGCAATCATCCCCACTTCTGACCTTATGATTGAAGGAAGGTCATTGATGAAGCAGCTGAAGATGGTTGGGCCTAGGACACTACCCTGAGGAACTCCTGCAGTGATGTCCTGGAGCTCAGATGATTGACCTCCAATAACCACAACCATCTTCCTTTGCGCTAGGTATGACTCCAATGATTCCCATTGACCTCAGTTTTGCTAGGGCTCCTTGATGCCATACTCGGTCAAATGCTGCCTTGATGTCAAGGGCAGTCACTCTCACCTCACCTCTTGAGATCAGCTCTTTTATACATGTTTGAACCAAGGCTGTAATGAGGTCAGGAGCTGAGTGGCTCTGGCAGAGCCCAAACTGAGCGTTACTGAGCAGGTTATTGCTAAGCAAGTGCCGCTTGATGGCACTGTTGATGACATCTTCCATCACTTTACTGATAATTGAGAGTAGGCTGATGGGGCGGTAATTGGCCGGGTTGGACTTGTCCTGCTTTTTGTGTACAGGACATACCTGGGCAATTTTCCACATTGCAGCGTAGATGCCAGTGTTGTAGCTGTACTGGAACAGCTTGGCTAGGGGCGCAGCATGTTCTGGAGCACAGGTCTTCAGTACTGTTGCCGGAATATTGTCAGGGCCCATAGATTTTGCAGTATCCAGTGCCTTCAGTCGTTTCTTGATATCACGTGGAGTGAATCGAATTGGCTGATGTCTGGCATCTGTGATACAGGGGACTTCAGGAGGAGGCCAAAATGGATCATCAACTCGGCACTTCTGGCTGAAGATTGTTGCTAATGCTTCAGCTTTATCTTTCGCACTGATGTGCTGGGCTCCCCCATCATTGAGGATGGGGATATTTGTGGATCCTCCTCCTCCAGTTAGTTGTTTAATTGTCCACCAGTATTCACGGCTAGAAGTGGCAGGACTGCAGAGCTTAGATCTGATCCGTTGGTTATGGGATCACTTAGCTCTGTCTATCGCATGCTGCTTACGCAGTTTGGCATGCAAGTAGTCCTGGGTTGTAGCTTCACCAGGTTGACACCTCATTTTGTGGTATGCCTGGTGCTGCTCCTGGCATGCTCTCCTGCACTCTTCATTGAACCAGTGTTGGTCTCCTGGCTTGATGGTAATGGTAGAGTGGGGCATATGCCGGGCCATGAGGTTACAGATTGTGGTTGAGTACAATTCTGCTGCTGCTGATGGCCCACAGCGCCTCATTGATGGCCACCTTTGCATTGCTAGATCTGTTCGAAATCCATCCTATTTAGCACGGTAACACGATGGACGATATCCTCAATGTGAAGGCGGGACTTCGTCTCCACAAGGACTGTGCGGTTGTCACTCCGACCAATACTGTCTCGGACAGAAGCATCTGTGTCAGGCAGATTGGTGAGGACGAGGTCAAGTCTGCTTTTCCCTCGTGTTGGTTCCCCCACCACCTGCCGCAGACCCAGTCTAGCAGCTTTGTCCTTTGGGACTCGGCCAGCTCGGTCAGTAGTGGTGCTACCGAGCCACTCTTGGTGATGGACATTGAAGTCCCCCACCCAGAGTACATTTTGTGCCCTTGCCACCCTCAGTACTTCCTCCAAGTGGTGTTCAACATGGAGGAGTACTGAGTCATCAGCTGAGGGAGGGCGGTATGTGGTAATCAGTAGGAAGTTACCTTGCCCATGTTTGACCTGATGTCATGAGACTTCATGGGGTCCGGAGACGATGTTGAGGACTCCCAGGGCAATTCCCTCCCTACTGTATACCACTGTGCTGCCACCTCTGGTGGGTCTGTCCTGCCGGTGGGACAGGACATACCCGGGGATGGTGATGGCAGTGTCTGGGACATTGTCTGTAAGGTATGATTCCGTGAGTATGACTATGTCAGGCTGTCCATTGACTAGTCTGTGGGACAGCTCGCCCAACTTTGGCACAAGCCCCCAGATGTTATTAAGGAGGACTTTGCAGGGTCGACAGGGCTGGGTTTGCCGTTGTCGTTTCCGGTGCCTAGGTCGATGCCAGGTGGTCCGTCCGGTTTCATTCCTTTTTATTGACTTTGTAGCGGTTAGCTGCAACTGAGTGGCTTGCTAGGCCATTTCAGAGGGCATGTAAGAGTTAACCACATTGCTGTAGGTCTGGAGTCACATGTAGGCCAGACCAGGTAAGGACAGCAGATTTCCTTCCCTAAAGGACATTAGTGAACCAGATGTGTTTTTACAACAATCGACAATGGTTTCATGGCCATCATTAGACTGGCTTTTAATTCCAGATTTATTAATTAAATTCAAATTCCACCTTCTGCTGTGATGGGATTTGAACCCATGTCCCCAGAGAAATACCCTGGGTCTCTGGGTTACTCGTCCAGTGATAATACCACTATGCCACCGCCTACCCCGATCTAAAGAACAAAGAACAGTACAGCACAGGAACAGGCCATTCAGCCCTCCAAGCCTGCGCCGATCTTGATGCCTGCCAAAATTAAAACCTTCTGCACCTCCGGGGACCGTATCCCTCTATTCCCATCCTATTCATGTATTTGTCAAGATGCCTCTTAAACGTCGCTATCGTACCTGCTTCCACCACCTGCCCCGGCAGCAAGTTTCAGGCACTCACCACCCTCTGTGTAAAGAACTTGCCTCGCACATCCCCTCTAAACTTTGCCCCTCTCATCTTAAACCTATGTCCCCTAGGAACTGACTCTTCCACCCTGGGAAAAAGCTTCTGACTATCCACTCTGTCCATGCCGCTCATAACTTTGTAAACCTCTATCATGTCGCCCCTCCACCTCCGTCGTTCCAGTGAAATCAATCCGAGTTTATCCAACCTCTCCTCATAGCCAATGCCCTCCAGATGAGGCAACATCCTGGTAAACCTCTTCTGTACCCTCTCCAAAGCCTCCACATCCTTCTGGTAGTGTGGCGACCAGAATTGCATGCAATATTCTAAGTGTGGCCTAACTAAAGTTCTGTACAGCTGCACTCGCTAATAAGTTCGTTTGTTTCCAAATGGGAGTAAATCCTGTCCGGAAGAATCCTCCTTAATAATTTCCCTACCACTGACGTATGGCTCACCGGCCTATAATTTCCTGGATTATCCTTGCTACCCTTCTTAAACAAAGGCTATTCTCCAGTCCTCTGGGACCTCACCTGCAGCCAATGAGGATGCAAAGATTTCTGTCAAGGCCCCAGCAATTTCTTCCCTTGCCTCCCTCAGTATTCTGGGGTAGATCCCATCAGGCCCTGGGGACGTATCTACCTTAATGCTTTGCAAGACACCCAACACCTCCTCCTTTTTGATAATGAGATGACTGAGACTATCTACACTCCCTTCCCTAGGCTCATCATCCACCAAGTCCTTCTCTTTGGTGAATACTGATGCAAAGTACTCATTTAGTACCTCGCCCATTTCCTCTGGCTCCACACATAGATTCCCTTCTCTGTCCTTGAGCGGGCCAACCCTTTCCCTAGTTACCCTCTTGCTCTTTATATATGTATAAAAAGCCTTGGGATTATCCTTAATCCTGTTTGCCAATGACTTTTCATGCCCCCTTTTAGCCCTCCTAACTCCTTGCTTAAGTTCCTTTCTACTGTCTTTATATTCTCAAGGGATTCGTCTGTTCCTAGCCTTCCAGCCCTTATGAATGCTTCCTTTTTCTTTTTGACTCGGTTCACAATATCCCGCGTTATCCAAGGTTCCCGAAACTTGCCAAACTTGTCCTTCTTCCTCACAGGAACATGCTGGTCCTGGATTCTAATCAACTGACATTTGAAAGACACCCGCATGTCAGATGTTGATTTACCCTCAAACAGCCGCCCCCAATCTAAATTCTTCAGTTCCTGCCTAATATTGTTATAATTAGCCTTCCCCCAATTTAGCACCTTCACCCGAGGACTACTCTTATCCTATCCACAAGTACCTTAAAACTTATGGAATTATGGTCACACTTATGGAATTATGGTCACGAAATAAAGAAATAAAGCAATGTGAAGCTTGATTGGTCAGTTGAACTGGTTGTGCACTCAAGACTAGACAAGATGCTAAAATAAAAGCAAAATACTGAAGTTAAAACAGAAAATGCTGGAAATACTCAGCAGGTCTGACAGCATCTGTGGAGAGAAGCAGAGCTAACATTTCAGCTCTGTGATCTGTCTTAAGAACTGATGACAAGATGCCAGTTTTGATGTGTTGGAGTTAAGTACTACGATGAAAAACCCTATAGTTGAGATTGTTTTAAAGGCGAATAAAACATTGAAAAAAATTAAATTGGGAGAAATGCGTTCTTAAGTTCCCATCCTTCGGTGACCCAAAGAACATGAAACTTGTCATTTTTAGTGATGCTTCACATGCTAATCTTCCTGATGCATATTCGAGTGCAGCTGGTTTCATAATATTTCTGATGGGTGAGATTGGGAAATGTTGTCCTTCAGCTTGGGACGCTAAGAAATTAAAAAGGGTTGTTAAATGTACTTTACCTGCCAAAACACTGGTTCTCCTAGAGGCAGTGGATATGGGGTTCTATTTGTCAAATATTTTAACTGAGATTCTGTACAAGAGACATACTGAAGATAATGTCCCCATTGAATATTATGTAGATAATTGTGCATTGTGGGATAATGTGCACTCTACAAAAAGTGTGTGAGAAAAGGTTACGGATTGACATTGCTGGCTTAAAACAAATATTGGAGAGAAAGGCAATCTTTAAAATGAAATGGGTTGATGCAAGTCATCAACTGATGGATTGTTTTACAAATGCTTGTACAAAGAAATTGTTAGGGTCATAGGGGAGAGGTGTCTTGCAATGTAATGCCTTATACAGAATATGGTTTGATTTTGTTTTGAAACTTTGTTTCTGCGTATCAACTCCAAATTTTATTTAAAAAGAAAGAAACAAATCTGTTAATTATATATCGATTGTGTTTATATGTAGGTGGAGGACATTAATTACAGCTTCACTTGAGCTCATATAAAGAGAAACTGAAACTATGGTGTGGTTGAGTTAGGAGGTATATGCTTGTAATGTTCCACTCTGTAAATAAATGTTAGACTGAGTAAAGATTGGCACCAATACTATCCTTCAGCAACTGGCTTTCTGGAGCATAACAATTTCCATGGAATTGAGATATAATTTGTGAAGATAGCATCATCATGTGTTATAGATATAACATACATCAGATGAAGCTAGTATTTCCACACATACATTTTTATTTAAAACTCAATTCGGCGGAATTTACATACGAACATACGAATTAGGAGCAGGAGTAGGCCACTCAGCCCTTCGAGCCTGCTCCGCCATTCAATAAGTTCATGGCTGAACTGATTACTCCACATTTCCACCTACCCCCAATAACCTGATTGAGGTATACAAAATTATGCGGAGCATTGATAAGATAGATAGGAAGAAACTTTTTCCCTTAGTGGAAGGGTCAATAACCAGGGGACATAGATTTAAGGTCAGGGGCAGGAGGTTTAGAAGGGATTTGAGGAAAAAAATTTTCACCCAGAGGGTGGTTGGAATCTGGAACACACTGCCTGAAACGGCGGTAGAGGCAGGAACCCTCACAACATTTAAGAAGTATTTAGATGAGCACTTGAAATGCCATACATACAAGGCTACAGGCCAGGTGCTGGAAAATGGGATTAGAATAGATAGGTGCTTGATGGCCAGCATAGACACGATGGGCTGAAGGGCCTGTTTCTGCGCCGTATAACTCTATGACTCTATGACTCTAACCTTCCACCCCCTTGCTTATCAAGAATCTATCTACCTCTGCCTTAAAAATATTCAAAGACTGTGCTTCCACCGCCTTTTGAGGAAGAGAATTCCAAAGATTCACAACCCTCCAAGAGAAAAATTTCTCCTCATTTCTGTCTTAAATGGACGACCCCTTATTTTTAAACAATGACCCCTAGTTCTAGATTCTCCCAGAAGGGGAAACATCCTTTCCACATCCACCCTGTCAAGACCCCTCAGGATCTTATATGTTTCAATCAACTTGCCTCTTACTCTTCTAAATTCCAGCGGACACAAGCTTAGCCTATCCAATCTTTCCTCGTAAGACAACCCGCCCATTCCAGGTATTAGTCTAGTAAACCTTCTCTGAACTGCCTTCAATGCATTTACATCCTTCCTTAAATAAGGAGAGCAGTACTGTACACAGTACTCCAGATGTGGTCTCACCAATGTTCTGTATAGCTGAAGCATAACTTCCCTACTTTTGTATTCAATTCCCCTCGCGATAAACGATAACATTCTACTAACGTTCCTAATGACGTGCTGTACCTGCATAATAACCTTTTACTATTCATGCACTAGGACACCCAGATCCCCTGGCATCTCAGAGCTCTGCAATCTTTCACCACTTAGATAATATGCTTCTTTTTTATTCTTCCTGCCAAAGTGGACAATTTCCCACTTTCCCACATTATACTCCATTTGCCAGGTCTTTGCCCACTCACTTAAACTATCTATGTCCCTTTGTAGCCCCTTATGTCCTCTTCACAAGTTACTTTTCTACCTATCTTTGAGTCATCAGCAAATTTAGCAACCATACCTTCGGTCCCTTCATCTAAGTCATTTATATAAATTGTAAAAAGTTGAGGTCCCAGCACAGATCCCTGTGGCACACGACTCGTTACATCTTGTCAACCAGAAAATGACCCATTTATGCCTACTCTCTGTTTCCTGTTAGCTATCTATGCCAAAATGTTACCCCCTACACCGTGAGCTTTTATTTTCTGCAATAACCTTTGCTGTGGCACCTTATCAAATGCCTTCTGGAAATCTAAGTACAATACATCCACCGGTTCCCCTTTATCCACAGCACATGTAACTCATTCAAAGAACTCCAATAAATTGGTTAAACATGATTTCCCTTTCACAAAACCATGTTGACTCTGCCTGACTACCTTGAATTTTTCTAAATGCCTTGCTATACTGTCTTTAATAATAGCTTCTAACATTTTCCCTAAGACAGATGTTAAGCTAACTGGCCCGTAGTTTCCTGCTTTCTGTCTCCTTCCCTTTTTGAATAAAGAAGTTACATTCGCTATTTTCCAATCTAACGGAACCTTCCTCGAATCTAGGGATTTTTGGAAAATTAAAACCAACGCATCAACTATCTCACTAGCCACTTCTTTTAACACCCTAGGATGAAGTCCATCAGGTCCCAGGGACTTGTCAGCCCGCAGCTCCAACAATTTGTTCAGTACCACTTCCCTGGTGATTGTAATTTTCTTGAGTTCCTCCCTCCCTTCCATTTCCTGACTTACAGCTAATACTGGGATGTTACTTGTATCCTCAATAGTGAAGACTGATGCAAAATATCTGTTCAATTCATCTACCATCTCCTTACTATCCATTTTTACTTCCCCAGACTCACTTTCTATAGGACCAACGATCTCTTTGTTAACTCTTTTCTTTTTAAAATATCTATAGAAACTCTTACTATCTGTTTTTATATTTCTAGCTAGCTTTCTCTTGTATTCTAATTTTACCCTACTTATCAATCTTTTAGTCATTCTTTGCAGCTTTTTATATTCTGTCCAATCTTCTGACCTGCCTCCCATCTTTGCGCAATTATAAGCTTTTTCTTTAAGGTTGATACTATCTTTAACTGTTTTAGTTAACCACGGATGGTGGGTCCCACCCTTGGAATTTTTCTTTCTCATTAAAGTGTATCTATTCTGTGTATTCTGAAATATCCCCTGAAATGTCTGCCACTGCATCTCTATTGACCTATCCCTTAACCTGATTTGCCAGTTCACTTTAGCTAGTTCTGCTTTCATGCCCTCATAATTGCCCTTATTTAAGTTTAAAATACTGGTCTCTCCCTCAAACTGAATGTAAAATTCAATCATATTATGATCACTGCTACCTAGGAGCATGAGGTCATTAACTAATCTTATATCATTGCACAATACTAGGTCTACTATAGCCTGCTCTTTGGTCGGCTTCAGAATGTATTGTTCCAAGAAATTATCCTGAAAATATTCTATGTACTCCTCATCTAGGCTACCTCTGCCCATCTGATTTTTCCAGTCTATGTGTAGGTTAAAATCCCCCACAATTATCGCTGTACCTTTCTGATAAGCTGCCATTATTTCTTCTTTTATACCCCGTCCTACTGTGTGGTTAATGTTAGGTGGCCTGTAGACCACTCCCACAATTGACTTCTTGTCTTTATGATTTTTCATCTCTACCCAAACTGCTTCTACATCCTGGTCTCCTGAATTCAGGTCATCTCTCTCTGTTGCGGTAATACCATCATTAATTAACTGAGTTACCCCTCCACATTTTCCTGGCTTCCTGTCCTTCCTAAATGCCATATATCCTTCAAATAGTCAGGTCCCCAGGGCCTCCCCAAAGACAGGCTGGGGAGATGGCCCATAGAATTGCAAGGGAAGGTGGGAGGCGAAGGGCCCGTCACTTTCCCGTCATACTACAATTCAGTCGAGGGTGGGAAAGGCCAAAGACAGCCTTCCCGCCCAGAGGCCAACTGAGGTCCTTAAGTGGCCAATCACTAGCCACTTACGGGCCTCTTCCCACCACTGGTGGAATTAATCTGGCAGGCGGGGGAAGGGGGAATCCTCTTTCACAAGGGGAGGCTACCCAGTGAAACATGGCGGCCTCCCTGCAGCCTTGGGGGAGGGGCCTCCTCCCTGGGAAATCTGTAGCCCTTGGGGGGCCCCTGGCAGCAAAGGACACCCCTCTGTTAACACACGCCCCACCCTCGACCTGCCTCTCTCTCCACCCCCCCTCACAATCGGCGGGGCCTGCCAGACTGGCCCCAGTGACCCCGCCTCACTTACCTTTGGTCTGGGGCTCCTGTGATTGGCCAGCAGCTCTTGGAGGTGGGATTCCCATCCTTTGCTGGGCACTTAGGCACTCTGAGCGCCATTGAATCATGCCAGGTTGGGCTCCAAAGGGCTGAGGTGGGGTTCCGCTCACCTTTTCAGCCTGGCGCTGGGACCCCCGTCAGCTTGACTAAATTCAACCCAATATTTCCATTTTTTAATTATTCTTGGGATTCGGACAATGTTGACAAGGTAGCATTTTTAGCCCATCCCTGGGTACCTTGAGGGCATTTCAAATCACCCACATAGTGTGGAATTAAAGTCCCATATCAGCCAGATCTGGTAATGATGGTAGGCCCTGTTTCCAGAAGGACGTGGGCAGAGTTTTTGCAACAACAAAAGTGAAGAGTGAGGGGTGACCTCATAGAGATCTTTAAAATTATGAAAGAGTTTGACAGAATAGAGAGAGTGTTTCCAGTTGTGGGGAAGGGCAAAACTAGAGGCCATCAGTATAAGATAGTGACCAAGAAATCCAATAATAGGGAATTCAGAAGAAACCTCTTTATCCAGAGAGTCGTGAGAATGTGGAATTCGCTACTCAGGGAATAGCTGAGGTAAATAGCATATACGGGGAAGCTAGATAAGCATATAAGGGAGAAGGAAATTTAGGGTTATGCTATTATGAGGAAGGATGGAAAAAGGCTGGAGTAGTGCATTAGCTCCGGCGTGGACTAGTTGAGCTGAATGTCCTGTTTCTATGCTGTATATTTTATTAATCTAGTGGCTTTCATGGTCATTGTTTTATGGTGCTAGTTTTTTTTTGTATTCCATTTCACAAATTTCACAGTGGGATTGGGACTCATAACTTCTGGGTTGCTGGTCCAATCCATAACCATTAGGTTACCATCCCTTGGGTCATTGCATGTAACAGGTTTGAGGAATCTAAGGAAAGATAGTCAGAACACAGTCTTATTTGGCAAACACAGGCATTAAAAAAAAAATCTAAATTAGTTTTGTTTTTGAATATTTACTGTTTATTGTAAAAAAAAGAATTTGAAAGCAGTAAATCATCCAAAAGACAGAAGACTGTCCCCATAATACTGAGGAGGTCAGTATGAACCATTGCTGTGATTTGAATCATGACCCAAAGCATAACAGCCTACATTATCACATTATCCAACTGCAATGATAATTACTGGAAGTCTCCATGCCCTTCTTGCAGCACTTTGGTGCAATTTTATTCATTTTCTTTCAATTAATTTGAAAAAGGCTGTTTTAAAATTTATATCCATCTGTTTTCCAATCTTGTAACTGCTTTGTCTGATGATGGCGCCACATTTCATCAATTCTGCCCACAGAATCACTATGTAACCATAATCACTGCCACAATGAATCAGCATTCCAGTAGCAGCTTACTCCATGCCACTTGTGATTGTGGTTGCTCTTTAATGAGAAAGCAAGCACTTTGTTTAACTATCTGAAAAGTACACCTTCACTCCCCTTGGTGAATCTTGCAGTTAGGTTGTTGGTTTAATTTTGTTAAGCTTATCATTAAAGTTGAAAACACATGCAACTTTGACAATTAACACAATTTCCTGCTGCTTCAACTTCCTACATATCTGCAGGCTTCCAGTAGTTCAGTCATTCATGAAATATGTAGCCAATTTGTTTCTGTAACACAATCATATCTTGGTAACCCTGGCTAATTCAGCATACCTCTAGTACTGGGAGACAGGCCAGCCTATTACAGATTAGCATTCAGATAGAGAATTTACCACTACACACACTTTGACTTTATGTTAAGTCAATGTAACACAATATAACAACTGGCTGGTGCCTTAGGCACACAAGCAATCCATAGTTTTTCTTCCCTTCTTTTGCTATATTTTGTTTCTGTACTTTGTACAGATCCATTTCCTGAAGCATATTTTCATAGTGCGTCACCCACTTGACCCTGGCTAGCTGCTCTTTCTTCAGCATGTTTGAGGCTATTTTTCAGGATCCACCACTGTGTTTCTCAAATGTGGTGAAACCATGTCATCCTCTTTTTATATCATTTTATAAATATAAGCTTTTAATTGAAGGAAACACCAGCTACATTTCTGTTCCCCTTATTCATTAACATGTCATGCAGCCAAATCCACAGATCTTCTTTTGCCCACAACTGAAAACAGAATCATAAAACGTTTGCGCGCACTTGTAAACAATATTTTATAATACGTATCTGAAGCCTTTCATTGCATAAAAATACATACTCGCATAAAAATACATATCGATTCCTTTATATCTGTTTACTACACAGTATTAGTAATTTAAAGGAGCTCTGTGTTCATGAAAGAAAAATGTTTTGCAATGTTTTATTGCATGTTCGGTAAAGGAGTAAAGCCAGAAAAGCCATGTGTCATTTTTGTCATGATAACATCATACACAAGTGGCACATTGATGTTTTTTGATGTACTTGACACAAACAAATGGATAAAAAAGTTTACAGTTTCTTCATGAAGGTCATGTCCGTCTTTTGTTATAATGCACATTTGGATGGCAATGGGAATTGCTAACATCACAAGCATTTATTCCATGTATAATTTCATACCCGCAACCCCCTCCACCCCATTACAAAATCTCATGGTTTTTTTCTACTTAGTCTAATCTCCAGCAACCATTTCATGGGAGGCAGTGGCGTAGTGGTATTATCACTGGACTAGTAACCCAGAGACCCAGGGTATTTCTCTGGGGACATAGGTTCGAATCCCACCACAGCAGAAGGTGGAATTTGAATTTAATTAATAAATCTGGAATTAAAAAGCTAGTCTAATGATGGCCATTGTCGCTTGTTGTAAAAACCCATCTGGTTCACTAATGTCCTTTAGGGAAGGAAATCTGCTTACCTGGTCTGGCCTACATGTGACTCCAGACCTACAGCAATGTGGTTAACTCTTACATGCCCTCTGAAATAGCCTAGCAAGCCACTCAGTTGTATCTAACCGCTACAAAGTCTATAAAAAGGAATGAAACCGGACGGACGACCCGGCATCGACCTAGGCACCGGAAACGACAACGGCAAACCCAGCCCTGTCGACCCTGCAAAGTTCTCCTTACTAACATCTGGGGGCTTGTGCCAAAGTTGGGAGAGCTGTCTCACAGACTAGTCAAGCAACAGCCTGACATAGTCATACTCATGGAATCATACCTTACAGACAATGTCCCAGACACTGCCATCACCATCCCCGGGTATGTCCTGTCCCACCGGCAATGTGGAAAATTGCCCAGGTATGACCTGTACACAAAAAGCAGGACAAGTCCAACCCGGCCAATTACCGCCCCATCAGCCTACTCTCAATCATCAGTAAAGTGATGGAAGGTGTCATCAACAGTGCCATCAAGCGGCACTTGCTTAGCAACAACCTGCTTAGTGACGCTCAGTTTGGGTTCTGCCAGGGCCACTCAACTCCTGACCTCATCACAGCCTTGGTTCAAACATGGACAAAAAAGCTGAACTCGAGGTGAGGTGAGAGTGACTCCCCTTGACATCAAGGCAGCATTTGACCGAGTATGGCATCAAGGAGCCCCAGCAAAACTGAGGTCAATGGGAATCAGGGGGACAACCCTCCACTGGCTGGAGTCATACCTAGCGCAAAGGAAGATGGTTGTGGTTGTTGGAGGTCAATCATCTGAGCTCCAGGACATCACTGTAGGAGTTCCTCAGGGTAGTGTCCTAGGCCCAACCATCTTCAGCTGCTTCATCAATGACCTTCCTTCAATCATAAGGTCAGAAGTGGGGATGTTCGCTGATGATTGCACAATGTTCAGCACCATTCGTGACTCCTCAGATACTGAAGCAGTCCGTGTAGAAATGCAGCAAGGCCTGGACAATATCCAGGCTTGGGCTGATAAGTGGCAAGTAACATTCGCGCCACACAAGTGCCAGGCAATGACCATCTCCAACAAGAGAGAATCTAACCATCTCCCCTTGACATTCAATGGCATTACCATCACTGAATCCCCCACAATCAACATCCTAGGGGCTACCATTGACCAGAAACTGAACTGGAGTAGCCATATAAATACCGTGGCTACAAGAGCAGGTCAGAGGCTAGGAATCCTGAGGCGAGTAACTCACCTCCTGACTCCCCAAAGCCTGTCCACCATCTACAAGGCACAGGTCAGGAGTGTGATGGAATACTCTCCACTTGCCTGGATGGGTGCAGCTCCCACAACACTCAAGAAGTTCGACACCATCCAGGACAAAGCAGCCCGCTTGATTGGCACCCCATCTACAAACATTCACTCCCTCCACCACCGACGCACAGTGGCAGCAGTGTGTACCATTTACAAGAAGCACTGCAGCAATGCACCAAGGCTCCTTAGACAGCACCTTCCAAACCCGCGACCTCTACCAACTAGAAGGACAAGGGCAGCAAATACATGGGAACACCATCACCAGCAAGTTCCCCTCCAAGTCATACACCATCCTGACTTGGAACTATATCGCCGCCGTTTCTTCACTGTCGCTGGGTCAAAATCCTGGAACTCCCTTCCTAACAGCACTGTGGGTCTACCTACCCCAAATGGACTGCAGCGGTTCAAGAAGGCAGCTCACCACCACCTTCTCAAGGGCAATTAGGGATGGGCAATAAATGCTGGCCTGGCCAGCGTCGCCAACATCCCATGAATGAATAAAAAAAAAGAAATCTGTCTTTGTTACACTTCCCATTGGTTGTAATTTGTATTTCTGCCACCTAATATGCTAATCTTTTGTGAAAAAAATGTTTTTAAAATTCTCTGCTCCTCTCCTGCTGCATGTCCTCTTGGTTATTCGTTCCCCTCCAATCTCCAGCAAAGCATCAACTTGCATTTATATAATACCTCCAACAAAGAAAAAATGTCCCATGGCATTTCACGGAGGTATAATCAGACAAAAATGGATGTCGAGCCAAGGGAGGAGATATTAGGAAGTGTGATCAAAAATTTCATCAAAATGGGTATCTTAAAGGAGAAGTTGGTGGAGAAATGGAAGAGCTTAGTGAGGATATGATCAACAAACATCCACATATGCATACTTCCCAGAAGAAGTCACAATAATGATCAGGTGTGAGAGCCCACTCTGAATTTTCTCTTTCCTATCTTAGAGTCATTGAAGGACATGATAGAATTCCAACTGCTCATTATCTGAGATCAACTAACTCAGCAGAATTTTTTCAATCAAATCATCATATTGGTTCCATGGAGTAGCAGAACATGTGTCCATTCTTATGATTTCCCCACACTTTGAGTTTCTAATTTCAATCTTGTCACTGTGTGGATCCGGAGAGTACAGTCCAGGTGCACTTGATTGAATGCTGCCTTAATGTCAATGTCCATCACCAAGACTGGTTCTGTAGTACTACCACTGACCGAGCTGGCCAAGTCCTGAAGAACGTAACTGTCAGACTGAGCTTGCAGTAGGAGGGGGCAGAACCAACATGAGGGAATAACCTACTTGACCTTTTCCTCAGCAATCTGTATTTTTGTGCAATCCTCCACATACCCCCTGATTTAGTAACATCTGCAAATTTTGATGCCATACCACGACTTTCTGACTCCAAATTATTGATATTTATGTTGAATAACACTTCCCACTTTCTTCCAGTTCAAAAAAATTCCCTTAACTCCTACCCACTGTTTTCCATTTTGTAGCCATTTTTCAATCCATTCTCCTGCCTAACTCCTGACTCCAAATGCCCGATCTTTATCATGTCTCTATGTGGCACCTTCTACTGTTGTCATTTCCTCTTTGTTGGCCTCCTCATTGAAAACTGAGACAAAGTATCTCCTCAGTATCATCTCCACTGAGCTTATGTTTACCCCTTACATGTAAGTTTCGCAACACTTCTGTTTTTGTATGCTATGCCTCTTTGCAAAACCTAGGATCCCATACAATTGCTATGGTTTCAACTTGTCCTCTCATTTCTAATGACCTATGTATCTGAATCATTAAATCACTCAACTTTCTTACAATTTAATCTGTATATTTTCTCTGAGTTCTTCCTCAAAGTGTATTGCCTCATGTTTCTCTGTATTACGTTTCATCTGACATGTAACTGCCAATCTATTGATTTGACTATGACCTGGCACACTAACTCTGTTTTACCTAAAAACTACACTTAGGCTGGAATTTTATGGGCTGTGCAGGAGTGGATTTGGTGGCGTGCAGCGTAATTTAATTAGGCGGGAGCTGTTTGTTTGGATTCCCGATGGCGGAATATTTTTGAGAAATTAAGTCGGTGGCTTTTGTGGCGTTCCGGGGTTCCCCCAGCACAGTGGCAGATTGCAACTTTACATTCATTTAAAATAACATGAATACTCATTACCTTACACGTAGTTACAATTCAGTTCTACCTTCCAGATTAAGTGAACGGCGAGTGCTATTCCCGTCACAATTGTTTTACCATTACATACAGTCGGATTTGTGCAGTTGAGTCTCAGGTCTGTGCTGTTCACTCTTGTAACTCATTCACAAAACTAATGCCAGCATTGGAATGGATGTTTGCCTCCAGGCCAGCATTGGAATAGATGTTTACCTCCAGGCTCGGCACCAGCAAGGTTAAATCTTCTCAGATAAAAACAAGAAATGCTGGAAATACTCAGCAGATCTGGCAGCATCTGTGGAGAGAGAAGCAGAGTTAACTCTTCAGGTCAGTTACCTTTCATCACTGCTTGGCTTTGGTGGGAATCCCATGCCTGTTGCCTTCAAGATGATCTTTCGTCACTGACCTGAAACTTTAATTCTGCTTCTCTCTCCACGGATGCTGCCAGACCGGCTGAGTATTTCCAGCATTTCTTGTTTTTATTTCAGATTTCCAGCATCTGCAGTATTTTGCTTTTATTTAAATCTTCTCAGAGGATGGTGGCAAAGGCATGAGGGCTGTCTACATGGAGGAGCAGGGCAGGGTACTTGGGGAAGGAAGGGTGGGGTTGATCAAGTGCATGGAGGAGCAGGGGAGAGTGGAGTGGAGCATCCAGGGTGTTGAATGGGTGCTGTTGATGCAGAAGCTACACGTTGTTGGCTGCGGGGTTGGTGGGTGGATTATGGCATTACGGTGTGAAGATATTTGGCAAGGGCCTAAAAGGAGAATGAGTGTTGTAAACGTCAGGGATCTGTGGGACAAATTGAAGGTACTGGCTAGCAGAGGGAACAGTCACAGTCAATGGGGCCAAATGGATTCTGTAGCGTGGAAGGTCAATGCTAATGGGTGGGTATTCGACAGCTTTATATGGAGGGGAACGGGACTTTCAACAATGATCAGGTCGATGTGAGGAGTATCAAGGATAAGAGTCGGCGTGATGATAGTAAGGAGAGAAGGAACGGGGGGAGGGATGGCATGAATACATTGATGATTACACTGCTCACGGTAATGGGAGGAGACTCTAAGGTAATGGAAGGAAGGGTATCGGTAACATTGGGCAGGTCAAGGGTGATGGGTTCAAGCTGGAAGGTTGCAGGAGGAGGTTGGAAGTTAGGGAGACTTGCCCTGAATTCCACACACATCATCTTCTCCAGTGATAATGCAAACCATGTGGCCACTAAAGTATTGCAAGGAAAGTGGGAGGAGACATATGATTGTGTGTGTGTCTTCTGCCTGGCTGCAATTTGAAGGCAGCTATAAGGGAACTGCTCACTGCCTCGTTAGTTCAGCTCACTGACGACAGAGGGCTAAATTGCCATGCTCTGCCTATTTATTGTTCAGAAAAGCCACAGCGACATGGGTCTCATACACCCAATTTGTCTAGTACCATGGGAAGAACAGCAAAAGGGAGAAACTAAGGAGGGCTCGTTTCCCTCAACTCATGATGCCTGAACACCAGCAACAGGCAGAACAGGAAGGTGAGGATGCTCCGCATGATAATATCCAGGAACGTCTTTATCGAAGACGGGCACTGGCACATCATCGCACCCTCAGGACAAGGACAAATTACCTTCAAATGTCAGCTAGGCAATGCCAGAGATGCTTAAGGATGTCACGTGAAATGGTCACAGAAATTGTAGGATCCTGCAGCTGCAACTGCTTGGCTTTGATGGGAATCACATGCCTGTTGCCTTCAAGGTGACGGCTGCACTCAATTTTTTTGGCAGCAGGTCCTTCCAGGGATCCACGGGCGACATATGTGGCATCTCGCAGTCAGTAACCCACAGGTGCATCAAAGAGGTGACCCATGCCAATGATTTCATCTACTTACCTGTAGACGAGGACAGCCAGGCAGAAAGGTCTGTGGCCTTCGGCGCCATCGCTGGGTTCCCTAGAGTGCAAGGGATGATTGACTGTACTCATGGAGCCATTAGAGCTCCCTGGGATCAGCCTGCTATTTATTTGTGAATGGCAAATGCGTCCACTCTTTAATCGTATAACTGGTTTGCGACCACAGGAGAAGAATCATGCATGTTTGCGCATGTTTCCCAGGGAGCTGTTGTGACTCCTACATTTTGAGGAACTACCAGATGCCAGCAGTTTTCGAGGAACCAGCCGAAGTGGATGACTGGATCCTGGGTGACAAGGGTTACTCCTGTAGTATAAGGGTCTGAAAGGGTTAATGTTTGGGACAGTGTGAGTAACACCTCCCACAGTGATGATGTCAGAGATTACATGTCGAAGAGACTTGAGAAGGAGAGAAACATAATTTCAGCAGAGGGTTAAGAGAAAGTGTATATAATTCCTGAAATGTAATAAATGATTGTTTAAAATCATACAAAGACTCAGTAATCTCTGCAAGTTAGAGGAATCAAACCGACATCCTGGTAACAATGATATACAATATGGTGGCAATGGTGAACAACGCAAAATTTTGAAGAAAACTACTTACCTGCAAAAGTAGCACCAAAAAACTGAAGAACTCAACAAGAGGCTGTGAAGAGCTCCAGAGTGGCTCCGTGGATGAAGTGATACCATGGAGAGTCGGGGAGTCGACATGCGGAGGCATTCAGGCTGCACCACTAAGACATAGTGGTCTGTGAGGGAAATCCCGGTCCAGCAATTGGAGGCTTCGAGTCGGAGAACCAAGCAGTGGTCGGGGATCTGATGAGCAACCTTTAGAAAGGGTACAAAATTGTTTTTCTAAGGCACACTGGGCAGGCAGCATCGCCAAAGCAAATCTTTAGAAAGGGCGAATCCAAAGTCAGCAGCCATTACACGTCCCATCAAAGCCAAGCAGCTGCAGCTGCAGGATCCTACAAATTTCTGTGGCCATTTCATGTGACTTCCTTAAGCGTCTGGCATTGCCTGTCTGACATTTGAAGGTAATTTGTCCTTATCCTGATGATGCAATGATGCAAGGCTGAAAAAACTTCCAAAAAGAAAGAAAACTACCTAAAAACTTAGGAAAGCTATGGATGCCAAATTTATGCTGCCAGAGAGGTTTGAAAACTTGGAAGGAACAAATCAAATTCAAAATAAAAACAAGAAATGCTAGAAATACTCAGCAGGTCTGGCAGCATCTGTGGAGAGAGAAGCAGAGTTAACGTTTTGGGTTAGTGACCCTTCATCAGAACTGACAAATATTAGAAATGTAAAAAGTTTTAAGCAAAGTAAAGTGGGGGTGGGGCAAGAGATAACAAAAGAGAAGGTGTTGATAGGACAAGGTCACAGAGAATAACTGACCAGAAGGTCATGGAACAAAGGCAAACAATATGTTAATGGTGTGGTGAAAGACAAAGCATTAGTACAGAGAGGGAGTCAATTGACTGTAAAATGAATAGCCCTGGCTCCAAGCACAAACATTAAAAAGAAAACAAACAGTGGGTAGGCACAGTAGAAACAAACTAAAATTAAATAATCAAATAAAAAAGAAAAAAGAACTAAAAATAAAAAGGGGGCCTGTCATGCTCTGAAATTACTGAACTCAATGTTCAGTCCGGCAGGCTGTAGCGTGCCTAATCGGTAAATGAGGTGCTGTTCCTCGAGCTTGAGTTGATGTTCGCTGGAACACTGCAGCAATCCCAGGACAGAGATGCAGAGATGAGAGCGGTGGGGGGGAGGGGGAGGGGGTGTTGAAATGGCCAGCAACCAGAAGCTCGGGGTCATGCTTACGGACTGAGTGGAGGTATTCCACAAAGCGGTCACCCAATCTGCATTTGGTCTCCCCAATGTTGAGAAAACCACATTGTGAGCAGCAAATACAGTATACTAAATTGAAAGAAGTACAAGTAAATCGCTGCTTCACCTGAAAGGAGTGTTTGGGGCCTTGGATAGTGAGGAGAGAGGAGGTAAATGGGCAGGTATTACACCTCCTGTGATTGCAGGGGAAGGTGCCATGGGAAGGGGACGAGGTGGTGGGAGTAATGGAGGACTGGACGAGGGTGTCGTGGAGGGAACGATCCCTTTGGAATGCTGACAGGGGAAGGGAGGGGAAGGTGTGCTTGGTAGTGGCATCACGCTGGAGGTGGTGGAAATGGCGGAGGATGATCCTTTGTATGTGGAGGCTGGTGGGGTGGAAAGTGAGGACAAGGGGGACCCTGTCGTGGTTCTGGGAGGGAGGGAAAGGGGTGAGGGTAGAGGTGCGGGAAATGGGCCGGACACGGTTGAGGGCCCTGTCAACCACAGTTGGGGGGGAATCCTCGGTTGAGGAAAAAGGAAGACATATCAGAAGCACTGTCGCGGAAGGTAGCATCATCAGAGCAGATGTGTCGGAGATGGAGAAACTGCGAGAATGGAATGGAGTCCTTACAGGAGGCAGGGTGTGAGAAAGTGTAGTCAAGGTAGCTGTGGGAGTCGGTGGGCCCCACCCCCGCTTTACTTGCTTAAAACCTTTTACATTTCTAATATTTGTCAGTTCTGATGAAGGGTCACTGACCTGAAACGTTAACTCTGCTTCTCTCTCCACAGATGCTACCAGACCTGCTGAGTGTTTCCAGCATTTTTGTTCTTATTTCAGATTTCCAGCATCTGCAGTATTTTGCTTTTAAATCAAATTCAAAACTGGTCTCTGTGGAGGAAAAGATTTTTGAGACATAGAATTTGCTTCTCAATTAGTCAACAAGTCTGAAGTTGAACAAGTCAATACATTACTGTACTCCATAGGAGCAATAGCTGATGATGTCATTGCAAGACAAGGCATTAATGAGACATCAGATAAATTTCATGACGTTTTAAAAGCCTTTGATAAGTATTTCAACTTGAGGAGCAATAAGATTCTAGAAAGGGCCAAATTTAACAGAAGGGTCCAGAAACCAGGTGAATCACTTTCATTAATGACCTTTACAGCTAGTTGAAGGATGCGAATATAGAGACCTAAAGTCAGAATTGATAAGAGACTGCATCGTAGTAGGTATTGCTAATGATTCCCTGTCAGATTTATTGTAGTCGAAGGAAGATCTCATCCTAGAAAAAGCAATACAGCCGGTGAGACAAGCAGAGGTCCGTAAGCAGAACAGAGCAATCCTGAGAAGTGAAGAGAAACCTTGGGTCAGAAAATCTCCAATGACCATACTGTTCCTTAAGCCCAGGACTGTAAAAGAAACACCAGAAAAGAAGATGCAAGATGCCATTAAACTGCCAGCGCTGTGACACCAAAAAGACCCACAGGCATGAACAGTGTCATGCAAACAAAGCAGAATGCTTTTACTGCAAGGATGTTAGCCATTTTGGGAAGATGTGCTGAAGTAAAACCTCTATTTTCAAAAGTTTCAAAGAAAAAGCCTTCACACATAGAACTATTAATGAAGTTGAACAATCTCCATCGGAGGAGAAATCAGGAAACTTCCTTGGTGAGATCAATCACCCTCATTATGTATTCTGGAATGCAGATATGTATGTCAACGGACATATCACCAACTTTAAATTAGACACTGGAGCGTGCGTAACAGTTTTATCAGAGAACGAGCTATGGTTATCAACACAATGCCTGCAACCAACAGACACACAGTTACTCAGTCCAGGAGGGATTGGACTGAAAGTCAAGAGAAAGCTACAGGCAACACTCCAGTACAAGGGAAAGCAGATATTGGAAACACTCTATGTTCTACAGAATCAAGAATTTTCTCTTTTAAGTAGAAGAGCTTGTATAGACCTTCATCTTATCAAGAAGGTGGAAGAAATTAAGCAGCAAGAATCCAGGAGTCACTTCCAAAAAGACTTTCCGAAATTATTTACTGGTCTAGGAAAACTTAAGACCGAATACAGCATTACGTTGAGAAAAGATGCTAAACCTGTATGTCTTTTTACACCTAGAAAGATACCACACCCACTAATGAAGCAAGTCCAACTCCAGCTCGAAGAGATGACCAGATGGGAGTCATTTTCCCATCACCAAGCCAACAGAGTGGTGCTCAGGAATGATTCCAGCTCCTAAACCGTACAGTACTCTTCGCATTTGTGTAGACTTAACTCAATAAGGATGTCGCGAGAAATCCATCCAATGTCCTCAGTAGACGAAAGCTTGGCGAAGTTATCCAAAAGTATCATATCCACAAAGCCGGATGCAAATAGTGGCTTTTGGCAAGTCCCTTTGGAAGAGAAGTCAAGATTACTGATGACCTTCATTACTCCATTCGGAAGATTTTGTTTTAATTGTTTACCATTTGGTAAAACATCTGCACCTGAAATATTCCAAAGAACTATGTCGAACATTTTACAGGGCCTTAAATGCCATATGGACGATATCTTAGTCCATGGTGAATCCGTCAAAGAACATGACCTGAGGGTTAGAGAGGTTTTGAATCGCCTATGAGAAGAAGGCCTGACACATAATGAAAAGTGTGAATTCTCAAAAATGTCTATTCGTTTCCTAGGGCACATTGTCAGTAGCAAGGGCATAATGGCAGACATGCAAAAGACGAGAGCCTTTAGTGAATTCCCAATTCCTGCTCTTTCCAGGATCTTCAATGATTCCTACGTTGTCAGTAGCAAGGGCATAATGGCAGACATGCAAAAGACGAGAGCCTTTAGTGAATTCCCAATTCGTACTCTGTCCAAGATCTTCAATGATTCCTTGGAATAGTCAACTGACACAATTTCTGCCCAATCTAGCACAGGTTACAGTACCCTTAAGACAACTTTTAAAGAAAACTCTACCACGGTGTTGCAATACACATCAGGAGCAGACATTTCAAATGATCAGAGAAGTGCTCATTTCACCAGATATCTTAGCACACTATTGCACACCCTCACTACTGACTACAGTTGCAGCAGAATCCTCATCTACAGGCTTAGGAGCAGTCCTTTTTTAAGAACAGCCAAAAGGATGTCGCTGAACGGTTTATTATCTTGACCATTGTCTGAGACTGAGACGAGGTACGTCATCACGGAGAAGGAGGCTCTCACAGTCACATAGACTTGCGAAAGTTCTCAGATTATTAGCATCGGCTTAAAGATTGTCATAGAGACAGACCAGAAACCCTTAGTTTCCTCACTTGATGAAAAGAAACTCGCTAGAATGCTTCCGAGAATCCAGAGATTCCAGTTAAAGCTAATGAGATGCACGTACGAAACGGTATATGTACAGGGCAAACTACAAATGTCAGCTGATGCATTTTCCAGAGCTACTGTTGACCATCCTACACAACAGAATGTTAACTTCATTAATGAGTCATAGTCACAGGTCACTGCATCACAATGCCTGGCATGTTCAAAAAAGCTCCAAGAAATTTGTCATACTCAGCTGCAAGATGAGGAATGCATCCGAATTCGCCAATATTGCATGCAAAGTTGGCCACAGCAACATCCCAGTGGTACGGTGATGAAAATCTACTTTGACTACAGAAGGCACTTTACTATTGTGGATGATTTGCTATATGACTAGAGGCTGGTGATTCTGGTTTCACTCCAGACAGCTATATTGGAGAAAATACATCAGGACCACATGGGTATCACGAAATACAGAGCACAGGCTCAGTCATCCATCTGGTGGCTGGGAATATCGAAAGATATAGAAGAAATGATTTCTAATTGTCAGGTACGCGCAGTGCACAGACCAAACTAGAGGGAACCTATTATATCGACCCAATTTCCAACCAGACTGTGGGAAAATCTGGGGATGGATCTATTCATGTTTAATGGGAAATCCTACTTGATTGTAATCGATTATTTTTCAAGGTGGATTGAAGTCAAATGTTTGTACACAATGACAACTGAGCTTTACAGAAGATCTTTGCAACACACGGCATTCCTGATGAGATTGTTTCAGATAATGGTCCTCAATTTTCACAAACTACTTCACGCACTTTGTGGAAAAATGTGGATTTGTACACCTTACAAGTTCCCCTAGATATCCACAATCTAATGGTGAAGCTGAAAGAGGAGTCAGAACTATCAAAACACTGTTAAAGAAGAATGAAGATTTTCAGCGCTCCTAAACTACAGATCTACTCCATGCTATATGGATTAGCACCATCGGAACTGTAGATGGGGAGGAAGCTTAAAACACAACTTCCTAGCCTACTTAAAAAGTTACTTCCAGGGCTAGAAGTCCAGGATTATCAGAGAGTTCAAGACAGAGAGAAGTCTTATCGGAAACAACAAGCTTATAACTATTACAGGAGATATCGTACCATAAACCTACCCAAGTGGATGGAAGGAGAAAAAGTCTGGATATGAGACCAAGGCAGAGAAGGAGTAATCGTCCAGAGAGACAAAAATCAGCAGAGATCTTATTTCGTATGTACTTCAGAAGGAACTAGAAGAAGAAACAAGAGAAATCTTATTTGTCATAGAGTCATAGAGAGATATAGCACTGAAACAAGCCCTTCGGCCCACCGAGTCTGTGCCGGCCAACAACCACCCATTTATACTAATCCTACATTAATCCCATATTCCCTACCACATCCCCACCATTCTCCTACTACCTACCTACACTAGGGGCAATTTACAATGGCCAATTTACCTATCAACCTGCCAGTCTTTGGCTGTGGGAGGAAACCGGAGCACCCGGCGGAAACCCACGCGGTCACAGGGAGAACTTGCAAACTCCGCACAGGAGTTTGTATTCATCAAAGACATTGATCAGTCATATATTTGGATGAACCAGATGTTGATGCTGAAAATCATAAAGCACGGATAGTACAAACTTTAATGAAGGCCGTCCAAGTGACGAAACAAGAGTTCAGAGAAACGTACTGATCTACCAAGTCTAATAAAAACATGGTCAGGGAGAGTTGTGAAGCCTCCTACAGATTGAATTTGTGATCAGAGACTTGGGGGGAGATGGGGTAGCATGTAAAGTAAAAATGAATGTATATAGAAAAAATATATATGGACAAAGACTTGGGGGGGAGATGCATTATTAGGGTCTGAAGGGGTTAATATTTGGTATCATGTGAGTAACACCCCCCAGTGTGATGATGTCAGAAATCACATGTGGAAGAGACTTGAGAAGTAGAGAAGCAGCATGTCAGCAGAGAGTTAGACATGCTTCAGAGAAAGTGTATATAGTTCCTGAAATGTAAAAATAAATGAGTTACTGTTTAAAACCTTACCAAGACTGAGTAATCTCTACAAGCTAGAAGAGCCAAACCTACATCCTGGTAGCAACAATATACAACAACCCGCTTTGTACACGGTTGAAGACACCAAAGAACAAAGAACAAAGAAAATTACAGCACAGGAACAGGCCCTTCGGCCCTCCAAGCCTGCGCCGATCCAGATCCTCTATCTAAACATGTCGCCTATTTTCTAAGGGTCTTTATCTCTTTGCTTCCTGCCCATTCATGTATCTGTCTAGATACATCTTAAAAGACGCTATCGTGCCCGCGTCTACCACCTCCGCTGGCAACGCGTTCCAGGCACCCACCACCCTCTGCGTAAAGAACTTTCCACGCATATCCCCCCTAAACTTTTCCCCTCTCACTTTGAACTCGTGACCCCTAGTAATTGAATCCCCCACTCTGGGAAAAAGCTTCTTGCTATCCACCCTGTCTATACCTCTCATGATTTTGTACACCTCAATCAGGTCCCCCCTCAACCTCCGTCTTTCTAATGAAAATAATCCTAATCTACTCAACCTCTCTTCATAGCTAGCGCCCTCCATACCAGGCAACATCCTGGTGAACCTCCTCTGCACCCTCTCCAAAGCGCTGTGGAGAGGTACAATGCTGCTCATGCTTTGACCAGAGCCATCATTGAACACAGCATTGGTATGCTGAAAATGTGATTCCACTGACTTGACCCCTCTGGAGGGGCTCTTCGGTACGTACCACAAAGGGTGTCATGAATTATCATTGTCTGTTGTGCCTTGCACAATCTTGCTGCTAGACGCGGCAACATTCTGCAGGCGGAGGAACAGGAGGAACAGCAGACCTCCTCAGATGAGGAAGACTACGACAAGGGTGAGGAAGAGGACAACAATGTCATCGATATCAGGGCCATGGAGATACATGCAAGGGACATAGGGAGAACCTAATTTATGCATGTTTCAGCCAACAATAAACCATATCATCACGGAACGTTAGGAGGAGAAATATAACAATTCCCCACAGAAATTCACATACGCTGAGGTCTTATTCATCGCTGCAATCTAACAAAGCGTTGTTGCACTTTCATGTGATTGGCGGTTGAAATCTATGGGCTACAAAGGATGTGACTACACTCCACTGCAAGCAGCATTAAGTTATGACCTCAGAAACACAAAAGCAAGGCATAACAGTTCTGGAAAAAATGAATAATCATCAATAGGAAAACAGCCATTATTGAAGACTGAAGGCTCAAATATCAATGAAAAACAGACAGTGGACATTTTCTGAGAGGCTTTGCAAGCATCAATGCGTTCCTGCCATAGGCTTCCAATGAACATATTTGTTTTCATCTGAAACCAAGCAAAAGATTTACGGGAGTGGATCAAATGTTAAATAAAGATGTATTGAAAATTACTGACCATTTGCACAATATGTACATCACCCCCGTGCCACCTTCGTACTCAAAACTGTATCATTTTTCTCTTTCTGCCAATAGGTGCTACCCTGACATTAGCAGCTGAGGTGAAGGAGGTCTGCTCAGTGCACTGCCCCGTTGCTGTGGATGACCATGGCACGTGTCCTTTAGAGGAACAGGGCCTTGTTGGCTCCATCCTAATGGGGGTCTGCAGCAATGGTGATTGAGTGTCCCATAGAATCATAGAAAAATTATGTCAAAGAAGGAGGCCATTCAGCCATCGTGTCTGTGCCGGTTGAAAAAAACTAGTCACCCAATCTAATCCCACCTTCCAGCACCTGGTCCGTAGCCTTGCCGGTTACAGCACTTCAGGTGCATGTCCAGGTACCTTTTAAAAGAATTGAGGGTTTCTGCCTCCACTACCATTCCTGGCAGTGAATTCCAGACAATCACCACCCTCTGGGTGAAAACGTTTTCCCTCATGTCCCCTCTAATCCTTCTACCAATCACCTTAAATCTGTGCCCCCTGGTAATTGACCTGTCTGCTAGGGGAAGCAGGTCCTTCCTGTCTACTCTATCTAGGCCCCTCATAATTTTTACATCTCTATTAAGTCACCCCTCAGCCTCTTCTGTTCTAAGGAAAACAACCCCCCTATCTAATTTTTTTTCATAGCTGCAACTTTCAAGTCCTAGCAACATTCTTGTAAATCTCCTCTGTACTCTCTCCAGAGCAATTATGTCTTTTCTGTAATGTGGTGACCAGAACTGTACCCTATACTCTAACTGTGGTCTAACCAGCGTTTTATACAGTTCCAGCATTACATCTCTGCTTATGTATTCTATACCTCAGCCAATAAAGGAAAGCATTCCATATGCCTCCTTCACCACTCTATCTACCTGCCCTGCCACCTTCAGGGATCTGTGGACATGCACTCCGAGGTCTCTCACTTCTTCTACCTCTCTCAATATCCTCCCGTTTATTGTGTAAACCCTCACTTTATTTGCCCTCCCCTGTGTGCTCACCTGTTGGAGGTAAAGGGGTAAATGTGGGGGGAAGGGGGAAGGATAAGATGCCGCTTGCCCTGGGGGTATCCTGAGAGGAGGGCCCTGTGGCAGCTGGCACGCACTTCTCCTCCATCTGGGTGCACGATGCCACCTGCCTGTCTCCTTGAGGGGATGAAGCACCTGGAGGGAGGTCCAGGTACCTCGCCCCCCTCTCACTCAGACTCTGCTGCATGGAGCCAATGGCAACAGCAATGGCGTGCAGGTCAGATCGCATATGGCTCGAGTGCTCAACCAGACTCAAGCAAAGTCACGTATGACCTCAGGCGTCTCCGATTATATGTTCCACATGGCTTTGCTGCACATCCAGCAGACTTCTCGTAGCAACAATCAGAGGATAATCATGAGCGTGGGGCTGAGCCGGGGCCTGGTCCCCAGCAGTCCTCCGATTGTCAACCCAGCTGGCACATGCCTCAACTGCTGGGACGTATCTGTGTTGTGACCACCAGATTGTGACCCAGATGTTAATCTTAAACCCCCTGCGGACTGTGTGAATGTATCTGTGCTGGCAGAGATGGAAGAAGAGGCATGTGGCTGTGCACCCTCTGGGGCATTGTCTTCCTCTTCCTCTGCAGAGCAGGATTCCTGGGCCTCGCGACTTTCAGACACTCGAGTGTGGGCACCTGCGGTGGGGATATAAACAGAGGCACATTAAACATCGACTTCGCATGAGTTCAGACACTTACAGTGGGTGTGCATGCATGTTTGCAGGACTGAAGATGACCCTTCATCCTTACGCCTTGAGGATTCTGCCTCCCCATCTGATATGGCCCTGCCTCCCTCCTCTCTCGCTATTTGGGCAACCTCCTCTTCAGCCTGTCAACAGTCTAATGTCTGCTACATCTCCTCCTGTCCTGGATTTCTCGCACTGATTGTGTGTGCATTTGTCCTGCATGTGAGAGTACAGATGTAATGAGAATTCTTTTGTTAAGAATCACAACCATTGTAAACATGCATCAACATCACTCATTCAGCACTGGCTTTCGTGTGACACATCCAAGCATATCAACAATGCCAATCGTGAACTTTGCGCAAAATCGTTTAGTGTATGGCACCAAGGCTGCTTACGCAATCCAATGCATGCCTTGGTTTGCCCTCTTTCTTATAGAGATGGAGTCAGCATGACAAACAGTGAAGCAGCTTTGCCACATCCACTTACCCTCGCCGATCTGAGCAAGTCATTGATGCCTTTGCATCACTGTATCCAGGTTCTGTGCATCATTGCACGATTCGAGACCTCCTCTGCTACCTTCATCCAGGCTGCCTTGGTGAGGCAGGAGGGTCTTCGCACTCCATCTGCAGGGAAGAGGACCTCTCGCCTTTCCCTGATGGCCTGGAGGGGAACCTGCAGAGAGGCATCACTGAACCATGGGGCAGGATGTACCTGCTGGCTGACAGCTTCTGCAGAGATAAAATACATGCTGTGAAGTTGGTGCTGGATTATAAGAATTAAGGGAGGCAAAAAAAATTTGGATTGAGTTCAAGCTTGATTTCAGGCTCCTAGTCAGATGCTTATATGACAGGATCTTTGAGGCTGCAAGCACAGAATGCTTTGTAGCCATGGCGATCATGTTGCTTGGCCCTGTGATGGCAGGTTCCACCAATAAAAGGCAATCCCCGCCGTTGAATCCCACGCGTCCCCTGTGCCTGTCGCCACACACTTCATTTACATATGAAATCACTTAATTTACACATGGGAAACTGGCGGATGTTACACTGACTTCCAGTTCCACGGTCGGGAATGCCGTGGGACTCATGAAATCCCGGCCTTAATTTTGGCTCCAAATCGGCAACACCATTTGGAATCAACCAATTTAAAATAAACATGCTGCAACCAACACTGAAATAGCAGAAAAATATAGGTAAAGCAATTTACATGAATAATTGGGTGGGTGGTCCTCCAATTTAATCTGTTTGAAAATATGGGGGTGACTCTGGCTTTTTACAACCTATCACATAACATTTGTTGAGCCCCACTTTAAATGAAGAGTAACATAATGTGACCATCACAGCAATGTCCCACCACCCCCACCCCCACCCCCCACCACCCCCCGCCCCCAACCTGGTGCAATGCCAATAGAATGTTGCAGCCACACACCATTTTTAAGAGTTAGAAACAAAGCAAGTCAACAATGATGCTAATGAACTAGGCTTCATCAATCCTTTTAGAATACAGCTGTGCAAAGCCATTTAGCTTGTTTAATTCTTCCATCCAGAAAGACTTGAAACCCCGCATCCACGATTGCTTTTCATTGATTCCAGGGTTTTCACCTCCATTACTCAAATCTAGAAGGTTGTTCCATATATTTATCACTCTTTTTGTGGAGAACCCCCTGTTATTAGTCCAAACTTTACATTTTATTAGTTTGAACCTGTGTCCCCTATTAAAGTAATATTCTGGATACCATTTCAACTTTCTTAACTATCTTATATACCTCTATACATTTGCCTCTTATATGGCTAAAAGTTATAAATTTCTCCAGACCTCATAACTGAAACCTTTGACACAAGGGATCAATCAGTTTTTTGGCTCTTCTCTGCACTGTGTCCAGTGCTTGAATGTCTCCTTTGTTTTATAGTATATGCCTGGAGTTAATTAAGATTATCAGGGAGCGTACCGACATGCCATGTTTACAATTCATGGCTCTTCGTCAGTATACAGTTTGTTTTTCTAGCTCTTAAGCTTTGAAAGGTTGGCTGTCCCGGCACTAATGAGTCATTTAAAGAAATGTCGCTCAATTGAAATGTGGACCATCACTTTCACCTTATCTGCTTATTGCATAATAAAAATGGGTGAATAAGGGACACCGATAAATGAAAAGATGTTATATAATATTTAGGATTACTTGCTAGTTCATATAATATATTTCCCCTTTAAATAATTGCTTGCAAAGACCGATTTTCCAAAATATTTCAGAGGTGGCCATCCCCAGCAGCACAAAATAAGTGACATGGAAAATGACCATTTACAACCCTCAAAAACATCTATTCACCAGCAGCTAAGACACACAAGCAATAACCCGGCAACAGACTCAATACACAAAGTGTACAAACTGTAATTGGAACTAGTACAGCTAATCAGTGCCACCTTGTGCGCAATAACATTATATTCAACCGTGAGAAGCATATTTCCTTTATTTCTTCCCTTTTTTTCCTATATGCCCTGGGGCACTGATGCCCACGGGGGCATGATTCCAAAGGCATAGACACACTCACGACCAAACCGTAATTGTTTATATCTGGTCTAGACAATTGAGTAACAAGAGATTATTTGACCACGGTGGGCAATAACAGCCAAGCCTGATCTTTTCTAATCTAATGTCCTGACACAAGCATTTCCCAGCAGAGTAAAGGCCTGCTCAAGTCACAAAAAAAACCCTGACCCGAACCCGACGGAACCACGTCGGATCCAAGCCCGACCCAGCCCAAGACCCTCCATTTTCCCCCCGCGCCTGACCCGACCCGTCCCGAGCCCAACCGGACCACTGGAATGTTCCTTTTACTTACCTTCCAACGCCCAATCTTCGGGAAGCTGCTGCATAACTGTGGTGACGTCATAGAGATGCTCATTCGCTCACTGCGCAGACTCAGAGTTTCCTTCTTTGATGTTACGGACTCACAGTTCAGGTAAGTCTTTTTACTTTTACCACTTACCTGCAATTCTTGCTATGTGTATCCAGCCTGACCCAGACCCAGCCCGACCCGGACCCAGCCTGAAAAGACACGAGCCCAAAGGCCGGACCCGAACCTGACACATGTCGTTGGTCCCATCGGGTTCGGATCGGGTAGCAGGCATTTACAGCAGAGGTAATTGAATAGTGATCAGGAGCACCACATGACATTCCCTGCCACTCAGTCCAGGATCACAATGGTCATTTAGAACTGCTGTCATGGCTAGAAGCTAATCCAACAAAGAGTAACATTTCCATTGTGATAAGGAAGGAAGAAATTGAACTTATATAGTACCTATCAAATCAGTCATGATGTCCAAAAGCATTCACATCCCGTTAATAACTTTTTGAAGGGCAGTTATTGTTATGTGGGAAAATTCACCAGCCTTTTGCACGCAGCAATGAGGTGATTTTTTAAAAATTCATTCATGGGATGTGGGCGTCACTGGCCAGGCCAGCATTTATTGCCCATTCCTAATTGCCCTTGAGTAGGTGGTGGTGAGCTGCCTTCTTGAACTGCTGCAGTCCGTGTGGGGTAGGTATACCCACAGTGCTGTTAGGAAGGGCGTTCCAGGATTTTGACCAAGTGACAGTGAAGGAACGGTGATATAGTTCTAAGTCAGGATGGTGTGTGACTTGGAGGGGAACTTGCAGGTGGTGGTGTTCCCATGTATTTGCTGCCCTTGTCCTTCTAGTTGGTAGAGGTCGCGGGTTTGGAAGGTGCTGTGGAAGGAGCCTTGGTGCGTTGCTGCAGTGCATCTTGTAGATGGTACACACTGCTGCCACTGTGCGTCGGTGGTGGAGGGAGTGAATGTTTGTGGATGGTGTGCCAATCAAGCAGGTTGCTTTGTCCTGGATGGGGACGAGCTTCTTGAATGTTGTTGGAGCTGCAGCCATCCAGGCAAGTGGAGCGTATTCCATCACACTCCTGACTTGTGCCTTATAGATGGTGAACAGGCTTTGGGGAGTCAGGAGGTGAGTTACTTGCTGCAGGATTCCTAGCCTCTGACCTGCTCTTGTAGCCACGGTATTTATTTGGCTACTCCAGTTCAGTTTCTGGTCAATGGTAGCCCCTAGGATGTTGATAGTGGGGGATTCAGCGCTGGTAATGCCATTGAATGTCAAGGGGAGAGGGTTAGATTCTCTCTTGTTGGAGATGGCCATTGCCTGGCACTTGTGTGGCGCGAATGTTACTTGCCACTTATCAGCCCAAGCCTGGATATTGTCCAAGTCTTGCTGCATTTCTACACAGATTGCTTCAGTATCTGAGGAGTCACGAATGGTGCTGAACATTGTGCAATCATCAGTGAACATCCCCACTTCTGACCTTATGATTGAAGGAAGGTCATAGATGAAGCAGCTGAAGATGGTTGGGCCTAGGACACTACCCCGAGGAACTCCTGCAGTGATGTCCTGGAGCTCAGATGATTGACCTCCAACAACCACAACCACCTTCCTTTGCGCTAGGTATGACTCCAGCCAGTGGAGGGTTTTTCCCCTGATTCCCATTGACCTCAGTTTTGCTGGGGCTCCTTGATGCCATACTCGGTCAAATGCTGCCTTGATGTCAAGGGCAGTCACTCTCACCTCACCTCTTGAGTTCAGCTCTTTTGTCCATGTTTGAACCAAGGCTGTGATGAGGTCAGGAGCTGAGTGGCCCTGGCAGAACCCAAACTGAGTGAGACTGAGTAGGTCATTGCTAAGCAAGTGCCGCTTGATGGCACTGTTGATGACATCTTCCATCACTTTACTGATAATTGAGAGTAGGCTGATGGGGCGGTAATTGGCCGGGTTGGACTTGTCCTGCTTTTTGTGTACAGGACATACCTGGGCAATTTTCCACATTGCCAGGTAGATGCCAGTGTTGTAGCTGTACTGGAACAGCTTGGCTCGGGATGCGGCAAGTTTTGGAGCACAGGTCTTCAGTACTATTGCCGGAATATTGTCAGGGCCCATAGCCTTTGCAGTATCCAGTGCCTTCAGTTGTTTCTCGATATCATGCGGAGTGAATCGAATTGGCTGAAGTCTGGCATCTGTGATGCAGGGGCTTCAGGAGGAGGCCGAGATGGATCATCAACTCGTCACTTCTGGCTGAAGATTATTGCAAATCCTTCAGCCTTATCTTTCGCATTGATGTGCTGGGCTCCACCATCATTGAGGATGGGGATATTTGTGGAGCCACCTCCTCCAGTTAGTTGTTTAATTGTCCACCACCATTCATGGCTGGATATGGCAGTACTGCAGAACTTAGATCTGATCCTTTGGTTATGGGATCACTTAGCTCTGTCTATCGCATGCTGCTTACGCAGTTTTGCACACAGATAGTCCTGTGTTGTAACTTCATCAGGTTGACACCTCATTTTGAGATATGCCTGGTGCTGCTTCTGGCATGCCCTCCTGCACTCTTCATTGAATCAGGGTTGGTCTCCTGGCTTGATGGTAATGTTAGAGTGGGGGATATGCCGGGCCATGAGGTTACAGATTGTGGTTGAGTACAATTCTGCTGCTGCTGTTGGCCAGGGCGCCTCATAGATGCCCAGTTTTGCATTGCTAGATCAGTTCAAAATCTATCCCATTTAACACGGTGGTAGTGCCGCACAACACGAAGGAGGGTATCCTCAATGTGAAGGTGGGACTTTGTCTCCACAACAACTGTGCTGTGGTCACTCCTACCAATACTGTCATGGACAGATGCATCTGCGGCAGGCAGATTGGTGAGGACGAGGTCAAGTATGTTTTCCCCTCTTGTTGGTTCCCTCACCACTTGCCGCATACCCAGTCTGGAAGATATATCCTTTAGGACTCGGCCAGCTCAGTCAGTAGTGGTGCTACCGAGCTACTCTTGGTGATGGACATTGAAGTCTCCCACCCAGAGTACATTTGTGCCCTTGCCACCCTCAATGCTCTCTCCAACTGCTGGTCAACATGGAGGAGTACTGACTCATCAGCTGAGGGAGGTGGTAGGTGGTAATCAGCAGGAGGTTTCCTTGCCCATGTTTGACCTGATGCCATGAGACTTCATGGGGTCCAGAGTCGATGTTGAGGACTCTCAGGGCAACTCCCTCCCTACTGTATACCACTGTCCCGCCACCTCTGCTGGGTCTGTCCTGCCGGTGGGACAGGACATACCCAGGGATGGTGATGGCAGTGTCTGGGACATTGTCTGTCAGGTATGATTCCGTGAGTTTGACTATGTCAAGCTATTGCTTGACTAATCTGTGGGACAGCTCTCCCAACTTTGGCACAAGCCCCCAGATGTTAGTAAGGAGGACTTTGCAGGGTCGACAGGGCTGGGTTTGCCATTGTCGTTTCCGGTGCCTCGGTCGATGCCGGGTGGTCTGTCCAGTTTCATTCCTTTTTATTGACTTTGTAGCGGTTAGCTACAACTGAGTGGTTTGCTAGGCCATTTCAGAGGGCATGTAAGAGTCAACCACATTGCTGTGGGTCTGGAGTCACATGTCGGCCAGACCAGGTAAGGACAGCAGATTTCCTCCCTTAAAGGACATCAGTGAACCAGATGGGTTTTTACAACAATCAACAATGGTTTCATGGCCATCATTAGACTAGCTTTTTAATTCCAGATTTATTAATCGAATTGAAATTCCACCTTCTGCTGTGATGGGATTTGAACCCATATCCCTAGAGCAATACCCTGGGTCTCTGGGTTACTAGTCCAGTGACAATACCACTATGCCACTGCCTCCAGTTAACTATTTACGGCAGTTTAAATCAAAAGAATAATGTTGGCTGGCACATACAGAGAACTCATGCTATTGTTATAATAGTATCATTCTCATCTGTTATGTTGATGGATTTACATACAGTATACATGTCATGTGCAAACTATTGGTTTCTGGCAGCAAGAAGTGATAATTTCATATATAGTGACACAGAGCTCACCATAAAAAGGCACAGCATGATAACGTAAGATAAATAAACTCGTTACAGAAAATACCAACATGCCAAAAGGAAATAATTCTCTCTGTGCTTTGCTACAATGTGAAGCTTTACCCTCAAAGCTTCAACCTTAACCTGACACCTCAAAAGAAAGGGGCTAATATTCTGATGGCCTTATTCCAGCGATGGAACAATTGTGGGGCGAGGCCAAAGTCCACCAATTTCTAAGACACCAGAAATGCATCAGGACCAAGGCAGAATTTCGAGCCCAAAGTGTGCAGGTATGTATCATGTTATGCCACTATATGTTTCTGTGCATACTGAGGACAGTATGTATGACTGAAAATAGTAGATTCAAAAGTATTAATATTTAAGTACTCTGTATGCACTGTGTGTTATGATAGCACTGTTCCTGATGGAATCCTCCCTGGATATGGGGGTGATGTCAGAGGGCTGAAGGATTGCAAATGATACACCCCTGTTTAAAATAGGGGAAGGGGATACATCCAACAACTAAAGGGCAGTCAGCCTAACTTTGGTATCGGGAAACTTTTGGAGACAATGGGCTGAACTTTACTCGTCCTCCGATGCGGGGGTAGTGGCGGGCGGTCCTGGAAAACACTTCCGGGAGAGGCCCACCACAACCCCCAATGCTGGGAAACCTCCGTCGCATTTTAACGGCGACGGCAAGGCCTCGGTGCAACCGCCCTCCGTCGCTTGGCAGTGGGGCCTTCATTTAAATATTCAAATTATATTACAAATAAAGAATAACTACTTATCTGGTAACGATGGCCATCCCACACCGATATTCCGGCCGCTGGCCGAAACTCCTGCACCTTCGGAACTCCGTTCAGAGTTCTGAGGCGTGACACTGGTGGGAAGGGGGAAGGAGTGAAATTCTCAAGTTGTGGGTGGGGAGCATGGAAAACTCTTTGGATTGATGGGGGGGATGGTGGGAAGAGATTGAGGGTTAAAGTTATTAAAGGTGGGCGGGGGGGAAGGCCGGGATCTGAATAAAAGTTTTTTTGGTGGGGGAATGGGCTATTAATGTATCAATTATTCCTCGGGGGTGTGGGTGAGGGTAGTGAGGATGTTATTTAATATGTAACTTTAATTTTACAAGTTTGTTCACTTCAAAAATTAAAAATTCTTCTCAGGGCATGAAGCCCTTTATAAATGACGGCGGCGCTGGACGCCATTGTCTGGGACGGAGTGGCCGACCCCTCTACATCATTGGGGCGGCCGTTCTGCTCCCTCCATTAAAATGTGCCCCTGCGCAAAATATCACGGGGCCAGCTGCTCTGCACGTGAGGGCTGCTGACTTCAAAGCGCGTCACCGCCATTTGCGGCATACTACTAAAATGCAGCCCAATGGGTGGAATCTTAGCCATACGAAGGCAGCTTTGGAGGCAAGTGGGTGGGGAATTTCTGACAGTTGCATGTCAGGTTGTCTACCTGACACGTTCCCGCCTTTGAGTGCTCTTGTCAGAAGTGGGGTCAATTTGGCACCGGCTACCTGCCCATCAGTGATGGGTAACCAATTAGAATCAATTAACTGCCCACTTGGGGGCAAGTTGGTGAAGTCACTGGAATCTTCCCAGCGACGGACAGCCCCCTGCTGAGCCTCCCAGCGGTAGGTCAGGAGGCCATCAATGTCTCCTTAAAATCCCCCATCACGGAACCGCAGGAATCAGAGGGCCACAGCTGCAGCCGCAAGCAGTTGTGTGATGGTCTGGCAACTGTGGCACACTTTATTTTTAAAAATTCAAAAGTCTTCAGATGACGCCTCCATCTTGAGGCACCTTCGCGGTCCTGCACCTACATTGGCAGCGCCCACCTCAGCCAGTGGGTCTGCTGGCTACCCACAGCCTCAGACTCTATGATTGGCCTTCCCGCCTGCACAACACGCTAGCCTTCCTTAATTGGACAGCAAATGCAGTGATGGCCTCAGGAAGATCGTAGGTGGCCCTCAGACATCATCGGGATCAGGTCCAGGAAATGGTGCAGGCCTGTGTTTCCAAATAATGTCGGTAAGATTCCACCCAATGATCCTGATATTTATGATTTGGAGGAAAATGTAGCTGGTCTGATTAGTAAGTTTGCGGACGACACATAGGTTGGTGGAGTTGTGGATAGTGATGAGAATTGTCAAAGGATACAGCAGGATATAGATCGGTTGGAGACTTGGGCGGAGAAATGGCAGATGGAGTTTAATCTGGACAAATGTGAGGTAATGCATTTTGGAAGATCTAATATAGGTGGGAAATATACAGCAAATGGCAGAACCCTTAGGAGTATTGACAGGCAGAGAGATCTGGGCGTACAGGTCCACAGGTCACTGAAAGTGGCAATGCAGGTGGATAAGGTAGTCAAGAAGGCATACGGCATGCTTGCCTTCATCGGTTGGGGCATAGAGTATAAAAATTGGCAAGTCATGCTGCAGCTGTACAGAACCTTAGTTAGGCCACACTTAGAATATTGCGTGCAATTCTGGTCGCCACACTACCAGAAGGACGTGGAGGCTTTGGAGAGGGTACAGAGAGGTTTACCAGGAATTTGCCTAGTCTGGAGGGCATTAGCTATGAGGAGAGGTTGGATAAACTCGGATTGTTTTCACTGGAACGACGGAGGTGGAGGGACGACATGATAGAGGTTTACAAAGTTATGAGTGGCATGGACAGAGTGGATAGTCAGAAGCTTTTTCCCAGGGTGGAAGAGCCAGTTACTAGGGGACATAGGTTTAAGGTGCGAGGGGCAAAGTATAGAGGGGATGTGCGAGGCAAGTTCTTTACACAGAGGGTGGTGAGTGCCTGGAACTTGCTGCCGGGGCAGGTGGTGGAAGCAGGTACGATAATGACGTTTAAGAGGCATCTTGACTAATACATGAATAGGATGGGAATAGAGGCATACGGTCCCCGGAAGTGCAGAGGTTTTAGTTTAGACAGGCATCAAGATCGGCGCAGGCTTGGAGGGCCGAATGGCCTGTTCCTGTGCTGTACTGTTCTTTGTTCTTTGTATTTCTCTGACGGCGGCTTCCATGCAGAGGAAATTGTGTGGGGAAACCCGAAAGTCAACTGCATGGGTCTGAGGCTGCGATCTCAATTCAATTGCACCAATTAATTTTGATTTCTGAGTTTCGTGCCTCTAAACTACGCAGTGGGCATAATGCAAACGTGCATGGCATGATCTTAGCTGTATTTAAAGGGAGAATCCACAAATGTAAATTTGAGGTGTTCCAGATGAATGGTGGACATAGAGCAAGGGCAGCACCCAGATTTAATTTCTTGTTTTTAACCCAGATTTAATGCTGTCCCACTCTAATTACTGCCTGCGCACAGTCAGGAGGAGAAGGAACATACTTTTCTCAGCAATAGGAAGAACAAACCTGCTGCTCTCACCAAAAAGGCGAGGTTGGAGGTAACTGATGAGGTGAGCAGCAGGAGCATTGTACCCAGGCCATGGATGCAATGAAAGCAGTTTAGTGATCTAAAATAAAAACAGTAAGTGCTGGAAATACTCAGCAGGTCAGGCAGCATCTGTGGAGAGAGAAGCAGAGTTAACGTTCATGTCTGTGACCCTTCATCAGAGCTGTAACAACAACTTAGCCAAGTATTAAGAGACATGTCACGCATACTGTCCACAATAGTGGTGAGGATGGGTAGTCCTACTCGATTGCTAGTGGATAGGTGGTGCAGGGAATTACAAGCATGTCTGCCATGGAGAGAGAGTCCACTCTGTGCAGCTTCAAGCAAGGCCTTCAAATATGGCCATGCAGATCAGGACCCCATCAATGAATACTTTGAATGCAAGCTTGCCACTTTAAACAAGATGGCAGATACCTTATTCATGGCCTTACAATGTAGAATCATGGAATGGCTACAGCATAGAATGAGGCCATTTGGCCCATCGTGTCCATGCCAGCTCTCTAAGAACAGCTCAGCTGGTCCCACTCACCCCGCCTTTTCCCCGTAGTCCTGCAAATATTTTCTCTTCCGATAATTATACAATTCCCCTTTGAAAGCCACAATTGAATCTACCATCACCATACTCTCAAGTAGTGCATTGCAGATCCTAATCAATTGCTGCGTAAAATCATTTTTCCTCACATCACCTCTGGTTCTTATGCCAATCATCTTAAATCGGTGTCCTCTGGTACTTAACTGCACTCTGAAGTGGCCTAGCAAGCTACTCAGTTGTCAAGGGCAATTAGGAATGAGCAACAATAGCTGGCCTTGCCAGTGATGCCCATTTCCTGCGAAAGAATTAAAAAAGAAAAGTAGTGGTCCTAATATTGACCCTGAGGAACACCACTATATACCTTCCCTGAGTGCGATAAATAACTGTTCACCACTACTCTCTGTTTCCTATCACTCAATAATGTGGCACTTTATCAAATGCCTTTTGGAAGTCCATATGCACCATATCAACCTCATTACCCTCATTAACTCTCCTGTTAACTCATCAAAAAAAACTCAATTAGCTAAACACAATTTGCCCTTAACAAATCCATGCTGTCTTTCCTTAATTAATCCACATTTGTTCAAGTGACTGTTAATCTTGTCCCAGATTATCGTTTCTAAAAGCTTTCCTACCACCGAGGTTAAACTGACTGGCCTGTAGTTTGCTGGGTTTATCCTTACACACTTTTTTAAACAAGGGTGTGACATTTGCAATTCTGCAGTCCTCTGGCACCACCCCTGTATATAAGGAGGATTGGAAGAGTATTGCCAGTGCTTCTGCAAATTCCACGCTTACTTACCTCAGTGTCCACAGACACATCTGATCCGGTCCTGGTGATTTAGCAACTTTACATACAGCCAGCCTTTCTAATAACTTCTCTTTATCAATTTTTAGCACATTCAGTGTTCCAGCTACTTCCTGTTTCACTATGATGTGTCACTGATCTTGACTAATTTTGTCTGCAGCAGAATGGCAGGAGTAATGTAGTACAGGCCCATGTTGGGGACGATGGTGAAAGGGATATGGAAATAGGAACTTCACTCAAAGTGCTCCCAATTCTCACCCATTGCCCCGCCACCTTCCCACTACAGCCCCCCTCCCCTCTGCCTCGTCAGTACCCAATATGCAGCCTCATCTCCCAATATTGAGAGAAGGTGGTGGCGTAGTGGTAATGGCACTGGACTAGGCTAATGCTGTGTGGACATGGGTTGGAATCCCATCACAGCAGATAATGAAATTTGAATTCAATTAATAAATCTGGAATTAAAAAATTAGAAACTATTCCAATGGAGACCATGAACCCATTGTTGATTGTTGTAAAAAACCATCTGGTTCACTAATGTCCTTTAGGGAAGGAAATCTGTTGTTTTTACCTGGTCTGGCCTACATGTGATTCCAGACCCACAGAAATGTGGTTGACTCTTAAATGCCCTCTGAAGTGGCCTAGCAAGCCACTCAGTTGTATCAAAACTGCTACAAGATCTAAGAAAAGGAATGAAACCGGACGGACCACCCAGCATCGACCTAGGCACTGGAAACAACAACAGCAAACCCAACCCTTTTGACCCTGCAAAGTCCTCCTTACTAACATATGGGGGCGTGTCCCAAGATTGGGAGAACTGTCCCACAGACGAGTCAAGAAACTGTAAACCGTGGCGCGGAATCAACTCCCCCTTGGCCCCTTTATTCCCTTCACCCACTTGATCCTGGCCGTCACGTGGGACTAAGTCCTCTTAATTCAGGCTCAGGCTGGGTGTTTGAGATATCGGGGTTACAGGAGAGCCACCCTCCACCTAATTCACCGGCTACGGTTAATGGCTTAGTACAAAGAGGAGGAAACTCAGTCTTTTCTTTAACTATCAACTTACTTTATTCACGTTGTTGTACAATGTAAGAATAAGGCTTATACACTTGGTTACACAAAAGCATGCAACTCAAACTGGGTTATACAGTTAATAACAAAGCTAACTAGAATCGATAAGCACACCCACGAGGTTCCTCTGACCTTTCCCTGACCTAGTCACAGAAAACAAAGGATAATACCCAAAAAAGGGGAGAGCTGACGCTGGCCAGGCGTTCCGTTCTCTCTCTCTTTTACATCGTCCCCGCGTTGCTCACGTAGGGTCTTCCACGTCCGCGATGGTTGGTCTCCAGAGTTTCTCGCTGGCTCTATGCCTGAGATTCTCCATACTTAACCTCTTTCTTATCTCTTCAAAACTGTGCTGTCTCTTTCCGGTTGGTTTCGGCCTGCTCACCTCGTTCGTATCTTCTCCTTATTGGCCCAGGCCCAAAGATCCCGGTATCACACCGTGTCCAAATAAGGCTCTATTCCTGTGATCTCTCCCTTGTCTTTCACATAAATTAATTAGTTCAAACTGGTTTTTACCAGCACAGGCCAGTGTCTGAGCTCAGGTTACTTCAGTTCATGAGCTATTCAACAGTGTCTGAGCTTGGGTTACTTCAGTTCATGAGCTATTCAACAGTGTCTGAGCTTGGGTTACTTCAGTTCATGAGCTATGCAACAGTTTGTAACAGACTCTGTATTTCTTGCAGCCCCTGGCCAACCTCTCCCCACTCTTGATCCAAAGATACTTATCTTAGGATTATCAAGTTTCCCTTCTCTGTGGACCATTCCTGAGAACGTCATTGTCCCCCAATGGGTGTGCTATACCGTTACGTATAAAAAGATACGTTTATAAAACTTAGTATATACAGTTTTTGTTTGTTTATATTGATAACCGTTCCTTCTGTTTCATTATAGCCCCATCATCCAATCTTCGCAAAATTTCATTTTTCCACCTTCTAAGCTGATATACATTGAATACAACAATAATTAGCGCTCATAGAATCACTATGACAGCAATATGTGATACAGTTCTGACCCATGGATGTATTTGAACATTAGATCCCCAATTCCAAAACTTACTCCAAAACCCTGGGTCGCGCAACTGTTGATTTGACTTGTTGGCATGAGTTCTAATTGTTTTAGTGTGTTTCTTCCATTGATGAATTATCTCTCTTGCCTCGTCTGCTATTTGTGACCAATCTGCTGTTAGGTGTGGGATGGGTGGTAATTCGGTGGCAATATATTCCCATACCTCTTGATCGGTATCAGTACGTTGGATCGTGAGATTCTCCTTTATCACTATCCTCGTTATTGGCTTAGGCAGGACTTGACAACCAACAACCAAGTCTGAGGTTACAGTCTGAATGGCTACATTGTGTCCCTCCAGAGGGCACTGTTTCCATCCCTTGTTGTAGTTCATAGCAGCCGTGGCTATGTAATACGTTTGCCCCACAAGGGCATATTGTAAAAAGGTCTGGTTATTAACAGGCAAAATGGACAATGAACAATTTTCATAGGTGCTGAGCCCGCAATTTGTAAGTTTCTGTCTCGTTGTCTCTTCCGGACAGGCCCAGTGATTCCCCCCTTGATGACATTTTGACAAATCTACCCCTTTCTTAACACCATCCATTACAATGGCATGAGATGGTGGGTTACTTAAAGATATCCAAATACCCTCTTGGTACTTGCCGACGTTATGGACTCTCTTTAAAGGGTAGGTCAAATTGCTTCCGTGTCGGGGAATATGAAACACTGCCCCAGCATAATATCTTCCTCTATCCTCGTCTCAGGTGCCTAACACTCTGTTAGTTAAGATCAAACTTCTGAGGTGACACAGGGGTATCTCTTCTCCGACCCACTTCTTTAACTGTTCATCCGACACCCAGTCTGGAACTTGGTGTGTATTGAGTTGTAGCAAATTCGAACTAATCATAGCCAATACCCAGCTAGTATATATGGCACACGTCTCAGCCTTATGGGCCTGCTCAGAAGTAGTAGCCAGACGATCAATAATTGAATTCGTTGTATCCTGTAAAAGCTTTAGAAATTTGACTGTGTCCAGGGTTACCCGTGATGCATCCTGACCGATTTGACTGGTCCGTATCTGATCCAGGTAACCCTCTCCAGTAATAACCTGCATTTTCTGTTGGAAGGATTGTATCTGGCTTTCTAACTCAGCTATGTCCAATGTTTAGTTTAGTTTAGTTTAGTTTAGTGATACAGCACTGAAACAGGCCCTTCGGCCCACCGAGTCTGTGCCGACCATCAACCACCCATTTATACTAATCCTGCACTAATTCCATATTCCTACCACATCCCCACCTGTCCCTATATTACCCTACCACCTACCTATACTAGGGGCAATTTATAATGGCCAATTAACCTATCAACCAGCAAGTCTTTGGCATGTGGGAGGAAAGCGGAGCACCCGGAGGAAACCCACGCAGTCACAGCGAGAACTTGCAAACTCCACACAGACAGTACCCAGTATTGAACCCGGGTCGCTGGAGCTGTGAGGCCGCAGTGCTAACCACAGCGCCACTGTGCCTGTTGCCATTCCTGATGCATAACCTACCCCTGCTAACTCTTAACAGCCCTCTTTTCTTTCTGTCTTTTACCGACTTAAACTCATTTCTGCTTAACTGTCTCTGAAGGAGGTGGGCAAATAATTGTTTCATGGTGGATGGACACCATTCTGGAATGGTCAGTTCAGTTAAATTGAAAATTACCTGCACATGTTGATATCCTGGAACCAATGTGACAGATTCACCTGTCTCTTCTAGCACCAAACCTACACCTTCCGCTTTGTACTGAGATTTGTTACATTTAGGTTCTGGTGTGGTTTCAGTCACGGGGGGTGTGGGGTGGTAAGCTTCCTAGGGGTCCTGAAAATTATAAAGGGCCCTGGGCCCTTACAGAAACCTTTGTCTGCATCTTTTAACACCCTTTTTGCTCTATCCCTTTCCTGTGCCGTATCTTCCTTTGTACAATTGATGATGATCCAACCACTTTTCCTAAACTGTCTGCTATAGCCACCCCAGTCAACATATCTCCTGTATTAATCACTGCCCCAGTCAATGTTCACGTAGGTGTGATCCCAGTGAACCATAATTTTACCTCGACTGTCCTCCCCCGATGGTCGTGCGATAAATGGGCCCACAAATGTACTAACGATTTTGCTCCCTGGGATTACCAACAGCGTCACCTCTAGAACCCTGTACTCCTGTTCCCTCCGGTATACCCAATGTTTTTCCCGCACTTGCCAACCCATCCACTCCCGCATAATACAAATTTAAATCTTCTCGCTTTCCTTTGTTGGTTCGAACTATCTTGATCTGCCAAGCAAAGTTGTTTCTGACCACGGGATAGTCTTCCCACATCGACACTGCTTCAGGCACGTTCATTCGTCGTGACAGCTCCAATGCGGGTTCACCTATAGTCCCAAATATGGTCAATCCAATAGCAATGAAATGTATCACCGTCTTCATTGTGGGCTGGACCTGTAATATACAAGTGTAATTTCTGCTCTTATTCTATTTTAAGTCCAGTCTCTCCATACACTGAGCCAGCCTGTCTATATCTTGTTCCCAATTTGTTTCTGATTCTAACCGTCCATTTCTTCTAGCCCACTTACTTCCCCTGTTTTCTTTATTTGTCTTTCGTTTTTTTCCTCGATTTCTCTCTGTATGTGGACGTACAACATCAGGTTGTCTTTCAAACACCTCCGCTTGGATCTGCAGTTGATCCTACTCTTGATCTCCCTGACCTTCGGCCGAAACATCAGTAGCATCAAGCATCACATGCCAACTGTGATTATCTTGTTTTTCTCCTACTAACTTTAACTGATTAATGTGATACCAGCCACTCTTATCTGGTGCTGTCAATACTTTGTATACAGATGGACTAGCTTTATCTACTATCTCATAGGGACCGGTGAACTTTGGACTCAAGAATGAGGTGGGCTGGTATATTCTGTTCATTACCCTTTGTCCGGGGTCCAACTCTGTCGGGCTGGCTTTCGCATCAAAATAAGCCTTGCTTTGCTATCTCTTCTTTCCTTGTTGATGGGCTGCTACGTAATTTGCTTCTCTCACTGTTTCTACTAGTTGTTGCACCCATTTTTCTGATATAATGCTGTCCACCTCGGGTTCGGACAATTCCAAACTTACCAACCCCTCCATTCCTCTCATGTCCCTTCCTGTCATGAGTTTATAGGGAGTATAGCCTGTTGATGAAGCTGCGATATTCCTGATTACCATCAATACATAGGGCAAAACAACCTGCAAGGTCGTCTTGTGCTGCTGTACCATTTTAGCTATCATGTTTTTCAATGTCTGATTCATCCTTTCCACAATTCCACTAGACTGTGGTCTATAGGGTATGTGGAATTTCTGTTTGACCCCAAAGAGGGTCATTACATTTTGCATTACTTGGGCTGTAAAATGTGTTCCCTGATCTGATTCTATGCTTCGGGGTAAACTCCACCGAGTGAACACCCTTTCTAACAGAATTCTCATGGTGATTTTGGCTGTCTTTGTTCTGGTTGGGAAAGCTTCCGCCCATTTGGTAAACGTATCTACTATTACTAGAATGTACTTAAACCCTCCTGGAGTGGGGGGTAGGGGTCCTACATAGTCTATCTGTAAATTAGTTCAAGGCCCTTCTACTGGTCAAGTATGTCGGAGGGCCCCTTTCATGACATTCCTATCGGGGTTGTGTTGTGCATAGGTCAAACAATTCTTGACGTAGTGTTGCACATCACCTTTCATTCCAGGCCACCAGCACACCTCCTTTATCCTTTCCAGGGTACTCTCTGTCCCTTTATGTCCCCATAAGTCATGGTACCAGTGGATTATTTGGTTTCGTCCCCTCTCTGGCACTACGAATCTTCCGTCACATAAAACCACTCCATCCTGAATATAGACCCCCTTGTACTCTTTGTATGTGTCTGACTCTACTCCTTCTATCAGTTTTTTGAATTCTCCATCTTTCTTCTGCTCCTCTGTTAAATCCATTACCTTAACCTGTTTCCCTTTCTGTTCCCCAATGTCCTCAATCAGTAGCTGCCATTCCTGCCCATTAACAGCACCTTGTTTGGCTAGCTCATCCGCTTTCCTGTTCCCTTCCGGAGTAAGTTTAGAATGAGTTTTTACCTTCATGATCACCTTCGTGATCCCATATCCTTTCCCCTGTGCTCCTTCAAAGATGTATCTTAATAATGGAGCCGATGGAAGGGGCTTCCCATCCGCTGAGACAAAACCTCTCGCCTCCCATAAGGGCAAATGTTACGTGAGGCTGTTACAGACATACATGCTATCAGAATATATAATTGATCCGGGCGGGAAGTATTCCGGGTGGCCAACCACCTACGCGAACGCTGCTAATTCTGCTGCCTGCGCGCTCATGTTTTTAAGCAATTTTAAGGCTGTGCTAGACTTCGCTGACTGTGTTCGTCTTCTACATATATCCCGCACCCAGTCCTCCTCTCGCCATCCTGTACTGATGAGGAAACATCCACAAAAATTTTTAAGTGGGGTTCTTCTTTTTCCTTTGCACCTTTGCTTTCGGGCCCTGTTGCTTTCTCCAATCCACTCCTACCCCCTCCTCTTTGTTTTGATACAAATGGTCCCTTGGGATCATTTGCTATCATGACTTTCCACTCATGTTTCTCTCCTTGATACACTAGGTTGTCTGCCAACATAGTGGTAGTTTTTACTCCTTTCACACTTATGTTTCTTCCTTGCAACAATAGTGTCCACCTAGCAATTCGGTTCTGACTTACTGACCCGTCTTTGATCCTACCGTCTAATAGTAACTGTACGGGGGTATGTTCTGTCAATATTGTAAGTGGGTTCAGTCCCACTATGTAAGTAAAATACTGTACTGCCAAAAAACTGCTAACAAATGTTTCTCGCACGTCGTATACCCCTGCTCTACCGGTGAAAGCATACACGAGGCATATGCTACTGGTCTCAATTTCCCGTGTGTCTCCTGTAACAGAACTGCTGAGAGGGTGGTGTCTGTGGTAGCTACCTCCAATGAAAACGGCTCAGTTGGATTTGGGGTTTTCAGAGCAGGCGCAGCAGCTAATGCCTGCTTTAAATCTGAAATGGCCTGTGTGTGCTCAGTTTTCCACTCCCACGCCACATTCTTTTTCAATAGCATATTTCATAGCGTGTGACCGTCATTGTGGTTCGGGATACGACCCCGAAGACGGTGCTATCTCTAGTATATCACATTGAGGATTTGACCTATTTGGTCCTTCCATGGGTAGGCTCTGGCATTTGTTCTGGACTCCTCCCCGACCTACATTTTCTCGTCTCGGGTTTGGGCATTCTCTTCTGAAATGTCCCTCCTGGCCAGTTATAGCAGTGGGTCGGCCCGCCCGGAGTTCTCCCTGTTCCTGGGACGGTTCCTCTCCCGATGCCTCTACCCCTTCCGCCTGTCTGAAAGGCTGGGTGGGGTGCCCCCTGTGTAGTTCCCCTCCCTTCATTTCTCCAGGTTATTGTCTGAACTTTGACAGGCATCGCCTTTCCCCCAGGGGCCTTGGAGAATTTTGTTGTTTCCTTCTCCCATGCTCTAACCATCCTCCTGAGTACCCAAGCCTCTGTGTGCGTGTCATCAGAGGGATCAAATTGATCTCGTGCCCTTCTTGACTCCTCAGTGCCATGCGACACCAGCGTTCTCAGCCATTGATTTCTAATCTCTGGCGTTGGATTTGCTCTATCTAGGTTTGCACCATATACCCCTTGAAACACCGCCCAGATGCGGGCCGCAAACACGACAGGGTGTTCACCTTTTCTTTGATAGCATTTCATTAGCGCCTCCACTGGGTCCCCTCTGTGAGCGCCCATGACGTTTAATACTTGATCTTTTAAAGTCTCATTTGTGCCTCTACCGAGTTTTTGCTCCTCTGATAGGGCGGAGTGTATGTGTGGGTGTAGGCACATTATAATTAATTTTCTTTCTTCAGCATCATCTAAGCCGTGTATTCCTCTCTGTTGACTGACTGCTTGGATCAGCTCCCTAGGATCATCCCCGGGTGCGCACGTCCCAATATCTTTCGCAATATCCCTCAATTGCTGTACCTCCATTGGAGTGGAATATGTCATACGCGGGCCAGCTGCCACCTGGCCATCTGCCCCTATTGCTGCTCTAGTGGTCACAAGGGGGGCTATGGGGGCCGATGGCTCCTTTGGCTCTGGCTCATATGTTGGCAGAGGATCCTCGGGTAGAGGGTCTGTGTCATCATGGCCGTATCTAGCCGCTTCGTCTGCTAACTCATTCCAATCTCTGTCCCCTTCACCGTTCTCCTCACTTCCTTCAGGTGCAAAAGCACAGATTATACCTCTCTGCGTGGCTAGCTGCTCTTGCAGTCTCGCTATGTATTTTTGACACTTTGTGTGATCAGCTGTATTACTTCTCTTCTCCTGAGCTGCTCTCTGAATCACATTCATGGCAGTTTTTAAATCACTACATTGCTGTTTCCATCCTTCCACCTCAGCTTTAGCTGCTTGGGCTTCTCCCTCTCGCCTACTTTTTTCCGTAACTAGTTTTTCGCACTGTAACTGATATTGGTTCATATGCATCAAATCCGCACTTCTCTGTCCCTGCAAATCAGTTACTTTTTCACTAAGGCAGGCTGCCTCCTCACGGAGTTTTTTATTCTCGTCCTCTAGTTTGTTCTGCTCTTTTTTAGCCTACTGTTGGCATTCTATCCATTCCTCAAGTAAACAGCCGATAGCTACTGACTTCTGTATTTTTTAAAATTTCCTAGCTGACATCTTTGCTTGTTCAATTTTCCAAAGGGCTTCTCCAACGGGTTTTCCCTTGTCACTAGTGTGACCTGCATCCTCCCCATATTGCGGCCACTTCCCTATTACATATTTCTGGAGGAGTCCCTTCCAATCAAAACAATCCAAGTCTCCAGGGCTTGGAGATTCCCTTTGATTCGTCATCTTATGTTAGTAGCTACGAATTAACCCCTAAGTTCCTGTTCTCTCTGTACTTTGCCAATTCGGTTCGGCTCAAGTCTCCCGCTGATTCAACGGAGAGATTTATCCTCGTGCCCACCCAGGGACGCCAATTATGTAAACCGTGGTGCGGAATCAACTCCCCCTTGGCCCCTTTATTCCCTTCACCCACTTGATCCTGGCCGTCACGTGGGACTAAGTCCTCTTAATTCAGGCTCAGGCTGGGTGTTTGGAATATCGGGGTTACAGGAGAGCCACCCTCCACCTAATCCACCGGCTACGGTTAATGGCTTCGTACAAAGAGGAGGAAACTCAGTCTTGTCTTTAACTATCAATTTACTTTATTCACGTTGTTGTACAATGTAAGAATAAGGCTTATACACTTGGTTAGACTCAAACTCAAACTGGGTTATACAGTTAATAACAAAGCTAACTAGAATCGATAAGCACACCCACTAGGTTCCTCTGACCTTTCCCTGACCTAGTCACAGAAAACAAAGGATAACACCCAAAAAAGGGGAGAGCTGACGCTGGCCAGGTGTTCCGTTCTCTCTCTCTTTTATGTCGTCCCCGCGTTGCTCACGCAGGGTCTTCCACTTCCGCGATGGTTGGTCTCCAGAGTTTCTCGCTGGCTCTATGCCTGAGATTCTCCATACTTATTCTCTTTCTTATCTCTTCAAAACTGTGCTGTCTCTTTCCGGTTGGTTTCGGCCTGCTCACCTCGTTCGTATCTTCTCCTTATTGGCCCAGGCCCAAAGATCCCGGTATCACACCGTGTCCAAATAAGGCTCTATTCCTGTGATCTCTCCCTTGTCTTTCACATAAATTAATTAGTTCAAACTGGTTTTTACCAGCACAGGCCAGTGTCTGAGCTCAGGTTACTTCAGTTCATGAGCTATGCAACAGTTTGTGACAGACTCTGCATTTCTTGCAGCCCCTGACCAACAAAACAGCCTGACATAGTCATACTCACTGAATCATACCTGACAGACAATGTCCCAGACACAACCATCCCTGGGTATGTCCTGTCCCACCGGCAGAGCAGACCCACCAGAGGTGGCAGCACAATGGTATGCAGTTGGGAGGGAGTTGCCCTGGGAGGCCTTAACATTGACTCCAGACCCAATGAAGTCTCATGGCATCAGGTCAAACATGGGCAAAGAAACCTGCTGATTACCACGTAATGCCCCCCTGCCCCCTCTCCTCGGTCGATGAAGCAGTGCTTCTCCATGTTGAACACCAATTGGAAGAAGCACTAAGGGTAGCAAGGGCACAGATTGTACTCTGGGTGAGGGACTTCAATGTCCATCACCAAGAGTGGCTCGGTAGCAAAACATCTGGGAATGAACGAGAGGGAAAAATCTACTTAGCCTCATCCTCAGCAGTCTGTGGCAGATGCATCTGTCCATGATAGTATTGGTAGGAGTGACCACCACACAGTACTTGTGGAGACAAAGTCCTGTCTTCAAATTGAGGATACCCACCATTGTGTTGTATGGCACTACCACCGTGCTAAATGGGATAGATTTCAAACAGATCCAGCAACTCAAATCTGGGCATCCATGAGGCGAAGTTTGCCATCAGCAGCAGCAGAATTGGATTCAACCACAATCTATAACCTCTTGGCCCGGCATATCCCCCACTCTACCATTACCATCAAGCCGGGGGATCAACCTTGGTTCAATGAAGAGGGCATGCCAGGAGCAGCACCAGGCATACCTCAAAATGAGGTGTCAGCCTGGTGAAGCTGCAACACAGGATTACTTGTGCACCAAACAGCGGAAACAGCATGCAATAGACAGGACTAAGCGATTCCACAACCAACTGATCAGATCTAAGCTCTGCAGTCGTGCCACATCCAGTCAGGAATTGTGGTGGACAATTAAACAATGAAGAGGAGGAAGTGACTCCACAAATATCCCCATCCTCAACAATAGGGGAGCCCAGCACATCAGACAACTCCTCCATGTTGAACACCAATTGGAGGAAGCATTGAGGGTGGCAAGGACGTATAATGTACTCAGGGTGGGGGACTTCAATGTTTATCACCAAGAGTGGCTCTGTAACACAACTACTAACTGAGCTGGCTGGGTCCTAAAGGACTTAGTTGCTAGACTGGGTCTGCGGCAGGTGGTGAGGGAACCAACAAGAGGGAAAAACATACTTGACCTCGTCCTCACCAATCTGCCTGCCACAGATGCATCTATCCATGACAATATTGGTATCAGTGACCAATGCACAGTCCTTGTGGAGACAAAGTCCTGTCTTCAAATTGAGGATACTGTCCATCGTGTTGTGTGGCACTATCACCGTGCTAAATGGGATAGATTCCGAACAGACCTAGCAACTCAAAACTGGGAATCTATGAGGCTCTGTGGGCCATCAGCAGCAGCAGAATTGTATTCAACCACAATCTGTAACCTCATGACCTGGCATATTCCCCATTCTACCATTACCATCAAGCCAGACCAACCCTGGTTCAATGAAGAGTGTAGGAGAGCATGTCAGGAGTAGCACCAGGCTTATCTCAAAATGAGGTGTCAGCCTGGTGAAGCTACAACACAGCACTACTTGCATGCCAAACAGTGGAAGCAGCATGCAATAGACAGGACTAAGCAATCCCACGATCACCATATCAGATCTAAACTCTGCAGTCCTGCCACATCCTGTCATGAATGGGGGTGGAAAGTTAGACAATTAACAGGAGCAGGAGGCTCCACAAGTATCCCCATCCTCAACAGTGGCGGAGCCCAGCACATCATAAAACACAAGTCAGTTTCAGCCAGAAGTGCCGAGCAGATGATCCATCTCGGCTCCTCGTGAGATCCCCAACATCACAGATGTTAGTCTTCAGCCAATCCGATTCACTCCACGTGATATAAAGAAATGGCTGAAGATCTCTGGATACTGCCAAGAGTATGGGCCCTGACAACATCCTAGCAATAGTACTCAAGACTTGTGCTCCAGAACTAGCCATGCCCCTAGACAAGCTGTTCGATTACAGCTACAACACTGCCATCTATCCAGCAATGTGGAAAATTGCCCAGGTATGTGCTGTGCACAAAAAGCAGGACAAATCCAATCCAGTCAATTACTCCCCTATCAGTCTACTCTTGATCATCAGCAAAGTGATGGAAGGGGTCGTCAACAGTGCTTTCAAGTACCACTTGCTCAGCAATAACCGTCTCACTGATGCTCATTTTGGGTCTGCCAGGGCCACTCAGCTCCTGAACTCATTACAGCCTTAGTCCAAACGTGGACAAAAGAGCTGAACTCCAGAGTGAGGTGAGAGTGACTGCCCTTGACATCAAGGCAGCATTTGCCCGAGTTAATGGGGAACAGGGGGAAAACTCTCCTCTGGTTGGAGTTATACCTAGCACAAAGAAAGATGGTTGTGATTATAGTCATATAGTTATACAGCACAGAAACAGGCCCTTCAGTCCATCGTGTCTGTGTCGTCCATCCAGCACCCAACTATTCTAATGCCATATTCCTACACTTGGCCCGTAGCCTTGTATGCTGTGGCATTTCAAGTGATCATCTAAATACTTCTTAAATGTTGTGAGGGTTCCTGCCTCCACCACCCCTTCAGACAGTGTGTTCCAGATTTCAACCATCCTCTGGGTGAAATAATTTTTCGTCAAATCCCCAATAAACCTCCTGCCTCTTACCCTAAATCTATGCCCCCTGGTTCTTGACCCCTCCACTAAGGGAAAAGGTTTCTTCCTATCTAATCTATCAATGCCTCTCATAATCTTGTACACCTCAATCATGCCCCCCCTCAGCCTTCTCTCCTCCAAGGAAAACAACCCTAGCCTTTTCATTCTCTCTTCATAGCTGAAATGCTCCAGCCCAGGCAACATCCTGGTGAATCTCCTCTGCACCCTCTCCAGTGCAATCACATCCTTCCTCTCGTGTGGTGCCCAGAACTGTACACAGTACTCCAGCTGTGGCCTATCTAGCGTTTTATACAGCTCCATCACAACCTCTCTGCTCTTATATCCTATGCCACGGCTAATAAAGGCAAGTATCCCATATGCCTTCCTAACCACTTTATCTATCTGTGCTGCTGCTTTCAGTGATCTATGGATAAGTACACCAAGGTCCTTCTGACCTTCTTTACTTCCTAGGGTCCTACCATCCATTGTATATTCCCTTGCCTTGTTAGTCCTCCCAAAATGCATTACCTCACACTTTTCAGGGTTAAATTCCATTTGCCATTGCTCCGCCCATCTTACCAGCCCTTCTATATCTCCCTGTAATTTAAGGCTTTCCTCCTCACTATTTACAATACCACCAATTTTCGTGTCATCTGCGAACTTACTGATCATACCTCCTATATTCATGGCTAAATCATTTATGTACACTACAAACAGCAAGGGTCCCAGCACCGATCCCTGCGGTACACCACTGGTCACAGGCTTCCAATCGTAAAAACAGCCCTCGACCGTTGCAGCTGTACAGAACTTTAGTTAGGCCACACTTAGAATATTGCGTGCAATTCTGGTCGCCACACTACCAGAAGGACGTGGAGGCTTTGGAGAGGGTACAGAAGAGGTTTACCAGGATGTTGCCTGGTCTGGAGGGCATTAGCTATGAGGAGAGGTTGGATAAACTCCGATTGTTTTCACTGGAACGACGGAGGTGGAGGGACGACATGATCGAGGTTTACAAAGTTATGAGCGGCATGGACAGAGTGGATAGTCAGAAGCTTTTTCCCAGGGTGGAAGAATCAGTTACTAGGGGACATAGTTTTAAGGTGAGAGGGGCAAAGTTTAGAGGGGATGTGCGAGGCAAGTTCTTTACACAGAGGGTGGTGAGTGCCTGGAGCTTGCTGCCGGGGGAGGTGGTGGAAGCAGGTACGATGGCAACGTTTAAGAGGCATCTTGACAAATACATAAATAGGATGGGAATAGAGGGATACGGGCCCCGGAAGTGCAGAAGGTTTTTAGTTTAGGCAGGCATCAAGATCGGCGCAGGCTTGGAGGGCTGAATGGCCTGTTCCTGTGCTGTACTGTTCTTTGTTCTTTGTTCTTAATTCAGCATCAAGGAACCATCTGGGGTTAATGATCCAATTTATGCTTAGGAGTTAATGGAACCTAAATTTGGTTTTTCAAACTGTCTAACATTAACCAGTTTGAATTATATTATACTGCCATCATCTCTGCCGAGCCAGCCTGCCCCCCTCCCCTTCCAACCCCCAACCATTAGGATCCACACAAGCTACTGAGTGAGTTAATTGAACCTTTCTTGCCAAGAGATCAGACAACACAGTCATGAACTAACAATTGTTTATTGAGCATAGAATCATAGTTGGAAAATGTAAACAGTGACTATAATAATAATAATAAAAGCAAAATACTGCGGATGCTGGAAATCTGAAATAAAAACAAGAAATGCTGGAAATACTCAGCAGGTCTGGCAGCATCTGTGGAGAGAGAAGCAGAGTTAATGTTTTGGGTCAGTGACCCATCTTCGGAACTCACTTCGTAAACAGTGAGTATGCAGGTAACTAGCAGATAAGTTAAATTGATGAGATTTATGTTAACAATTATGTTACAATAATTCAGCACAAATTGCTTTCTGATTATAAATTTACAGTTGAGATCAGTGTCTGAGATTGATATAAATTGGTGAGATTAATTTAAGGTTAGACTCCTTAGTTAAGTTAACAGTATTAGTTAGCCAGTCTACTGAATAGATTAAAGTCTATATGCTTGTAGTTAGCAATGTTTCCACAGCTTATACAACTTCATCTGTATGAACTGGCAAGGATGCGTTCCACTGACAGGATGGTGTTTGCCTTTTGATCTCTTTCTGTAGAGGTGCTGACCATTCCTCCTTTTTCTTCCACTCCTGGGTATATTTACATAGCAGCTATTTTGGGGCTAGCTGTCTTAAATGTCACCTCATTTGATCTCAGGGAAACTTGTGTATCGAAGTGGCACACTGATGTCTGCCTCTATCTGGCTATCCTGATACAATCTTGACTTTTGTAATCTTTCTCTCTCTCTGTTGGAGATGGATATTCTGAATTTATCAAAAACTACAAGAACTGAAACAAAGGACTAAAATCACTATATATATCCTTAATTTCCAAAAATACTTCCTCAATTCTATTGAAAAATCTGAGTGACATATGTGGTAAAAGAATTCAGTCCTTCTGGTATCAATAACTGCACACAGTCATATTTGTACACTTGATAACATTTAAGTCAATTAAGCACTGACTAGAATCACTAGAACATACTAGATCACTCACTTACACCATAGCTTCTCAGGTCTTTGTTAACAAAGGGGTATTATGCCAGTTCAGGTAAGACAGAACATCTTTATATCCACCTTAACCAAGCCATCACTGAGACTTTGGTTTACATGGCTACTTTAACCTCACTGGTTCCGACATTCTGACCGTCTACTGACTCCATATTGAGGACACATTTAAGGCAATTGTTAAGATGTTTCTCCTGCATACTCTGTTAGCTCCATGGGTAAATGGTGCAGGAAAGAAAGAAAGGAAGTGGAAAGAAGAAAAAAAGAAAGAATGCATTCATTGAGTGCGTTTCACAACCTCAGAACATCCCAAAATGCTGTACAGCTAATTAAGCATTTTTGAAGTGTAGTCAATGGAAGGAAACATGGCAGCCAATTTGCACGTAGCAAGGTCCCACAAAAATAATGTGATATTGCCCAAATAATCTGTTTTAGTGAGGGATAAATATTGGCCAGGGAGAACTTCCCTGCTGTTCTTCTATAGGATTTGTTTTCACATCCCTTCGTGGTCCTGCCCTTCCTATTTCTTTAACCTCCTAGAGCATTGCAATCCTCTGAGATATCTGCACTTCTCCAATTTTGTTCTCTTGCGCATCTCCAATTTTAATCACTCCACCATTGTTGGCAGTGCCTTCAGTTGCCTTGGATTTAAGCTTTGGAATTCCTGCCCGGTAAACTCCTCTGCCTCTCTTAAGATGCTCCGTAAAACCCAGCTCTTTGCCCAAGCTTTTGGTTATCTGCCATAGTGTTTCCTTCTGTATGCGCAGTGTCAAACTTTGTTTGATAGTGCTCCTGTAAAGCGCTTTGGGATGTTTTAGTGCGTTAAAGGCACTATGTAAATGGAATCATTTGGTGTTCTGATGAAGGGTCTGCGACCTGAAACCTTAACTCTGTTTCTCTCTTCACAGATGCTGCCAGACCTGTTGAGTATTTCCAGTATTTGCTGTTTTTATTTTAGTAGTTGTTGTTGTTGTTGTTGGAGAGAGGTGGAGAGGTTTAGGAAGGAAATTGCAGAGCTTAGGGCCTCAGCAGCTCATTCAAACAATAAAAAGTGATATAATCGTTATTGTCTCTTCAAACCAAGGAAGGTGAAAGGTTTGCTAAATTAGGTCAAGTGAAATGTCATTTAAGACAGTCTCAGAATTAAACCTGCATTATAAGGTGTTGGATCACCAATGAATGTTGAATGTCTCCAGAAAATATTAATTGGGCCTTTTAGCACTGTGGAACAGGTAGGAATAAAAACTAAAATAAAAGGAAAATACTGCAGATGCTGAAAATCTGAAATGAAAACATTGTGTTGGAAATGCTCGGCAGGTCAGGCAGCATCTATGCAGAGAGAAGCAGAGTTAAAGTTTCAGGTCTGTGACCTTTCATCAGAACTGGCAACTGTTAGAAAAGAATTAGCTTCTAAGCAAGAAGAGGTGGATTTTGTGGGGAAGAGAACAAAAGGGTAGGTGTGTGATAGGGCAGAAGGTAGGAGAGATTATTTTTTATTATTTTATTTTATTTTTTAAACATGTGCCTGTTTTTCATTTGGACAGAGCTGCTCATTATTCTGCCATGAAAACTCTCTCTGAACTAATGCTTTGTCTTTCACCACAAGCATTAACACACACTTTGCCTTTGTCCCAGAACAGTTTTGTTATTTAATCTCTCCTGCCCTATCAAACACTTTGCTCTCTTCCCCACCCCCTCCCCTTCACTTGCTTAAAACCTAATTCTTTTCTTACCTTTGCCAGTTCTGATGAAAGGTCACAGACCTGAAAGGTGAACTTTGCTTCTCTCTCCACAGATGCTGCCTGACCTGCTGAGTATTTCCAGCACTTTCTGTTATTTTGGGAATAAAAACGATGTTCATATTTCAAATGAACTACAACTCCCAGAATGCCTGAGTGCAGCAATGTCCATGTCCAGGAGAGGGTGCCGGGGCCGCGCGTCACATTCCCGCATCATTGCGTGTATTTTGTGGCACCAGAATTTTGGTCAGAAACCCCTGAGCCTGGGTTTCAGGAGAGTGATCAACTCCCAGGAAGGGGTGGGGGCAAACATTAAAGTGTTTAGTCTGAGGAGACATCCAAGATCCCCTTCCAAAGCTGCCCCAGAGGTATTTCAAAGGTCAGACAATTATTTCTCGAACCTTAAGCTGGAGTTTGCTGTGTGTGTGTATTAACTGTGTAACACTATATTGTGACAGTGAGAATGGTAAATGTTGTAGTTTCGATTTGTTACCATGAGGGGATTTAAAATGCTACTAAAGTAACATTAGATTGCGGTTGTTTTATTGCGAAGTGTGTGAGAGAGGGAGTTGCACTCATTTTGATACCGGCTTGTGTCATTGTTGGGAGTGTTTAGAAGCGTGAACCGTGTCAACTCCAGCTACATTGTGAATTGTTACAATAAGATCAATGGATGGGACTGTTGGCTGCTGAAACGCAGCAAATGAGAACGTCTTTCCCTTGTGTATTGCAGTGATTTTTTTTTGGATCTGGTAGCGCACACTTTGCAGTATACATCAAATAAGAGCAAGCTGCCTTATTTATTTAAAATCGTTTGGTGAAATCTGCGAAGTGGCTGTTTGATATGATGAGCGGTCCATGGGGATCTACGACAAAGGGAGTCAATCTCGATATTTAATTATATATATGCAGTAGGCAGCGACATATTTAACTACGTATAACATTCCAATTTGATTTCTTAATAGAAATGTTGGCAATAAGGGCAGTACTATTATAAACTGCAATTTCCTCCTTTTTAATATATCTATTAAACGTAATTGTCAACGTGTTGTGTTCCTAACATTTCTTTTAAAGATTGCTTCGCATCGGAAGACTTATATGAACGAGCATATTCTTCTGTTGTAATTCATGTTTAACATTTGCGATCCGCAATGACAAACGGCCCTTAAAAGGATTGGGCGCGGCTGCTTGTCTGAAACCTTTTCCGATCCTCCCCCCACCTCCTCTATTAACCGTCAGAGTCCCAGAGTGGGAGACCGGCACTGCTGCCTTTTCTCTGCTCTGTGTAGGCCGGATGCCTTGAGTTTGGGCACCTCGATTCCAGACAGCATGAAGGCGGGGTGGAGAGAGGCTTCGCTGCCTTGCAGACCTTGACCAACTGCTGCCACGTGACACGCAGACAGTTCTTCAAAGCCAGGCTTCTCCAGCGACAGTCAAGATGAGATCCGCCTCACCAAAACCAGCAGTTTTAGGCTACTTGCCATTAAGCAATGTGTGTGTTTGAATTTGGTCCTTGCTCTAAACAAAACGTCTTCAACCTGATTTGATTTATCCCACTCCAGTTTTCTTCGGACTGAAACCTGGTGTGTGCTTCCAGAGGAGATTGGAAGCCCTCCCGTGTCCTGCTTGATGTGTAAGGTCAGACCTCAAGCGCGATCTTGTTATCTGAGCACTTGGGGTATCATTTGAGTCTGGTCCTGTTCCTACTCATGCAGTAAATAGTAGCCACTGGATAGCATCAGGAGCAGGGCTTTTGCCTGATTTCTCCAATCAGGCATGTGCAGGCTAATAGCAGCACTGCTCAGCATAAGGTTAACTTCTTTGTCGTCTTCTTTGGCCTCCTTGTCTCGGGAGACAATGGGTAAGCGACTGCAGGTGGTCAGTGGTTTGTGGAGCAGTGCCTGGAATGGCTATAAAGGCCAATACTAGAGTGACAGACTCTTACACAGGTGCTGCAGATAAAATTGGTTGTCGGGCTGTTACACAGTTGGCTCTCCCCTTGCGCTTCTGTCTTTTTTCCTGTCAACTGCTAAGTCTCTTCGACTCGCCACACTTTAGCCCCGCCTTTATGGCTGCCCGCCAGCTCTGGCGATCGCTGGCAACTGACTCCCACGACTTGTGATCAATGTTACAGGACTTCATGTCGCGTTTGCAGACGTCTTTAAACCGGAGACATGGACGGCCGGTGGGTCAGATGACAGTGGCAAGCTCACTGTACAATGTGTCCTTGGGGATCCTGCCATCTTCCATGCGGCTCACACGGCCAAGCCATCTCAAGCGCCGCTGACTCAGTAGTGTGTATAAGCTGGGGATGTTGGCCGCCTCGAGGACTTCTGTAATAAAAGCAAAATACTGCGGATGCTGGAAATCTGAAACAAAAACAAGAAATGCTGGATTCACTCAGCAGGTCTGGCAGCATCTGTGGAAAGAGAAGCAGAGTTAACGTTTCGGGTCAGTGACCCTTCTTCGGAACTTGTTCCGAAGAAGGGTCACTGACCCGAAACGTTAACTCTGCTTCTCTTTCCACAGATGCTGCCAGACCTGCTGAGTGAATCCAGCATTTCTTGTTTTTGTCGAGGACTTCTGGGTTGGAGATACGGTCCTGCCACCTGATTCCAAGTATTCTCCAGAGGCAGCGAAGATGGAATGAATTGAAACGTCGCTCTTGGCTGACATACGTTGTCCAAGCCACGCTGCCGTAGAGCAAGGTACTGAGGACACAGGCTTGATACACGCGGACCTTTGTGTTCTGTGTCAGTGTGCCATTTTCCCACACTCCCTTGGCCTGTCTGGACATGGTAGTGGAAGCCTTTCCCATGCGCTTGTTGATTTCTGCATTGAGAGACAGGTTACTGGTGATAGTTGAGCCTAGGTAGGTGAACTCTTGACGCACTTCCAGAGCGTGGTCGCTGATATTGATGGATGGAGCATTACTGACGTCCTGTCCCGTGATGTTCGTTTTCTTGAGGCTGATGGTTAGGCCAAATTCGTTGCAGGCAGCCACAAACCTGTCGATGAGATTCTGCAGACACTCTTCAGTGTGAGATGTTAATGCAGCGTCGTCAGCAAAGAGGAGTTCCCTGATGAGGACTTTCCGTACTTTGGTCTTCGCTCTTAGACGGGCAAGGTTGAACAACCTGCCACCTGATCTTGCGTGGAGGAAAATTTCTTCTTCTGAAGACTTGAACGCGTGTGAGAGCAGCAGGGCGAAGAAAATCCCAAACAGAGTAGGTGCGAGAGCACAGCCCTGTTTCACGCCTCTCAGGATAGGAAAGGGGTCTGATGAGGCGCCGCTATGCTGAATTGTGCCTTTCATATTGTCATGGAATGAGGTGATGATACTTAGTAGCTTTGGTGTACATCGATCTTTTCTCGTAGTCTGAAGAGACCACGTCTGCTGACGAGGTCAAAGGCTTTGGTGAGATCAATGAAAGCAACATAGAGGGGCATCTGTTGTTCGCAGCATTTCTCCTGTAGCTGACGAAGGGAGAACAGCATGTCAATGGTTGATCTCTCTGCTCGAAAGCCACATTGTGCCTCAGGGCTCGGCCAGCTTCTGGAGCCTGTTTAAAGCGACTAACTAACTCAGCACAAAGCGGTGGTGTAGTGGTATTGTCACATGACTAGTGATCCAAAGTATTGCTCTGGGGACATGGGTTCAAATCCCACCACAGCAGAAGGTGGAATTTGAATTCAATTAATAAATCTGGAATTAAAAAGCTAGTCTAATGATGGCCATGAAACCATTGTCGATTGTTGTAAAAACCCATCTGGTTCACTAATGTCCTTTAGGGAAGGAAATCTGCTGTCCTTACCTGGTCTGGCCTACATGTGACTCCAGACCCCAGCAATGTGGTTGACTCTTACATGCCCTCTGAAATGGCCTAGCAAGCCATCAAGTTGTATCTAACTACGAGCATTGTGGGTGTACCGACCCCACATGGACTGCAGCGGTTCAAGAAGGCAGCTCACCGCCACCTTCTCAAGGGCAGTTAGGGATGGGCAATAAATGCTGGCCTGGCCAGCGACGCCCACATCCTATGAATGAATTTTAAAAAAAGAACCTGAGACTTTGCCTATTTTTAATGTGTAGTACCTCATGGTGTATTTAACGCTGACTAGTGATGGTATTTTAATTGGTTTGGGTTACATCAGAATAAATCAAATTCCTTATTAACCCAATTTGAAATGTTTAACCTGAGCAACCAAAAGTAGCATCTTGTGCTTGCTGTTTTATGTAAAAAAAAAACAATGTTGCATGTGTATGTTATATTTCTGTAATTTATTTTAAATTCTTTTCATTAGAACGGTACAATTACATTGGGGCGGCACAGTGGCGCAGTGGTTAGCACCGCAGCCTCACAGCTCCAGCGACCCGGGTTCAATTCTGGGTACTGCCTGTGTGGAGTTTGCAAGTTCTCCCTGTGTCTGCGTGGGTTTCCTCCGGGTGCTCCAGTTTCCTCCCACATACCAAAGACTTGCAGGTTGATAGGTAAATTGGCCATGTGCAATTGCCCCTAGTATAGGTAGGCGGCAGGGAAATATAGGGACAGGTGGGGATGTGGTAGGAATATGGGATTAGTGTTTCTTTTGGGCCTCCTTATCTCGAGAGACAATGGATACGCGCCTGGAGGTGGTCAGTGGTTTGTGAAGCAGCGCCTGGAGTGGCTATAAAGGCCAATTCTGGAGTAACAGGCTCTTCCACAGTGTAGGATTAGTATAAATGGGTGGTTGATGGTTGGCACAGACTTGATGGGCTAAAGGGCCTGTTTCAGTGCTGTAAATCTAAACTAAACTACATAAATTGTAATGCAATTTGTGCAATTGTAATTCTTCAACTTCCAGTATGATTTTGTGTGACTTTATTTGCTTGGGTGGTGCAGAAGGAGAAAATTACTTTTCTTTCCCAATTTTTCTCCCTTCCTCTTCAGAATACATTGACTTCTTTATTGGGGTATGTTTTCAAGGGTAACAGTTGTCCTCCAATACCTTGTCCAAATGGTCATTATTTATCTATGTATTGGCATAGTGTGAGCCATATCGTGTCCTTACCTGGTCTCTCCACATGCGCGAATATGTAGTGTTCAGAGGTGAGAAACCTACCAGGCTTTTCATTGCTTAATCCAAAGGCTGGCGTCCAGTCAGATATGTACATGTCGTGACCTTTGTTATTCTCCTGTGGCAGTTCGCATGAAAGAGATCAAATATGACAACACTCACTGAGACCATAATGGAAGATGTAGACATTGATATAAACCTGGTTTTGGAGTGACAAGCTATCATGGTGATGACCCAAAGACACTGTGACTGATTATGAAGAAAGACTTGCATTTATATAACACTTTTTATGACCACCGGAGAAGTTTAGCCACTGGTGTTATGTAAGAAATGTGGCAACCAATTTGTGCTCAGCAAAATCCCACAAGGCTGGGGCCTTGACAGAAATCTTTGTATCCTCATTGGCTACAGTTGAGGTCCCAGAGGACTGGAGAATAGCCAATGTTGTTCCTTTGTTTAAGAAGGGTAGCAAGGATAATCCAGGAATTTATAGGCCGGGGAGCCTTACGTCAGTGGTAGGGAAATTATTAGAGAGGATTCTTCGGGACAGGATTTACTCCCATTTGGAAACAAACGAACTTATTAGCGAGAGGCAGCATGGTTTTGTGAAGGGGAGGTCATGTCTCACTAACTTGATTGAGTTTTTTGAGGAAGTGACGAAGATGATTGATGAAGGAAGGAATGTTATCTATATGGACTTCAGTAAAGCCTTTGACAAGGTCCCTCATGGCAGACTGGTACTAAAGGTGAAGTCACACGGGATCAGAGGTGAGCTGGCAAGATGGATACAGAACTGGCTCAGTCATAGAAGACAGAGGGTAGCAGTGGAAGGGTGCTTTTCTGAATGGAGGGCTGTGACTAGTGGTGTTCCGCAGGGATCAGTGCTGGGACCTATGCTGTTTGTAGTGTATATATAAATGATTTGGAGGAAAATGTAGCTGGTCTGATTAGTAAGTTTGCGGACGACACAAAGGTTGGTGGAGTTGCGGATAGTGATGAGGATTGTCAGAGGATACAGCAGGATATAGATCGGTTGGAGACTTGGGCGGAGAAATGGCAGATGGAGTTTAATCCGGACAAATGTGAGGTAATGCATTTTGGAAGGTCTAATGCAGGTGGGACGTATACAGTAAATGGCAGAACCCTTAGGAGTATTGACAGGCAGAGAGATCTGGGCGTACAGGTCCACAGGTCGCTGAAAGTGGCAACGCAGGTGGATAAGGTCGTCAAAAAAGCATACGGCATGCTTGCCTTCATCGGTCGGGGCATAGAGTATAAAAATTGGCAAGTCATGCTGCAGCTGTACTAAACTTTAGTTAGGCCACACTTAGAATATTGCGTGCAATTCTGGTCGCCACATTACCAGAAGGACTTGGAGGCTTTGGAGAGGGTACAGAAGAGGTTTACCAGGATGTTGCCTGGTCTGGAGGGCATTAGCTATGAGGAGAGTTTGGATAAACTCAATTGTTTTCACTGGAACGACGGAGGTGGAGGGGTGACATAATAGAGGTTTACAAAGTTATGAGCAGCATGGACAGAGTGGATAGTCAGAAGCTTTTTCCTAGGGTGGAAGAGTCAGTTACTAGGGGACATAGGTTTAAGGTGTGAGGGGCAAAGTTTAGAGGGGATGTGCGAGGCAAGTTCTTTACACAGAGGGTGGTGAGTGCCTGGAACTTGCTGCCGGGGGAGGTGGTGGAAGCAGGTACGATGGCAACGTTTAAGAGGCATCTAGACAAATACATGAATAGGATGGGAATAGAGGGATACGGTCCCCGGAAGTGCAGAATGTTTTAGTTTAGGCAGGCATCAAGATTGGCGCAGGATTGGAGGGCCGAATGGTCTGTTCCTGTGCTGTACTGTTCTTTGTTCTTTGTTAAACAGCAATATGATAATCACCAGATAATCTGTTTTTGTGATATCGATTTGAGTGACCAATGTTTGCCAGGACACTGGGGGAACTCCCCTGCTCTTCTTTGAAATAGTGCCATGGGATCTTTTACATCTATCCGAGCAGGCAGATTGGGCTTCGGTTTAATGTCTCATCCAGAAGATGGCACCTCCGGCAGTGCAGCGTTCCCTCAGTACTGCACAGGATTGCCAGTGTAGAACTCTTTGCTCAAGCTCTGGAGTGGGCCTTGAACCCAGAACTTTGTGACTGAGGCAAGAGTGCTACCACCCAAGCCATGGCTAGCACTTGTCATTTAGCCTCTCCCAGGACATTAGTGAACCAGATGGGTCTTTACGACAATCCAGTAATTTCATGATCATTATTAATGAGACGAGTTATTAAATGAATCCATTGTTAAGGAAGCAGTAGCAGGACATTTAAGAAATCAGAATACAATCAAGCAGAGTTAGCATGGTGTTGTGAAAGGGAAATTGTGTTTGACAAATTTATTAGAGTTCTTTGAGGATATAACAAGCAAATACTGAAAACTATTGCGAATGGAGCGAAGCACTGTTCAACAATTGATCATAAAATAAGCTGAAGCTGCAGATTGGGTTTGAAAGAGCCAGCAGAGGTGAGATGGGCCTGAGTCCAGCAGATGGGGCTGAACCTCCGTTTAACTGCTTCTGAGAGGAGAGTGACTGTTGGCCTGAGGAGGATGTGTGAGGGCAGCTCAGAGTCAGCCAGTGAACACACTGCACCCCACAGGGGCATCACAAATGTCCACTCTATGTACTGTCAGAAATTTGGCTACAATACACTCTATCCTTTCATCTAATGCAGATTGTAAATAGTTGAGACCCCAGCACTGATCCCTGTGGCACTCCACAAGTTACTGTTTGTCAACCTGAAATTGACCCATTTATCCCGACACTGCTTCCTGTTAGTTAGCCATTCCTCTATCCATGCTAGTAGGTTATCCCAAATACCATGAGCTCTTAATCTTTTATGTGGCACCTTATCGAATGCTTTTGGAAATCCAAATACACTACATCTACTGGTTCCCCTTTATCCATCTTGCTTGTTGAGAGGAGGACACAGAGTGTCTGCAGAGAGATATAGATGGGTTAAGTGAGTGGGAAAAAAATTTGGCTGATTTGAAGAATGTGAGGTCATCTTATTGAAATATGTAAGATTCTGAGTGGGCTTGACAGGGTAGATGCTGAGAGGATATTTCCCCACATGGGGCAATCTAGAACTAGGGGGCATAGTTTCAGAATAAGGATGCTCCCATTTAAAATGGCGATGAGAAGGAATTTCTTCTCTGAGGGTTGTTAATCTTTGCAATTCTCTACTATAGAGAGCTGGGTCATTGAAGGGGAGAACTGTGTATCTAAGGTTAGCGTTTTAAACCTCAATCAAGGTAATTACAAGGGTATGAAGGCAGAGCTAGCTGAAGTGAACTGAGTAACAAGGTTAAAAGGTAGGACAGTAGAGATGCGGTGGCAAACGTTTAAGGAGATATTTAATAACTCTCAGCAAAGATTTATCCCAGTGAGAAAGAAAGATTCTTTTGAGAAGGATACATCATCCGTGGCTGAATAAGGAAGTTAAGGTGAGTATCAAATTGAAAGAAACATTGTACAAATCTGCAAGGATAAGTGGTAGGTTAGAAGAATGGACAGATTTTAAGAACCAGCGAAGAATGTCTTTTTTTTTTAATGAGAAAGTAGTGTATGAGAGAAAACTAACTAGTAATACAAAAACAGATAAAAGTTTCTAAAAGTATTTAAATTGGAAAACACAAAAGCTAGTGTTCGTCCTCTAGAGAGTGATTCCGGGGAATTGATAATGGAAAACAAGGAAATGGCAGAGGCGTTGAACAAGTATTTTGTGTCTGTTTTCACTGTCGAAGACTTAAAAAAAAACTTCCCAAAATCAAGAGATGAAAGGGAGCGAGGAACTTAAAGCCATCACCATCACCAGGGAAAAGATGCTGGGAGAACTATGAGACCTAAAGGCTGGCAAGTCCCCAGGACCAGATGGCTGGGATCCTAGGGTCTTAAAAGAAGTGGCTGAAGAGATAGCAGAGGCTTTGGTTATTATCTTACAAAATTCTTTAGATTCTGGAAGGGTCGCAGAGGATTGGAAAATAGCAAATGTAACACCTTTATTCAAGAAAGGATGGAGACAGAAAGCAGGAAACTATAAGCCAGTTATCCTAACATCTGTCATAGGGAAATTGCTAGAATGCATTATTAGGAAGGTTATAGAAGGATACTTAAACAATCATAATGGGATCAGACACAATCAATATGGTTTAATGAAAGGGAAATAGTGTTAACTAATTTATTAGAATTGTTTTATTCGTTTGTGGGTTGTGGGTCTCGCTGGCAAGGCCAGCACTTTTTTTTAATTCATTCATGGGATGTGGGCGTCACTGGCTATGCCAGCATTTATTGCCCATCCCTAATTGCCCTTGAGAAGGTAGTGGTGAGCTGTCTTCTTGAACCATTGCAGTCCATGTAAGGTAGGTACACCCACAGTGCTGTTAGGAAGGGAGTTCCAGGATTTTGACCCAGCGACAGTGAAGGAACGGCAAAATAGTTCCAAGTCAGGATGGTGTGTGACTTGGAGGGGAACTTGCAGGTGGTGGGTTCCCATGCATTTGCTGCTCTTGTCCTTCGAGGTGGTAGAGGTCGCGGGTTTGGAAGGTGCTGTCTAAGGAGCCTTGGTGCGTTGCTGCAGTGCATCTTGTGGATGGTACACACTGCTGCCACTGTGCGTCGGTGGTGGAGTGAGTGAATGTTTGTAGGTGGGGTGCCAATCAAGCGGGCTGCTTTGTTCTGGATGGTGTCGAACTTCTTGAGTGTTGCTGGAGCTGCATCCATCCAGGCAAGTGGAGAGTATTCCATCACACTTCCTGACTTGTTCCTTATAGATGGTGGACAGGCTTTGGGGTTTCAGGAGGTGAGTTACTCACTTCAGGATTCCTAGCCTCTGACCTGCTGTTGTAGCTATGGTATTTATATGACTACTCCAGTTCAGTTTCTGGTCAATGGTAGCCCCTAGGATGTTGATAGTGGGGGATTCAGCGATGGTGTTGCCATTGCCCTTCAGAAGGTAATGGTCAGCTGCCTTCTTGAACCACTGCAATCCTTGGGGTGTACATACACCAACAGTGCAGTCAGGAAGGGAGTTCTTTGAGGAAGTAACAGACAAGATGGATAAAGGGGAACCTGTAGATGTGGTGTATTTAGATTTCCAAAAGGTGCCACATCAAAGGTTACAAGCACAAGATAAGAGCACATGGTGTAGAGGGTAACATATTAGCTAATCGGTCCTTTATTCATGCTAACGGAGTAGGGAGAAATGGGTCTTTTTTGGGTTGGCAAGCTGTAACTAGTGGAGTGCCATGGGGATGTGCTGGGACCTCAACTATTTACAATCTATATCAATAACTTGGATGAAGGGGCCAAATGTATGGTAGTTAAGTTTGCTGGTGACACTGAGATAGGAAGAAAAGTAAGTTATAGACTCTACAAAGGGATATAGATAGGTTACGTGAGTGGGCAAAAAATTAGCAGATGGACTATAATGTGGGAAAATGTGAACTTGTCCACTTTGGCAGTATACAGCTTTTCTAGTCCTATTTAAATGGGGGGAGATTGCAGAGCTCATTGGTACAGAGGGATCTGGGCATCCTGGTACATGAATCATAAATAGTTAGTACGCAGGTACAGCAAGTGATTAGGAAGGCAAATGGAATCTTGGTGTTTATTGCAAGGGGAAAGAGTATAAAAATCGGAAAGTTTTACTGCAGCTGTACAGGACCTTGGTGAGACCACATCTGGAGTGCTGTGTACAGTTTTGGTCATCTTATTTGAAAAAGGATATAATTGCATTAGAAGCAGTCGCCTGAACCTTCTCTGGACTAATTCCAGGGATGAAGGGCTTATCTTATGAAGAAAGGTTGAACAGGTTGGGCCTGTACCCATCGGAGTTTAGAAGAATGAAAGGTGATCTTATTGAAACATATAAGATCCTGAGGGATTCTTGATAGAGTGGATACCGGGAAGATATTTCCTGTTCGGGAGACTAGAGCTAGGGGACACAGTTTATAAATAAGAGGTCTTCCATTTAACATGGAGGTGAGGGGGAACTTTTTCTCTGAGGGTCATTAGTCTATGGAATTCTCTTCCCCAGATTGCAGTGGAGGCTGGGTCATTGAATTTATTCAAGGCTGAGTTAGATAGATTTTTGATAGACAAGGGAGTCCAGGGTTATGGGGGCAGACAGGAAAGTGGAGTTCAGACGACAGCCGGATAAACCACGATCTTATCGAATGGTGGAGCAGGCTCGAAGGGCCAAATGGCCTACTCCTGCTCCTATGTTCCTGTGTTCCTATGAATATATTCAGGGCTGAGTTAGATTTTTGATCTGCCAGGGAGTCCAGGGTTATGGGGGCAGGCTGGAAAATGGAGTTGAGGCTCTGATCAGATCAGCCATGTTACTGAATTGTGGAGCAGGCATATGCTCTGTTCACTTTACAATGAAAAAGCACAAAGCAGCACAATTAAAGGTCTACCTCTCAGGAGAGAAAACATTGAGCTATACAATATTAGGGGGGGTGGGAAGAATTTGAGATAGTAGTATATCATCAGTAACGCAGAAAATTGATGTATATATTGGCATAAACTTGACGGCCCCTCTCCCACTCGCGGCTGTGTGTTGACAGTGTAGTCAAATTGTTCTGTGTGTGTGTAGACCCCTGCAAAAACAACCAAACTCTCGCACATATTGAGTCCTAACTTCTAAAAGGCTGTTGGGTACTGAAGGGAAATCAGTGTCGTTGCAGAACTGTATTTTGTTCATGTAAAACAACAGAGACAAATTTGCTTGAAACTCATCAAATTACTTCATTTTCACTGGGTCAAAATCCTGCAACTCCCTACCTAAGGGCGTAGTGGGAGCACCTTCACCACATGGACTGCAGAAGTTCAAGAAGACCCATCATCACCATCTTGAGGACAGCTGGAGATTGGCAATAAACCTGTCTTTCTGCATCCTAAATATCAATAAAAAAAATAGGAAACTGATCTGCAACAGAAAGCTGATGACCTTGCAGACCCCATGTTGAAAATCGGTGTTGACTGTTCCAGTGCTTTCTTGGCTAGTCTCCCACTTGCACCCTCCATAAACTTGAACTCATCCAAAACTCTGCTGTCTGTATTCTAACTTGCACCAAGTCCTGTTCACCCATCATCCCTGTGCTCACTGACCCACATTAGCTTCCGGTGCAGCAATGTCTTGATTTTTAAAATTCTCATCTTGTTTTCAATCCCTCAATGGCCTCAACCTTCTCTACCTCTGTAATCTCCTTCAGTTCTACAATGTCCCAAGATCTCTGCGTTCCTCCAATTCAGGCCAACATTGCACATACCTGATCTTCATCGCTCCATGTTTGGCGAAGGTATCTTCAGCTATCCAATCCCTAAGATCTGGATTTCCTTGCTAATCCTCTCCACTTCACCAGCTCTCCTCATCTCTTTCCTCCTCTAAGATGCTTTTGAATCCTGCCTCTTTGGTCAAGCTTATGGTCACCTATCTTAATATCTGCTTATGTGACTTGGTGTCCAACTTTGTTAAAACTCTTGTGAATCATATTCACTAGATTGAGTTGTAGTTGTGGCCCAATCATTATTAGAGTTTTCTGTTTTGGTTCAGAATTGCTTTTTTAACAGAAGTAGTGGGAGGACTCTCATTTATCAACCTTCCTTCATGAGGTTTTTCAAACCAGAAACATTTTGTACTAATGAAGGGGAAATTCTTCTCTTCTGAGGGTGTCCCCTGTATTTTTGTGGCAAATAACAAGTTATGCACAACTCCATTCGTTTTATGTAGTACTGGGGAATGCCCTATTTAAGGCCCTGTCAGCAAGATAAGAGCACACTGGAGTGATGATATTTAAAGTCTCACCAATACTGGTTTCTCTTGTCAATAATTATGTGGCCTCCAGCTCTCACTTGGTATGTAAAGAAGAGGAATGCCTTGCATGGAGCAAAAGTGTACAGGAAGCTGTATATATTTTCAGAAGAGACTGACTGCATAACGTGAGGAATGCAATTGCAGGGTCAGGTTACTGGTGATGTACTCTTTTAATTTCACACTCCTTTCTCTCTCACTGTTACACACCTAGAAGTAACTTTAAATATTGATTTAAATATTAAGTAATGATGAAAGGTCACTGACCTGAGGCATTAACTTTGCTTCTCTCTCCACAGATCCTGCCAGACCTGCAGAGTATCTCCAGCATGTTTTGTTTTTATTTTAGAGCATCTGCATGTATTTTGCTTTTATTTAAAAATTGATTAATTTTTTAGTGCCAGAAGTTGTGGTACACATTGGTACCAACGACATAGCAGGAGCAGGTATTGAGGTCCTACGGTCATATTTTCAGGAACTAGGGAGGAAGTTGGAGTAGGTGGTAATCTCTGGATTACTCCCAGTGCCGTGCACTCGTGAGCGTAGAAATGGGAAGATAGGGAGGATCAATGCGTGGCTTGAAGCATGGTGCAGGAGGGAGGGCTTCAGATTCTTGGGGCATTGGGATCAATTCTGGGGCAGAAGGCACCTATTCATAAGATAAGAAATGCTGGTAATACTTAACAGATCTGGCAGCATCTGTGGAGAGAGACTCCACAGATGCTGCCAGACCTGCTGAGTTTTTCTAGCATTTCTTGTGTTTATTTCAGATTTCCAGCATCTGCAGTATTTTGCTTTTATTATATTAATTTACCTATTCAAAAGAGATGGGTTGCACCTCAACAGGACTGGGACCAATGTCCTCATGGGGAGATTCATTAGTTTGTTTGGGGAAGGTTTAAACTAAATTGACAGGGGGATGGGCACCAGCACATAGATGTAGGAAAGAGCAATAAGGTGAATAACGTGAGAGTATTAGACAGTACCAGAGAAGGGAGTCGTTGCTTATTAAATGGGAGCGGACTGAGAAGGGCTACGAGGAATGCAAAGACAGGAATGCAATGCATGTGCGTAAACACACAAAGTCTAGTGAGCTACAAGCAGTATGGGAATTTGACGTAGTGGCAATAATGGAAATGTGGTTTAAAAATGGCGAGGACCGGGTCCTTTTTTAAAAAATTCATTCATGGGATGTAGGCGTCACTGGCCAGGCCGGCATTTATTGCCCATCCCTAATTGCCCTTGAGAAGGTGGTGGTGAGCTGCCTTCTTGAACCGCTGCAGTCCATGTGAGGTAGGTGCACCCACAGTGCTGTTAGGAAGGGAGTTCCAGGATGTTGACCCAGCAACAGTGAAGGAACAGTGATATAGTTCCAAGTCAGGATGATGTGTGGCTTGGAGGGGAACTTGCAGGTGGTGGTGTTCTCATGCATCTGCTGCCCTTGTCCTTCTAGTTGGTAGAGGTCGTGGGTTTGGAAGATGCTGTCGAAGGAGCCTTGGTGCATTGCTGCAGTGCATCTTGTAGATGGTACACACTGCTACTACTGTGCGTTGGTGGTGGAGGGAGTGAATGTTTGTGGATGGGGTGCCAATCAAGTGGGCTGCTATGTCCTGGATGGTGTTGAGCTTCTTGACTGTTGTTGGAGCTGCACCCTTCCAGGCAAGTGGAGAGTATTCTATCACACTCCTGACTTGTGCCTTGTAGATGGTGGACAGGCTTTGGGGAGTCAGGAGGTGAGATACTCACCGCAGGAATCCTAGCCTCTGACCTGCTCTTGTAGCCACGGTACTTATATGGCTACTCCAGTTCAGTTTCTGGCCAATGGTGAGATTCAGTGATCGTAATGCCATTGAATGTCAAGGGGAGATGGTTAGATTCTCTCCTGTTTGAGATGGTCATTGCCCGGCACTTGTGTGGCACAAATGTTACTTGCCATTTATCAGCCCAAGCCTGGATATTGTCCAGGTCTTGCTACATTTCTACACAGACTACTTGATTATCTGAGGAGTCGCAAATGGTGTTGAACATTGTGCAATCATCAGCGAACATCCTCACCTCTGACCTTATGATGAAAGGAAGGTCATTGATGAAGCAGCTGAAGATGGTTGGGCCAAGACACTACCCTGGGGAACTCCTGCAGTGATGTCCTGGAGCTGAGATGATTGACCACCAATAACCACAACCATCTTCCTTTGCGCTAGGTAGAACTCAGACCAGTGGAGGGTTTTCCCCCGATTTCCATTGACTCCAGTTTTGCTAAGGCTCTTTAATGCCATACTCTGTCTAATGTTGCCTTGATGTCAAGGGCAGTCACGTTCACCTCACCTCTGCAATTCAGCTCTTTTGTCCATGTTTGATGAGGTCAGGAGCTGAGTGGCCCTGGCAGAACCCAAACTGATCATCATTGAGCTAGTGTGGCTTGATAGCACTGTCAATGACGCCTTCCATCACTTTACCGATGATTGAGAGTCGGCTGATGGGGCGGTAATTGGCCGGGTTGGACTTGTCCTGCTTTTTGTGTACAGGACATACCTGGACAATTTTCCACATTACCGGGTAGATGCCAGTGTTGTAGCTGTACTGGAACAGCTTGTCGAGGGGCGCAGCAAGTTCTGGAGCACAGATCTTCTGTACTATTGCTGGAATGTAGTCAGGGCCCATAACCTTTGCAGTATCCAGTGCCTTCAGCCGTTTCTTGATATTATGCGGAGTGAATTGAATTGGCTGAAGACTGACATCTGTGATGCTGGAGACTTCAGGAGGAGGCCGAGATGGATCATCCACCCGGCACTTTTGGCTGAAGATTGTTGCAAATCCTTCAGCCTTATACATGGATATAAAGTGTTCAGAAAAAATAGAGAAGGAAACAAGGGAGGTGGGGTGGCATTACCAATTAAGGAAGACATTATCATGTTGGAAAGGGAGGGAGTCCTTGAGGGGGCAAGGACAGAATCCATTTCGAGTTAAGAAGCAAAAAGTATATGATCACGTTACTAGGGATATTCTATAGGCCTCCAAGTAGTGAGATAGAGGAGCAGATGGGGAGGTGCCAAAGGCTTGGAGAGTGGAAAATTTGACACCCTTATTCAAGAAAGGGTGTAAGGGCAGTCTCCGCAAATGCAGGCCAGTTAGTTTAACATCAGTGGTGGGTAAGGTTTTGGAAACAATAGTTAAGGAAAAGAAACAACAGATACTTGGAGAGGTTTGGGTTAATTGAGGAGAGCCAGCATAGATTTGTAAAAGGGAGCTCTTGCTTGATTAATTGAATTTTTTGATGAAGTAACAGTGAAGGTTGATGAAGGGAATGCAGTGGATGTTGTCTATATATGAATTTTAAGAAAGTATTTGATAAGGTACCACATAAAAGGCTGGGTAACAAAATTTGAGGCTCATGGAATAGGAGGGTCCAATTGGATAAAAATTTGGCTTAAGGACAGAAAACAGCAAGTCATAGTAAATGATTGTTGTTCAGAATGGAGGATGGTAGACAGTGGTGTTTCCCAAGGGTAGGTGCTGGCGCTACTGCTTTTTTTGCTTATATATAATGACTTGAATATTAGAATACAGAGTAGAATCCCAAAATTTGTCAATGACACCAAACGTAGAGGTGTGTCAAACAGTGAGGTTGATATTAACCGCCTGCAACAAGGATAGATAAGCTAGCAGAATGGGCAGAGAGGTGGCAGGTGGAGTTTAATAGAACAAGTGTGAGGTGATGCATTTTGGCAGAAGGGATAGGGAGAGGCAATATATACTTAATTGCACAGTTCTAAAGAGTGTGCAGGAACAGAGGAACCTGGGGATGCATGTGCTTCAATCTTTGAAGGTGGCAGGACATATTGAGAAAGTGGTTAGTAAAGCATATGGGATCTTGGGCTTCATAAATAGAGGCATAGAGTACAAAAGCTGGGAAGTTATGCTGAACCTTTATAAAGCTCTGGTTAGGCCCCAGCTGGAGTATTGTGTCCAGTTCTGGTCACCACACTTTAGGAAGGATATGAGAGGGTGCAGAGGAGATTTACCAGAATGGTTCCAGGGATGGGGGATTTTAGTTACAAGGTTAGGTTGGAAAAGCTGAGGTTGTTCTCCATGGAGGAAAGGAGATTGAGGGAAGATTTAATAGAAGTGTATAAAATTATGACAGGCTTAGGTAAGTTAGACAAGGAAAAACTGTTCCCATTAACTAATGGTACAAGGATTAAGGGGCACAGATTGAAGGTTTTGGGCAAGAGATGCAGGGGGAATATGAGCAAGAACTTTTTTATGCAGTGGGTGGTAATGGCCTAGAACTAGCTGCCCACAAGGGTGGTGGAAGTGGAGAGAATCAAGGACTTCAGAAGGAAATTGGATGCCCACGTGAAGGAAATAAACTTGCAGGTCTATGGGGAACGAGTAGGGGAGTGGGACTGACTGGTTAGCTCCGGGGAGAGCCGGCATGAACTCGAGAGGCCGAATCGCCTGATGTGCCGTAAATTGCTCTGACTCTTTTAGGGGCGGCGCAGTAGTTAGCACCGCAGCCTCACAGCTCCAGCGACCCGGGTTCAATTCTGGGTACTGCCTGTGCGGAGTTTGCAAGTTCTCCCTGTGACCGCGTGGGTTTTCACCGGGTGCTCCGGTTTCTTCCCACAGCCAAAGACTTGCACGTTGATAGGTAAATTGGCCATTATAAATTGCCCCTAGTATAGGTAGGTGGTAGGGGAATTGAGGGAAGGTGGGAATATGGTAGGAATACGGGATTAATGTAGGATTAGTATAAATGGGTGGTTGATGGTCGGCACAGACTCGGTGGGCCGAAGGGCTTGTTTCTCTAAATAAATAAAAATCTTGACGCTTTTGCCTGTTTTGTTGTTTACTGGACCTGATGTGCAGTATTCCCACTAAGTTATAGTGGTTTTTCCAGCGCAATTTGGCCAAACTGGTGAAAAAGATTGTGGAATTTTAAATGCCAATCGAGTTTCCATGATCTTCTATACTAGTTTTCTAATTATCATCGTGTTAGCTGCTGGCCCTACCTACAAAGCTGACCATGTTTCAGATTGAATGAATCAGTATTGAGTTTCTACTAACTGTGCTTGGTTGCAGGCCTTTGAGGAGGCTGTTTTTTTTAAAAAAAGAAAAGAATTAAGGTTTTTTTTTAGGTGTGAGAACACTAACATTTTAAAAGCTTTTGACTTTTTTTCTAAATTGATGAAGAAACTGACTACTGTACATGTATGTAACTAGCAAATGGTTCAGTAGGTTTTAATGTCATTTTCCAATATTTAAAATTGGTTTATGGACTAGACACTTGATTAAAATACTTATGTTTTGTGATCAACCCATTTTCAGCTGTTGTTGCATTACTAATCAAACTGCACCAATTTACCACTTAAATATATCCAGGAATATTTTTAAAGTGCAAGAATGTATTTTAAAAATTGTGTTCTGAAATACTGCCCGGTTGTGCTGGATTAGGGCAAATTGTCCATGTGATATGCAAGTGTGTTTAAGTGGAAACTTGAGGGACATACACTTCTGAACTAGTGCATTTTTGGGTGCTATTTGCTTACAACAGCCAGGCTGTTCCAGATATGTCTGTTTTCTAGACTCCTCTTCCTTGTCAGGAGAAGCTGTAGTCTGCAGTTGACATTCTCTTGCTTCTAATGTGGCCAGATTCAGAACTGAAATGATGTGTGTTGTATGTTGAAATTCACTGTTACTCAGGAGGTATGCAGTTTTTATTGATTTGCAGAATATATACATGGTGTTCAACAAGTTCTTATCAAAAGTTTAATTGTAGTTTTGGAACATGAGTTGAATATTAGCCAGATTTCACCAGGTAAACTTAGAGTTTGTTTGGCCATACAGAGCAAAGGATTTTGAAGTAGCTCCAAAGAATGAAAATAAGACTTACATTTGAATGGGACCTTATTTCTTATGTTTAAGAGTTACATCTCTCAAACTAAATAAATAAGAGCTGGAGTAGGCCATTTGTCTCTTTGAGTCTGCTCCACCATTCAACAAGATCATGTCTAATCTTCTACCTCAACTTCACATTCCCGCCCTATCCCCATATCCCTTAATTCCTTTAGCACCCAAAATCTGTCAGTTTCTGTCTTGAATATACTCAACTGAGCACTGCAGCTCTCTGGGGTAGAGAATTCCAAAGATTGACAAGCCTTTGAGTGAAGAAATGTCTCCATATCTCAGTCCTAAATGGACGACCCCTTTAGTCTGAGATCATGACCTCATGTTCTAGATTCTTAAGCCAAGATTTTCTCAGCATCTACCCTGTCAAGCCCCTTGAGAATTTTATGTTTTAATTAGATCACCTCTTGTTTTTTGGAATTCCGGGAATTTCAGCCTTGTCTACTCAATCTTTCCTCAGAGGACAATTCCCTCGTCCCAGAAACCAGTCTAGTTAATCTATGTTGCGCTCCCTCTAGGACAAGTATGTCCTTCCTTAGGTAAGGAGACCAAAACTGCATGCAGTACTCCAGGTGTGGCCTCACCAATCTTCTTTCTTCTTTGGCCTTCTTGTCTTGAGAGACAATGGGTAAGCTCCTGGAGGTGGTCAGTGGTTTGTGAAGCAGCGCCTGGAGTGGCTATAAAGGCCAATTCTAGAGTGACAGTCTCTTCCACAGGTGTTACAGATAAAATTGGTTGTCAGGGCTGTTACACAGTTGGCTCTCCCCTTGCGCTTCTGTCTTTTTTCCTGCCAACTGCTAAGTCTCTTCGACTCGCCACTCTTTAGCCCCATCTTTATGGCTGCCCGCCAGCTCTGGCGATCACTGGCAACTGACTCCCACGACTTGTGATCAATGTCATAGGACCTCATGTCGCGTTTGGGACCATCTTTAAAGCGGAGACATGGACGGCCGGTAGGTCAGATACCAATTACGAGCTCACTGTACAATGTGTCCTTGGGGATCCTGCCATCTTCCATGTGGCTCACATGGCCAAGCCATCTCAAGCGCCGCTGCCTCTGTAGGGTGTATATGCTGGGGATGTTGGCCGCCTCGAGGACTTCTGCGTTGGAGATACGGTCCTGCCACCTGATGCCAAGGATTCTCCGGAGGCAGCGAAGATGGAATGAATTGAGACGTCGCTCTTGGCTGATGTATGTTGTCCAGGCCTTGTTGCCGTAGAGCAAGGTACTGAGGACACAGGCTTGATACACTCGGACTTCTGTGTTCCGTGTCAGTGCGCCATTTTCCCACACTCTCTTGGCCAGTCTGGACCTAACAGCGGACGCCTTTTCCATGCGCTTGTTGATTTCTGCATCTAGAGACAGGTTACTGGTGGTAGTTGAGCCTAGGTAGGTGAACTCTTGAACCACTTCCAGAGCGTGGTTGCCGATATTGATGGAGCATTTCTGACGTCCTGTCCCACGATGTTCGTTTTCTTGAGGCTGATGGTTAGGCCAAATTCGTTTTGCCATAGGTGGTCATTGCTGAGTCATAGATGGCACCTCTGATGTGGGCCCACTTGGTCTCTGCATCCCCTGTAGGAGTGTTTTGAAGGGCTTTTTCATGTGAATTTAGAAACTTATGTAATAGCTGTGGATAGGAAATTCTGCTAGTATTGATGTGCAGGCGGCCCTTCCGCTTGGTGTGATGCAGCTTCTTTGGTTTGAGTCTTACCTTGCTGCACACCAGGAAGGCCGAGAGTGGGGTTTTGACGCTTGGGCGACTCACACCCTCTATACATCCGCCCAGGTATGCACCATGGAGAGGTCACTCCATTGTTGCCTCACAGCGACCAAAACAACACGGAAGGCAGCAGTTACGGGTTATCAGTCTTGCTCAATTGGCATAGAAATTGGGCATCACGGGTTGCCTTTGTAGGTGGGAGAGGTCATCGCATCTCACTGGACAGCTACCGCCCGCCTCAAACGGGCAGCACCCGGTCAGTAAGGTTCTGTCACACCACAGTCCACCTGCTTCAATGGGTGCTTGGAGCTTCAGGTCATTTCCCGACAAGTGGACTGCAACACCGCACCAAACAACACGACAAAAAAAGAAAAGAAGGTACCAGCCCTTTGTTTTGCAAGCTGGAACATCAGAACTATGTGTCCTGGCCTGTCGGAAGGCCTTACACAAATCAACGACTCTCGGAAGACCGCCAGCGTTAACAACAAGCTCAGTAGACTCAATGTGGACATTGCAGCACTTCAGGAGACACTCCTCCCTGAGAGCAGATCTCTAAGTGAGCAAGACTACACCACCTTCTGGCATGGTAGGGATCCTGAAGAACCAAGACAGCATGGATTGGGCTTCGCCATCAGAAACTCTTTGCTCAGCATGATAGAGCGACCTTCAAATGGCTCGGAATGCATACTGTCCATCTGACTGCTCACCGCCTCTGGTCCAGTAAACCTACTCAGCATCTATGCTCCAACACTCTGCTCCTCACCTGGTTAAAGACCAGTTCTATGAGGAACTCCATAATATCATTAGTAGCATTCCCAATACCGAACATTTGTTCCTGCTGGGGGACTTTAATGCCAGGGTTGGGGCCGACCATGACTCATGGCCCTCCTGCCTTGGGCACTATGGCATTGGAAGGATGAATGATAGGTACACAACTCAAGCAGTCTCTGTCCATTATCATAACCTCTGCATCACCAACTCGTTCTTTCATACTAAATCCTGTCACCAAGTTTCTTGGAGGCACCCAAGATCACGTCGTTGGCACCAGCTGGACCTCATCGTCACAAGGCAAGCCTCTTTAAACAGCGTTCAAATCACATGCAGCTTCCACAGTGTGGTCTCACCAATGCCCTGTATATTTTCAGTAAGATTTCTTTACTCTTGTACTCTAATCCCTTTGTAACAAAAAAAATACTATTTGCTTTCCCAATTGCTTGCTGTACCCTGTAACTTTGTGATTGTCATTCAACATATGTAAGCATTTCATAGAGATTAAATTATTTCAAGTCATGTAGGCAAGCAGTCATTTTATACACAACAAACCCCTCAAACAAAGGAACAGCTGGTTAATCTATTTTTTGTCAATTTTGTTTGAGAGAAAAATATTAGCAAGGATACTGAGAGAGCTCTTTGATTTTCAAATTGCGAAGAAGCATTATGAATGTGCACCTGAACTCCAGGAACGGGCAAGTTTAATGGCAGCTGTTGTCTCAGTACAGTACTGGAGTATTGGTGTAAATTATTTGCTCATATCCTGATGCACTGCTCAAACGCACAAATTTCTGAGCCCGAGCCTAACTGGGATTTCACAGTGAACTGAAGTTTAGTGCTAATCATTGTATGCAGGTGATATCATCAAGAGTTTCCTAAGAAAGTGTGTGTATGTCTGATGTTTATTAGAAAGGAGATGTACTGTAGGGTTGTTGGGAAGTCCAGGTATGTACCCTCAGTAGGAAGTGACAAGTTGTGCAAGTGTCAAAATGGGATATAAGTATCTGTAGAATGTATTCTTTTAGTAGATTAACACTTAAACATGTTAATTATTAGGTGAAGGAGGAAAGATTTGCTTTCCCAGTGTTCCTTTCCATAAAGGCTGAGGTATTGCTCCTACAGGTTTTGGAAGTTTTCTCAAGCTTTGTCAAGTGTGCATTCCTCATGTGTGATAGGCTCTTCGATCATAGTGAGGTCGTATAACCGATCTCAATCCAGTCCTCATCCAATGTCCTCACAACACTTCTGGCAGAGGTCTTTGGATTGTGATCAGAAGAGTAAACATCCCTCTTCAATAAATAAAAATGGATTTATGAGTCTATATATTTTAGGAGACTATTTTCAGTGCAGTTGCAAACATTGTATGTTGCACTGTTATCTGATATGGATTCAGAATACTTGTTTTGAATATTCTCCAAAAATAGTTCTGCAAGTGTGGTATTTCTGATTTTTAATTATTCATGGATGTAGTATTATCTCTTGGTATAAATAGAAATTATTGCAGTTTTATTTTCCCACTATGCTGCTGTATGATGTGATAGTGTTGTTGTCAACATGGTAGTCCAGATATGGGTCAGGAAGATGCATAATGTTGACAGCTAAAGTATCTGGGGGTTGAAGAGTAAGGGAATGATTCATTTATAATTTCGATTTATGAGATCTTACATAGCAATGACATAAATGAACTTCATTGAATGTTTCACTACCAGTTCAAATCTGCACCAAATTTAGACTCAAACGTTGGCAGATGTTTCCGCTATTCTTCTGCTTGTCCGACTTTCTGTACTTGATGGAAGACTAAGATTTATCTTTGTGCTTAAATGGTGTACATGGTGTACATTATGTACTGAGCTACAAAGAAAAAGAGATCCCAGATTTGGCAGTGAATCTGTCAAGTTACCTCAGATGAGCTCGAGCAGCAGTTGGCCTTAGTGGGCATTGCACTGGGAAAGAGAAAAGTCGGGCAGGGTTTCCATTCCTCGTATGTATATGTGTGTGCGTGTGTTTTGTTACGACTGAGTTGGGAGGAGTGCACAGTCTTTTTTTTTCTAGTTCCACTTTTCCACAGGTCATAGCATATATTTAAATGTTTACCCAGTTACTGATACGGTCAATCATATACTCTACTCTTTATCCCAAAATAAACCACACCAACCAGGTTTCTTTAATAAACAACAAAATTATCAGTTTATTATAAAATCAGTCCAGTAACAAAGCAAAGGATTAACATACAGAATAATATATGACAGTTCCCTTTTAAAAATCCCCCACACACAAACTGACACACACACACTGAAAAAAATACAGAAATGCTCTCTGCAGAGGTCTGTTCCAAGAAAAAGATTTAAAAAAATACTTTGGCCAAATACTTGCTAATTCTTGAAGGAAAAAAAAACGTGGTAGAAAGTCAGTTGCCCCTTTTAGTCTGGCGTCTGGGTATACAGAGATGGGTCACTGAGATCTTTTCAGAAGCAGTTCGTTCTGGAAATGTTGAGAAATCATCTGGTTGGCTTTCCAGGAGAAATGTGGTATCAGGGGAATCAATTAGCACACTTTTGAATTGCAGGGTTTTTCCAAAGACAGGAGGAAAGAAGAGCTGCCATGCTGGACATCTCAGAGTCTCTTAGAGAGGTGCTGGGGGTTTCTTTTTCCTTGGCAGGCAAAACACCAACTGCCTTCAAAACTGTTCACACCCCAGCTGAACTGAAAACAATCCAAACCCCAAACAAAAAGTCAACCTCCTGACCTCCATAAACCTTGACATGTGGCTTCTCTATAAACATCTCCCCTTAGTTCAAGGTTACTGTTATTTATCTTAAGGCAGGTGATCTCCAGTAGAAGTTGTTGTTAGCACTCCTTGATTCTTCCAGTGTTTTCAGTCAAGTGTCCTTTCAATGACCCCAGTTAAAAAATCAAAGTCCAGCGTTTCTTCAGGCTTCCAGATGAATCCATTTCCACACTTTAAATGAGTTCTTAAAAACATACTTAAAAAAAAGCCTCTCATAATTTGTGTGTGTATGTTTGTATTGGTTGTGATAACATCCATAATCAAATCACCTGTTGAAGCTTGCTGTTCAACCTCGGGCATGATGAGTGGGCACTTGGAAGAGGTACCCCGGCAAAAATGGTGGATTTGGACATGATAGGAGGGGCGAAATGAAAAAATAGACTGGGGCTAAAAGCCTTTTGTGTATGTATACTCAATTGACAAATGATGGGAGTATACTCAACTTTTGATCTAATAATTGTAATTTGTTGTGATAAAAGTAATTATGCTTTCTAATAAAATTAATTAATGCAAATAAAGCAAAAAGTCAAATATCAGATATTTGAATTAAGGAATAGATAGTAATTTATTGGGGAGGGCGTTATATAATTGTCCTGAAGAGATATATTCATTGATACTGTGTGATGTTGTATAATAGTGTTGTGTCTATTAACAGGAAAGCTGTCTAATACCTACAAGGGTGTTTCACCCAAACAGTATGTGTAATGTATCCCTGATTGTTGGATCTTAATAACACTTTTCATTATCTATCACTATTAAAACACTGACATAATGTGTTGTAATGATGTGTAGGAGCCATGGTATTTTCCAGCAACAACCAATAAAACAAGTTATGATCAATTCTATCCTACTTACATGAACCTAACCGATGATCAGCCATCATAACTCGCTCAAATTCTGTATTCACCCAAATCCACAGATTGTGTTTTTTCCAGCAGGAGTCGCTCAATAGCGATCAGGATTAGGAGGCTGTCTGATTTCTTAGAAATAGGAGCAGGAGTGGGCCGTTTTTGACCCTTCAAGCCTGTTCCGCTATTCAATAAGGTCATGACTGATCATCTCCCTTCACCTTCACCCTTCCGCACTATTCCCGTATCCCTGGATTTCCCTCAGTATCCAAAGATCTGTCGACCTCCGTCTTGAATATATTCAATGATTGAACATCCACAGTCCATTGAGATAGAGAATTTCAAAGCTCCTTTTGAATGAAGAAATTTCTCATCAGATTCCCAAATGTCCAACCTCTTATTCTGAGACTGTGACCCCCTAGTTTTAGACCCTTGTGGAAACATCCTCCTATCATCTACCCTGTCAAGCCCCTGAAGAATTTATGTTTCAGTGAGATCACCTCTCATTCCTCTAAACTCCAGGCAATGCAGGTCTAGTATACTCAATCTCTACTCATGGGATAATCCCCTCATCCCAGGAAACAGTCTATTGAACCTGTGTTGCATTCCTTCCAAGACACAGTATATCCTTCTTTCGGTAAGGAAACTAAAAGTGCAGACCATATTCCAGGTGTGGTCTCACCAAGGCCCTATATAATTGCAGTAAGACTATACTCAGCCTTTATTACAAAAGGATTGGAGTATAATATGATCAAGGGCAATTAGGGATGGGCAATAAATGCTGGCCTTGCCAGTGACTCCCACATCCCATGAATGAAAAAAACTTATTTGCCTTCCTAATTGTTTGCTGTACCTGCATGTTAACTTTGTGAATCATGTACCCTGGTCCGTAGCTGTAAATAGCTGAGGTGCAAGCACTGATCCTTGCAGTACACCACTAGTCAAACCCTACCAATGTGAAAATAACCCCTTTATTCCTACTCTCTGTTTTCTGCCCATTACCTAATCCTCAGTCCATGCTAATGTATAATCCACACCCCATGAGCTGTAATTTCATGTAACCATGTGTAGCATCTTATCGAATGCTTTTTGAAAATCCATATAAGAATATTGATTGGTACCCCTTATCTACCCTGTGAATTACGGCAACAAAAAACTCTTAACAGATTTGTCAGAAGTGACTTTCCTTTCATAAATCTGTGTTTACTGTGCCCAAACATATTATGATTTTCTAAGCCTCATGTTACCAATTCCTTAATAATAGATTCTAGCATTTTTGCTACTGCTGATGTCAGGCTAACTGGCCTGTTGTTCCTTGTTTTCTCTCTTGTTCCTTTCCTGGTTAGCAGAGTTATGATTGCTACCTTCCAAGTTGCAGGGACCATTCTAAAATCTAGGGAATTCTGGAAGATCAAAACCAACGCAGCCACTATTTCTGCAGCCTCCTTTTTAAAAAGACCGCAATTGTTGACAACGCGATCGGTAGGTGGCGCTGTTTTGGCATATGCGCAAATACAGCATGTGCCACGAAAACGTCACAGCTTGCGACTGTAGCAGCTGCCAGGACTAAAGATGGCGCTGCTCAAAGAATCACAGAGATGAAACCTGACAAACACGTGGCAGAATACAATGGCCGGAGTGAGAGAGTGGAGCGGGCCGGGGAGAGCAGCGCAGGGGCCGGGGACAGCAGCGCGGGGAGACCAGCGGTAGCGGTGCCGGGGGGCGAGGGGGGGGAAGGGAGAGGTGGGGAGAAAGAGGGAGAGGGGGAGAAAGAGGGGTAAGGAAGGGGGAGAAAGAGGGAGAGGAAGGGGGAGGGGGAGAGAAAGAGGGAGAGGGGGAGGGGGAGAGAGAGGGGGAGAGGGAGAGGGAGGGGTAAGGAAGGGGGGAGGGAGAGAGCTAGGGGAGAGGGAGGGGTAAGGAAGGGGGGAGGGAGAGAGCTAGGGGAGAGAGTGGGGGGGGGGGGGAGCAGCGGAACGGAAGAGGAGTGCCTTTTTCTGTGCATGCGCCATAAACACAACAGCAAAAGACTTACTGGCCAGTCCCTGGACCCGGTGACACCAAGGTCTTCGCACGCTCGCTCCCCGCGGCTCTCTACGGCCTCTCGCTTCCGGCCCTCTCCATTCAGCCGTTCCCTCCAGCTGCGGATGCCCAATCCAGTTGCTTTCTCCCCTACCCAGTTGCTTTCTCTACTTCTCCACAGTACTTCAGGCATTGCAACTGTTTGGTCCCTGCATTTTGCATGCTCCCTCTCCCCACCCCTCCCCGCTCTCCCCACCCCTCCCTCTACCCCCCCACCATAGTTGAATATCTGAAGTGCAGTTGCAAAGTCGGGGAAATAGCATGCAAAACAAAACCTCAACAATTCTGGGTTTAATTATTGAAAAGTTTTATTAAGTTCATTAAGTATCCGAGGAACTGCTGTGCATGGATACATGAGTGTTGTGTCCAGCATTCCCGTTAGACAGACAGGCCGAGTCTCTGCTATGCACAGCTAAAGAGATTGTTCCTGGAGAGCCTTGTGGTGAATAAACGCTTGGCTCTCTATTCCACTACTGTATTGTCCATGTGAAGAAGGCAAAGTCACAAGAGTCTGAGCTCAGTCTATTCTTGGTGAATGTTCCCCAAGCGCATCCCAATGTGCATTCCCAATTCATCCATAAATGCAATGTTCCTTTCCACATCGTGATGAGCTCCGCGGCATGATCCAGTTGCCTTCGTTGCTTGAATGCTGACCTTAAGTCTCAAGGATGGTTTTCTCGACGGCATGTTTTACATGAAAAGAAATAAAGCAAATCAGAGTCAGAGCTTGCCTCCCTCCATCCATTGAAATTACTGTTGTGCACACCTTTTTAAGTTCTGCAGTGAAGGCACCAATTGATAACGTCGCCAATGAAGCACTTATTACCCACCTCAGATGCAGGAATCATCACATCCTTGCGTCATCTCCTGCACTGCCTCCTTTGCTTGAATTCCATCCTTAAGTGTCAAGGATTGTTTTCTCAAGGGCACGTTTTACATGAAAGAAAATAAGGAAAGAACATCAGTGTCAGAGCTTCCCTCCCTCCAATGAAATTACTGTTGAGCATGCTTTGTGTTCTGCGGTAAAGGCATGTACTGATAACACCGCCAATGAATCACTTAGTACCCACCTCAGCTGTAGGAGGCAGGATGATGTTACTGCCCCTATCTCATGATGGTTCAATGCTGCTCTCAGGGAAAACATGAATGATGTGAGGGTGCTGGAAAAGAAGCACATTTCTTTTGGGCTATGAACATAAAGCTGGCCATTTAGCCCAGCAGTTCCCTGCCAGTGGTTATGTTACTCGTGCGTCTTTCCATCCATTCCCATTTAATCCTGCCTACTACTATCACCAGTTGTGTTCACAGCAAGAGCATTCACATTTCTGCTACCACTGGACACGGCATGCTTGTTTCTTTTAGTGCTCAGTCTCTTCTTGCTGAATGTTCCCCAAGTGCTTGACCCCTTTGGACGCCCTCTCTGCTTGACAGGCAGCAACTGGCAATTGCGGAGTCTCACAAGGCTCTGCATGGTTGTTTCAACGTCGGATGGGGAAACAGGTGGCTGTGTGTCCATGAGCACTGCCCTGATGGGTGTAGGAGCAGGTAACTGTGTGCCCATGAGCACTGCCCTGATGGGTGTAGGAGCAGGTAACTGTGTGCCCATGAGCACTGCCCTGATGGGTGTAGGAGCAGGTAACTGTGTGTCCATGAGCACTGCTCTGATGGGTGTAGGAGCAGGTGACTGTGTAACGGAGCAGCAAGGAGAGGGTACCGCAGGTAGGGGAAGTGGAGATTTGAACAGGCAGGCATATGTATGGTCCATCAGATCATTAGGCCAGGGGGTGAGACGCTCAGGATCCAGGGTTTGTGACACGTGACTGATGTCCAGCGCGCGGCCACCTCCATCCGAAGGTGCTTCCGGGCAATTGTTGGGCATAGTAAATGGCTCCATCTCATCAGCCAGTCCTTGCTGCCAGCAGAGAGTCTGTTGCCGCAGCCAGTCCAGTCTCCTCATGAATGCTGCAGTTCCACTCTGCAGAACGGCCTGTTGTAGCTGGTACAATTGATCTGAAAGCAAGCGGTATTTTTCATTGTGGCTGAGGGGCCTTGGCTGTTCCTCTGTAATCACAATGGCAGCAGCCATGCCTGTTGTCGTTGGTGTCTGAGATGCACGCCAGCGACAATTGGGGGTGAGCCTGTCCAAAGGCAGACCCAGATGCCTCTGCACAACAACAGCATGTTTGCAGGGCAACAAAGTCTGAATGGAGAAGATGCAGCTGCAGGTAGCCTGGCCATCATGTATCTGCAGTGTGTACTGTTTGGCGCCAGAAATCACAGTCACTGTGCCTTCATCCTGCTACCTGCGGTGGCCCAGACAATGGAAATGTTTTCAGAGCAACTCACAACAGGGACTGGAGAACATGCGGTGGCCCAGACAATGGAAATGTTTTCAGAGCAACTTACAACAGGGACTGGAGAACATGCGGTGGCCCAGACAATGGAAATGTTTTCAGAGCAACTTACAACAGGGACTGGAGAACATGCGGTGGCCCAGACAATGGAAATGTTTTCAGAGCAACTTACCTTGGAACAATCTCCTGTGTCAAATAAAAATGAAGCAAGTCTCCAAAACGAATAAATAATTCAGATAAAATGCGAGAAAATGCCCGACGAAACCTCTCCTCCTTCCACTTTCAAAAAGTTGCGCCGAAGCTTTGACGCATGCGCAGAGGCCAAACTGGCGCGTCGGCGAGGAAGACGAAATAACGCGATGATGTCATCTGCGCATGCGCACAACGGTCCTGGCAGGTCGGACCGCAGCGCATGCGCAGAGATGAGGAGACTGTGTGCGCATGCGCGTACCGTGTCATCTGCGCATGCGCAAAGCGGTCCTGGTCAGCCGGACCGCAGCGCATGTGCAGGGGGCATGAGGCCGTCTGCGCATGTGCACACCGCAGCGCATCCTGATGACGTGTCCGATGAAGTAGCGTTGTCATGAATTACTTTCTTTTTAAAATATAGGCCATTTTCTGCATGGAATTTGTCGGCTTTTAGTGCCATTAATTTCTCCAGTACTGTTTATTTGCTAATACTAATTTCTTTAAGTTCTTCATTCTTACTAGACCCTTGGTTCCCCACCATTTCTGGAATGTTTTTGTGTCTTATTCCCCATTATAATTTCTCTTCACCCTCTGCTTGTAAGGGATCAACATTTAGTTTTGTTAATATCTTCATTTTTACATACCTATAGAAGCTTTTACAATCTGTTTTTATGTATTTTGCTAGTTTACTCTGATATTCTCTATTCTCTTTATCAATGTCTTGGTCATCTGTTGCTGAATTTTAAAACTCCTCCCATTTCTCTGGTTTACTTCTCTTTTTGGCAACATTATAAGCCTTTAACCCAGAACTATTTTTAACTTCTCTGATTAGCTTTTCCTATGGGGGTTTTTATTTCTGAAGGGAATGTATATCTGTTGCAAATACTAAAATATTTCTTTAAAGGTTTGCCATTGCTTATCTACCATTATATCTGTTAATGTAGCTTCCCAATCTATTTTAGCTAACTTGTCCTTCATGTCCTATGTAGTTTGCTTTGTTTAGATTTAAGACCCTAGTTTTGAACTTCATTTCATATTGAGTTTGAAAATAATTTAGTTATCATATGATCACTCTTCCCCGGAGGTTATTAATTCAGGCTATCTCATTGCACAATAATAGATATAAAATAGCCTGTCCAGAGTTGGTTTATTGACATACAGATTGTTATGACCGGGTGAGGAAGGTGTTTAGAGGTCCCTCTCAGCCTTCACCTGGTCTTACCATAACAGGGTTTTATTTTTAAACACACCGTCTTTTTAGCTCCCCCTTGGTGAATCCTTGGTCACCGCTTTTCAATTACAAGGCAAAGAAACCAGCACAAAGGTTTTCTTAGGTTTAAAGAAGAAAAGTTGAAATTTATTGAACTTGAACTTAAACTCTAATTTGGTTGAAGCCTGCGGATACACAACACGCCTAGGCTAGCATGCATACGCGATACACACATGCAAGTAGAGACAGAAAAGAGCAGAAGAAAAATAAAGTGGAAAAGTTTGAGGCAATATCTGAAGAGTTTTTGTTTCAGTTCTTCGAGCTCACTGTCGAGTCCTTGATTGTAGGTAGATCTTGCTTTTTGTTGGGGCCCAGTATTATTCTTAAACCTTGATTGCTGAAGGAGACTTTTCTGTCTTTGGGTTCATGTGTTCATAAAAATCAATGTTCAAGACAAAATTAATGTGCCTCATTCTTGGCAGGTGGGGGCCTAACATGACAAGATCTAGAAAACTATCTTGAATGCATTCCATGAAGTTGTCTTCCATCTATTAGTGCAAATTTGGTTTGCCCCGTCTAAATGAAGATTAAATTCCCCCATGATTATCGTATTCCCCTTGTTACATGCACCTCTAATTTTCTGATATATGTTTTGCCTGAGGGTGTGAATAGACTGTAAAGCACAAAGCACTCCAAGTACAACATTACATTTTTGAAAAAAACCAGAAACAGTAGTAGAAATAAACTAAACACATTTTTAAAAAAAACCAAAATAAAATAAGCAAATAAAAAAAAAAGAAAAAGTAACTAAACATAAAAAGGGGGGGGGGCGTGCTTGGAGTGCTTTGTGCTTTACAGTCTATTCACACCCTCTGTACTAATGCTTTGTCTTTCAGCACACAATTAACATACCGTTTGCCTTTGTTCCATGACCACCTGGTCAGTTATTCTCTGTGACCTTGTCCTATCAATACCTTCTCTTTTGTTATCTCTTGCCCCACCCCCTGCTTTACTTGCTTAAAACCTATTACATTTCTAGCTTCTGCCAGTTCTGATGAAGGGTCACTGACCTGAAAAATTAACTCTGCTTTTCTTTCCACAGACGCTGCCAGACCTGCTGAGTATTTCCAGCATTTCTTGATTCTACATCTTGATTTTCTGATTTTGCAATTCAACTGTCTTTATCCCATCCTTTATTATCTGAGCAATGCCTCCACCTTTTCTATTTTGCCATCTCTTCTAAAAGTCAAGTATCCTGGAATAATTATTTCCCAAACTTGATCACTGTGCAACAGTGATTAAATCAAACCCATTTATTTCTATCTGCTATGAATTCATCTATTCTGTTGCAAATGCTTTGTGCATTCAGACATAGTGTCTTTAGTCACCAATGCCCCATTACTTTTTACAAGCTCTTTATCCCTCTTGACCTACTCTGCTTAATTTTACCCAAATCACTCCTCTGTTCTATAGCCTTGACATTTCATAGGAACATAGAAAAATAGGAGCAGGAGTAGGCCACTTGGCCCTTCGAGCCTGCACCGCCATTCAATACGATCATGGCTGATCATCCAAACTCAGTACCCTGTTCCCGCTTTCTCCCCATATCCTTTGATCCCTTTAGCCTTAAGAACTATATCTAACTCTTTCTTGAATATATTTAATGATTTGGTCTCAACTGCTTTCTGTGGTAGAGAATTCCACAGGTTCACCACTCTCTGGGTGAAGAAATCCCTCCTCATCTCAGTCCTAAATGGCTTACTCCTTATCCTGAGACTGTGACCCCCTGGTCCTGGACTCCCCTGCCATTGGGAACATCCTTCCTGCATCTTGTCTGTCCAGTCCTGTTAAGAGTTTTGTAGGTTTCTATGAGATCCCCTCTCATTCTTCTAAACTCCAGTGAATACAAGCCTAATCGACCCAATCTCTCTTCATACATCAGTCCTGCCATCCCAGACATCAGTCTGGTGAACCTTTGCTGCACTCCCTCTATAGCAAGAACATCCTTCCTCAGATAAGGAGACCAAAACTGCACATAATACTCCTGATGTAGTCTCACCAAGGCCCTGTATAATTGCAGCAAGACATCCTTGCTCCTGTATTCAAATCCTCTCGCTATGAAGGCCTGCATAACATTTGGCTTCTTAACTGCCTGCTGCACCTGCATGCTTACTTTCAGCGACTGGGTGCACAAGGACACCCAGGTCTCGCTGCACCACCTCCTTTCCCAATCTATCGCCGTTCAGATAATCTGCCTCTCAGTTTTTGCCACCAAAGTGGATAACCTCACAGCTATCCACATTATACTGCATCTGTCATGTATTTGCCCACTCACTCAACCTGTCCAAATCAAATTTCTCTTACTATCCTTTCCTAAATCCTAATCGCGTCGGCCCCCACCGACCCCGCACAACCTTCATTTGTTTCATTCACCAGGACACTGGTCCTAGGCTAGCTTAAGTGGAGCCCTAGAAACAGATCCCTCTTCCTTCAGTGTGCTGTGCCTGTGCCCCATGAATGGAAATCCCTGCCTCTCATACCATTTTTTCTTTCAGCCACACTTTCTAATCTGTTTGCTCCAATTTATGCGAGGCTCAGGTAACAATCTAAATGTTATTAGCTGTGAGGTTCTGTGTTTTAATTTGGACCCTAGCCCCTCAAACTATCTCAGCAGAACCTAAGTGGTTGATGGATCACGACAACTGGATCCTCCCCCTCACACTTCAAGAGATGTTTTTAACCCTGGCACAGGGCAGGCAACATTACCTTTGGAACATGCGATCACTCCTGCAGAGAACCCTGTCGATCACATTGACTATACCGTCTCCTACCGCTACCACATTCCTTTTCATTTTCCCACTTGTATGGCTTCCTGGACCACAGTGCATGACCAGTTTGCTTATCCACACATGCAACAAGAACTATGTACCTGTTGAATAAGGGCAAAGGTCAACACTGCTCCAGCACTGCACCTGGGTTCCCACATATGCCTGGCTCATAGTCAAACTCGCCTATCTCTGACAACCACCAGATCTGTATCACTGTCTAACCTATGGGGTATGACTTGCCACCTGGATCAAAGTGTCCAGGGTAACTCGTCCCCCTACCACTACCAGCCCCCATCCCCCAAATCTACCACAATGTTTACACGTTGGACTCCAGCTCAACAATTCTGAACTGAGAACAAGAAATGCTGGAACCACTCAGCAGGTCTGGCAGCATCTGTGGAAAGAGAAGCAGAGTTAACGTTTCGGGTCAGTAACGTTTCGGAACTGACAAATATTAAAAATGTCACAGGTTATAAGCAAGTTTGCTTATTCTGAACTGAGGTTCCTCGAGATGCAAACACTTACTGCAAATGTGGTTGACTGAGATTGTGATGCTCTCTACAAGCCCCCACCTGCTATAGTTGTGGTACACTGTCATCCCTACCTAACCTTGCTTTATATATTAAATTAGTTAAAGTTTATATACTTAATTAACTTAGCTTTTTTTTTAGTTTTTTCAACTAATTATTCAGTCTAGTTTAAATTATAGATTAAATTATTTACCTGTAACTTAACCCCGCTGCCGCACCATGTGCTGTCATGTGACTTTTTGTAGTTTTCATTTTCTGTTCACAGACCCTCAGGTGCTCATGACCTCTCCTCTCTCTTTCAAAAGTTTGGTTCAACAGTTTAACTAAACCTCTTCCCTCGTCCATAGACACTAGTGACACTTTTTAGATATCTGCCTTCTATGAAAATGACTGTGGATTGAAGTAGGGGCCTTCTTGGTCTCTGTGGCTGAGTATTTTAACGATCGATTGCACAGCTGATTGTGCAAGTCTATGGTATGAGGACTCTGGAGGTGAGTGACATCTCAATGATTACATTCCATGATGTACGTGAAGTCAACAAGGAAATCCCATCAGTTGTAAACTGGATACAACTGTGTCCAGTGTTGCAGCTTCAGAAATCCAGGCAGGTGGGAGAAGAAAGAGAAAATTAACATTTGCATGTTTCAGACCTTAGTTTTCTAATCTTAATGATGGGTGTTAAGAAAGGCTCTGATTAGTTATCTGCTGGAGTGGTTGCAGCAGAAGCATAGTGTTGGTTTCACAGTAGCACTGACAACTGTCAGATAATCAGTCAGCAATGTTTATGGTTGCACATGAAGAATGGCCACTTGGGTGAGCTACAAGCAGGCTTGCCAATTCTTGCAGATTTGGCAGGAATCTGCTGTGTGAAACTGTGTGATCTTGTGCTTGAGAATGAGGATGTCATGTCAACGGCATTTCTTTCTCCTCACTAGAGAATGCAAAGGTAGCAGGGCTATCTCCGCAGTTAATGTAATAAATAAACTGAAGCGAAACAAACTAAATGTTCAGCAAGGTTTGCAACTCTTCAGATACTGAAACCACCCATGTTCATATGCAACAAGACCTGGACAACATCCAGGCTTGGGCTGACAAGTGGCAAATAACATTTGCACCACACAAGTGCCAGGCAATGACCATCTCCAACAAGAAAGAATCTAACCATCTCCCCTTGACATTCAATGGCATTACCATCGCTGCTAACCCCCACTATCAACATCCTGGGGGGATACCATTGACCAGAAACTGAACTGTACCAGCCACATAAATGCTGCGGCTGCAGGAGCAGGTCAGAGGCTGGGAATTCTGTGGCAAGTAGCTCACCACCTGACTCCTGAAAGCATGTCCACCATCTACATGGCACAAGTCAGGAGTGTGATGGAATACTCTCCACTTGCCTGGATGGGTGCAGCTCCAACAACACTCAGGAAGCTTGACAGCATCCAGGACAAAGCAGCCCGCTTGATTGGCACCCCATCCACCACCTTCAACTTTCACTCCCTCCACCACCGACACACAGTGGCAGCAGTATGTACCATCTACAAGATGCATTTCAGCAACTCTCCAAGGCTCCTTGGCCAGCACCTTCCAAACCCACGACCTCTACCACCTAGAAGGACAAGGGCAGCAAATGGGAACACCACCATCTGCAAGTTTCTCCCCCCCCCCAAGTCACACACCACCTTGACATGGAACTATATCGCCATTCCTTTATTGTTGCTTGGTCAAAATCCTGGAACTCCCTTCTTAACAGCACTATTGATGTATCTACACCCCAAGGACTGCAGTGTTTCAAGAAGGTGGCTCACCACTACCTTCTCAAGGGCAATTAGGGATGGGCAATAAATGCTGGCCTAGCCAGAGATTCCCACATCCCCCAAACAAATAAAAAAAAACTAAAGCTGTTTTCATGTTTGTAGAGGCTGCCTCCTGCCCTCCTTGAGGCCATCTCCTTCTCTGTTGCATCTGAAGTGGCTTTATATTGCTTTCTAGCTCTTGTTTTGTGATGAGATAAAACTGCCTCAGTGCAAAATATTTTTTTTGCTGCAAACGAGCACAGCATCCATGCTGACTCTTGGAAATAAAATACCTAAAAAATACATTATAAAATCATCACTTTTTCATAAACTTGTGGATCAGAGCTCTCTTATTAAGAGGGAAAACCTGATGAACCATTTGGCACCGCCCCCTGATGTGCAAAACAGTTCACAAAACATTGACATCCTGCCCTGCCCAGGAAGAACTTTGTTGTTGTTTGATTATATAAAGAGTGAAACTTTTCCACTATTCCAACCTAATTCTTTTTTCTCTGTATCTGTTATAATGATTATGTAGCTGAGTGTGTTCAGCTGCAGTTCAGCCAATAATATTGTGCAATAAATACCAAATTTTCTCCATGACCTTGTGTCATTTGGAACGGCTTCTGGCATTGTAGAATGTTGGCAACTGACACTAAGCAAAACATGGACTACTTTAAAAAAAAATCACTGTTGCAGAGCGGGTGGGAGACACCACACTTGTCGTGTCTCCCACCCGCCCTCCTCCTCAAACCAAAAAAAAAAGGACTCGGTGGGGTGTTTATAAGGTAAGGCTTTTTCGATTTCTCTGGTTTTATTGTGATTGGTAAAAACTTTTCGTTCCTTTTTCATTTAACTAAGTTAAGCTTAAGATTAAAAATGGCAGGAGATCTCAGACCCGTGTCATGCTCCTCTTGCTCAATGTGGGAGCTCAGGGACATGGCTGATGTCCCTGACTCCTTCACGTGCAGGAAGTGTGTCCAACTGCAGCTCTTGTTAGACCGCATGACGGCTCTCGAGCTGCGGATGGACTCACTTTGGAGCATGCGCGATGCTGAGGAGGTCGTGGATAGCACGTTTAGTGAATTGGTCACACCGCAGGTTAGGATTGCTGAGGGAGAAAGGGAATGGGTGACCAAAAGGCAGAGAAAGAGCAGGAAGGCAGCGCAGGAGTCCCCTGCGGTCATCTCCCTCCAAAACAAGTATACCGTTTTGGATACTGTTGGGGGAGATGGCTCACCAGGGGAAGGCAGCAGTAGCCAGGTCCATGGCACCGTGGCTGGCTCTGCTGTTCAGAAGGGCGGGAAAAAGAGTGGAAGGGCTATAGTCGTAGGGGATTCGATTGTAAGGGGAGTAGATAGGCGGTTCTGTGGTCGAAAACGAGGCTCCCGAATGGTATGTTGCCTCCCAGGTGCACGGGTCAGGGATGTCTCAGATCGGCTGCAGAACATTCTAAAGGGGGAGGGTGAACAGCCAGTTGTCATTGTGCACATAGGCACTAATGATATAGGTAAAAAACGGGATGAGGTCCTACAAGCAGAGTTTAGGGAGTTAGGAGCCAAGTTAAAAAGTAGGACCTCAGAGGTAGTAATCTCAGGATTACTACCAGTGCCACGTGATAGTCAGAGTAAAAATGAAAGAATAGTCAGGATGAATGCGTGGCTTGAGAGATGGTGCAGGAAGGAGGGGTTCAGATTTTTGGGACATTGGGACCGGTTCTGGGGGAGGTGGGACTATTACAAATTGGACGGTCTGCACCTGGGCCAGACTGGAACCAATGTCCTTGGAGGTGCTTTTGCTAACGCTGTTGGGGAGGGTTTAAACTAATGTGGCAGGGGGATGGGAACCAATTGAGGTCAGTTGACAGTAAGGAGGTAGTAACAAAAGCCTGTAAGGAACTAGATAATGAAGTCAGCGTGACTAAGGGGAAGAACAGGCAGGGAGCAGATGATGAATATAAAGGGACTGGTGGTCTGAGGTGCATTTGTTTTAATGCAAGAAGTGTAGTAGGTAAGGCAGATGAACTTAGGGCTTGGATTAGTACCTGGGAGTATGATGTTATTGCTATTACTGAGACTTGGTTGAGGGAAGGGCATGATTGGCAACTAAATATCCCAGGATATCGATGCTTCAGGCGGGATAGAGAGGGAGGTAAAAGGGGTGGAGGAGTTTCAGTAGGGGACTACTTTGGGAATAGTGATCACAATTCCGTAAGCTTTAAAATACTCATGGACAAAGACGAGAGTGGTCCTAAAGGAAGAGTGCTAAATTGGGGGAAGGCCAACTATACCAAAATTCGGCAGGAGCTGGGAAATGTAGATTGGGAGCAGCTGTTTGAAGGTAAATCCACATGTGATATGTGGGAGGCTTTTAAAGAGAGGTTGATTAGCGTTCAGGAGAGACATGTTCCTGTGAAAATGAGGGATAGAAATGGCAAGATTAGGGAACCATGGATGACAGGTGAAATTGTGAGACTGGCTAAGAGGAAAAAGGAAGCATACATAAGGTGTAGGCGGCTGATGAAAGACGAAGCTTTGAAAGAATATCGGGAATGTAGAACCAATCTGAAACGAGGAATTAAGAGGGCTAAAAGGGGTCATGAAATATCTTTAGCAAACAGGGTTAAGGAAAATCCCAAAGCCTTTTATTCATATATAAGGAGAAAGAGGGTAACTAGAGAAAGGATTGGCCCACTAAAGGACAAAGGAGGAATGTTATGCTTGGACTCAGAGAAAATGGGTGAGATTCTAAACGAGTACTTTGCATCGGTATTCACCGAGGAGAGGGACATGACGGATGTTGAGGTTAGGAACAGATGTTTGATTACTCTAGGTCAAGTCGGCATAAGGAGGGAGGAAGTGTTGGGTATTCTAAAGGGCATTAAGGTGGACAAGTCCCCAGGTCCGGATGGGATCTATCCCAGGTTACTGAGGGAAGCGAGAGAGGAAATAGCTGGGGCCTTAACAGATATCTTTGCAGCATCCTTAAACACGGGTGAGGTCCCGGAGGACTGGAGAATTGCTAATGTTGTCCCCTTGTTTAAGAAGGGTAGCAGGGATAATCCAGGTAATTATAGACCGGTGAGCCTGACGTCAGTGGTAGGGAAGCTGCTGGAGAAGATACTGAGGGATAGGATCTATTCCCATTTGGAAGAAAATGGGCTCATCAGTGATAGGCAACATGGTTTTGTGCAGGGAAGGTCATGTCTTACCAACTTAATAGAATTCTTTGAGGAAGTGACAAAGTTGATTGATGAGGGAAGGGCTGTCGATGTCATATACATGGACTTCAGTAAGGCGTTTGATAAGGTTCCCCATGGCAGGCTGATGGAGAAAGTGAAGGCGCTTGGGGTCCAAGGTGTACTAGCTAGATGGATAAAGAACTGGCTGGGCAACAGGAGACAGAGAGTAGCAGTAGAGGGGAGTTTCTCAAAATGGAGACGTGTGACCAGTGGTGTTCCACAGGGATCCGTGCTGGGACCACTGTTGTTTGTGATATACATTAATGATTTGGAGGAAAGTATAGGTGGACTGATTAGCAAGTTTGCAGACGACACTAAGATTGGTGGAGTAGCAGATAGTGAAGGGGACTGTCAGAGAATACAGCAGAATATAGATAGATTAGAGAGTTGGGCAGAGAAATGGCAGATGGAGTTCAATCAGGGCAAATGCGAGGTGATGCATTTTGGAAGATCCAATTCAAGAGTGAACTATACAGTAAATGGAAAAGTCCTGGGGAAAATTGATGTCCAGAGAGATTTGGGTGTTCAGGTCCACTGTTCCCTGAAGGTGGCAACGCAGGTAAATAGAGTGGTCAAGAAGGCATACGGCATGCTTTCCTTCATCGGACGGGGCATTGAGTACAAGAGTTGGCAGGTCATGTTACAGTTGTATAGGACTTTGGTTCGGCCACATTTGGAATACTGCGTACAGTTCTGGTCGCCACATTATCAAAAGGATGTGGATGCTTTGGAGAGGGTGCAGAGGAGGTTCACCAGGATGTTGCCTGGTATGGAGGGCACTAGCTATGAAGAGAGGTTGAGTAGATTAGGATTATTTTCATTAGAAAGACGGAGGTTGAGGGGGGACCTGATTGAGGTGTACAAAATCATGAGAGGTATAGACAGGGTGGATAGCAAGAGGCTTTTTCCCAGAGTGGGGGTTTCAATTACTAGAGGACACGAGTTCAAAGTGAAAGGGGAAATGTTTAGGGGGGATATGCGTGGAAAGTTCTTTACGCAGAGGGTGGTGGGCACCTGGAACGCGTTGCCAGCGGAGGTGGTAGACGCGGGCACGATGGAGTCTTTTAAGATGTATCTGGACAGATACATGAATGGGCAGGAAGAAAAGAGATACAGAACCTTAGAAAATAGGCGACATGTTTAGAGAGAGGATCTGGATCGGCGCAGGCTTGGAGGGCCGAAGGGCCTGTTCCTGTGCTGTAATTATCTTTGTTCTTTGTTCTCCCCAATGTCCACAGCTGATAAATGCACTGCTGAGTATAAAATTGAACTCTATAAATCCGACTGGTCAACATTCAATCCCCGAACTATGGTAATCTAAGTGGGGGGACTGCGTATCTCAGAATAGGTGTTTTTATTCGCTCATGGGATGTGGGTGTTGCTGGCTAGGCCAGCATTTATTGCCCATCCCTAATTGCCCTTGAGAAGGTGGTGGTGAGCTGCCTTCTTGAACCGCTGCAGTCCATGTGGGGTAGGTACACCCACAGTGCTGATAGGAAGGGAGTTCCAGAATTTTGACCCAGCGACAGTGAAGGAACAGCCATATGGTGTGTGGCTTGGAGGAGAACTTGCAGATGGTGGTGTTCCCATGCATCTGCTGCCCTTGCCCTTCTAGGTGGTGAATCATTAGCCAAGATTTCTACTCCTGAGCACTTTCCTTTTGGAAAGTTTGTGTCTGTGGACATCAGGTGAGAACAGGATTTGATTATGATGGTGTTGGTGATTAAATAGCCTTCTGCCACTTACTGTATGCTGATACATGAAAAATGGTTACATAGGCAGGATATTGGATGTCATGTGGTTCCCATGTAGCTGTACCAAAAGTCAGAGATTTCAACTAAGGAGATAGAAAAGAATTCACTGTCTATAATATATTAAAAGTTCTTTGTATAGTCTGAACCTCCTGTGACTGTCACAATTTCTGTCACATTTCAGTTGTTGCACTTAAGTTTACTCTGATTCAGTGGGCAATATCACAGGTGATCTGCTAGTATTATGTAAATATAGTCCTAGAAATCTATCCAGTAACTTTTTTGAGAAATAATCCAATCGATGAGAAGGGGATTCAGATAACGATTGTAATTCACAATTGCAGAAGTTTGCAGTTTACGGACCCTCTTTGGGTTATTTGTTGATTTGCACTAGCTCAACGTGTTTTTGCATCTGTCTTCACTGTAGAGGATGGAAATAAGATCCCAGAAATAATTGTGAATCAAGAGTTGAAAGGGAGGGAGGAACCTAAAACAAATACTAGAGAAAGGGTCCGAAGAAGGGTCACTGACCCGAAACGTTAACTCTGCTTCTCTTTCCACAGATGCTGCCAGACCTGCTGAGTGGTTCCAGCATTTCTTGTTTTTATTTCAGATTTCCAGCATCTGCAGTATTTTGCTTTTATTACTAGAGAAAGGGTACTGAGCAAATAATTAGAACTAAAAGCTGACAAGTCCCCAGGTCCTGATTGACTTCACACTAGGATCTGAAAAGAAGTGGATGCTGCAATGGATGCATTGGTTTTAATTTTCCAAAATTCCCTAGATTCTGGCAAGGTACCATCAAAATAGCGAATGTAACTCTGCTATTCAGGAAAGGAGGAAGGCAGAAAGCAGGAAACTGCAGGCCAGTTAGCTTAACATCTGTCACAGGGAAAATGCTGGAATCTACTATTAATGAGGTTATAGTAGGTTATTTAGAAAATCTCAATTCAATTAGGCAGAGTCACTAATTTATTAGAATTCTTTGAGGAAGTAACAAACAACGTGGTTAACAGGGAGCCTGTGGATGTGGTGTACCTGGATTTCCAGAAGGCATTTGCCAAGGTGCCACATCAAAGGTTACTAAACAAAATAAGAGCCCATGGTATAGGGGGTAACTTATTAGTGTGGATAGAGGATTGGTTAGCTAACATGAATCAGAGTAGGCATAAATTCATCATTTTCAGGTTGGCAAGCTGTAACTAATGGAGTGCCACAGGGATCAGTGCTGGGGCTTCAACTATTTACAGTCTATATCAATGACTTGGATGAAGGAACAGAATGTATAGTTGCTAAATTTGCTGATGACACAAAGATAGATAGGGAAGGAAATTGTGAAGAGGACATAAGAGTCTGCAAAGGGATATAGATAGGATAAGTGAGTGGGCAAAGATTTGGCAAATGGAGTATAATGTGGAAAAGTGTGAACTTGTCCACTTTGGCTGGAAGAATACAAAAGCAGCATTATTTAAATGGAGCGAGACTGCAGAATGCTGCAGTACAGAGGGATCTGGGTGTCCTAGTACACGAAACACAAAAAGTTAATATGCAGGGTACAGCAAGTGATTAAGAAAGCAAATGCAATGTTGTCTATTGCAAGAGGAATGGAATATAAAAGTAGAGATGTTTTGCTACAGTTGTACAGGGCATTGGTGAGACCACATCTACAATATTGTGTACAGTTTTGGTCTCCTTACTTAAGAAAGGATATAATTGCATTGGAAGCAGTTCAGAGAAGGTTCATTCGACTGATTCCTGGGATGAGAGGGTTATCTTATGAGGAAAAGTTGGGCAGGTTGGGGCGATATTCATTGGCATATAGAAGGATGAGAGGTGATCTTATTGAAACATATAAGATCCTGAGGGGACTTGACAGGGTGGATGTTGAATAGATGTTTCTCCTTTGTGGGAGAAACTAAAACTAGGGGGCACAGCTTAAAAATAAAGAGTCTCCCATTTAAGAGAGTTGAGGAGAAATTTTATCTCTGAGGGTCATGAGCCTGTAGCATACTGTCCCCCGGAGAGCGGTGGAGACAGGGTCATTGATTGTTTTTAAGGCAGAGGTAGACAGATTCTTGACAAACAAGAAAGTCAAAGGATCTCAGGGATAGGCAGAAAAGTGGAGATGAGTCCACAAACAGATCAGCCATGATGGCGGAGCAGACTCAAGGGGCCGAATAGCCTACTCCTGCTCCTAGTTCATATGTAACATTTCGGAATCACTCATCCCTTTTTAACTTATTCTAAATCTTTTTTTTTTCCCCACCCCCACCCTCACCCTCACTTTCTGTTCTTCCACAAGCCCACACCAAATGGTTAGTTATTTTGTTCCTGTCACTGTTTTCTATGCCCCATTTTAGTGTTGGTCAGGAGCTGGCTGTTACTGGACACACAATCAGCTGATTAGTCATGTGATCAGTGTCATCCCTTTTTGAGGTTGAGCATGGAGCCTCCAATTGGTCCCTCTTCCAAAGAAAATGTCCGAGATTCCATCTCTGATTTGTGTTCAGTTGATCTCAGCTGGGATGGGAGTACATTTGTTATTAGCGCTCCTGGTGAGGGGGAAAATCTATTGAGGGTCCTGTTCTTGATTGCTATCCAGCTGTAAAGAAGTGTGTGTGTGTTGTTTGAGGATAGAATTATGATATCCCCACCCCCTATTGTTAAATAGCTTGCTGCGATTCACTGTCTGGGTTTCAATGAAAAGAACAGTGAGATATTGAAGGGCTGCCAGCTCTCATGGAATTGCACCCAGGCCTGTTCAGTCTCAGTTAATTTGAAAATATGACCTATATTGGTTATATATTATTTTTAAAAGAACACAGTGCCATAACTGGATTTATGAGGCATTTCAGGAGAACAGAGGTACAAGACTTAAAAAATAATTGCTATCAGCATCGTTGATTGACGGGACTGATCAGAATCAGGCCCCTGATTGTAAAACCTGATTAACTGTGCTGTGTTTTTTTTTAGCCCTTACAAGAACATAATTCTTCAGCCTGTCTATGACAAAACCTCTGAAGAATGTAGCTACTTTGCTTCTGTTCTTGAAATAAATATAACAAGAAGCTATCTAGTGCCGAGAAATAAAACAGAAAACTTGCAATTCTGCTGTTTCTTGTTTGCCCAGAAGACAAGATTTGTACGATGACCCTGAAAGTCATGCATCTCTCTCTCTGTCTCTCTTTGGCCTCCTTGTCTCAAGAGACAATGGGTAAGCGCCTGGAGGTGGTCAGTGGTTTGTGAAGCAGCACCTGGAGTGGCAATAAAGGCCAATTCTAGAGTGACAGACTCTTCCACAGGCGCTGCAGATAAAATTGGTTGTCGTGGCTGTTACACAGTTGGCTCTCTCCTTGCGCTTCTGCCTTTTTTCCTGCCAACAGCTAAGTCTCTTCAACTCGCCACTCTTTAGCCCCGCCTTTATGGCTGCCCGCCAGCTCTGGCGATCACTGGCAACTGACTCCCACGACTTGTGATCAATGTCATAGGACCTCATGTCGCGTTTGCAGACGTCTTTAAAGCGGAGACATGAACAGCCGGTGGGTCTGATACCAGTGACGAGCTTGCTGTACAATGTGTCTTTGGGGATCCTGCCATCTGGCTCACATGGCCAAGCCGTCTCAAGCACCGCTGGCTCAGTAGGGTGTATATGTTGGAGATGTTGGCCGCCTCAAGGACTTCTGCGTTGGAGATACGGTCCTGCCACCTGATGCCAAGGAGTCTCTGGAGGCAGCAAAGATGGATTGAATTTAGATGTCACTCTTGGCTGACATACGTTGTCCTGGCCTCGCTGCCATAGAGCAAGGTACTGAAGACACAGGCCTGATACACTCGGACTTTTGAGTCCCTTGTCAGTGCACCATTTTCCCACACTCTCTTGACTAGTCTGGACATAGCGGATGCCTTTCCCATGCGCTTGTTGATTTCTGCATTGAGAGACAGGTTACTGGTGATAGTTGAGCTTAGGTAGGTGAACTCTTGAACCACTTCCAGAGCGTGGTCGCCGATATTGATGGATGGAACATTTCTGATGTCCTGTCCCATGGTGTTTGTTTTCTTGAGGCTGATGGTTAGGCCAAATGCATTGCAGGCAGCCGCAATCCTGTCGATGAGTCTCTGCAGACACTCTTCTGTGTGAGATGTTAATGCAGCATCGTCAGCAAAGAGGAGTTCCCTGGTGAGGACTTTCCGTACTTTTGGTCTTCGCTCTTAGACGGGCAAGGTTGAACAACCTGCCATCTGATCTTGTGTGGAGGAAAATTCCTTCTTCTGAAGACTAGAATGCATGTGAGAGCAGCAGGGAGAAGAAGATCCCAAACAGCATGGGTGCGAGAACACAGCCCTGTTTCATGCCACTCAGGATAGGAAAGGGGTCTGATGAGGTGCCGCTATGCTGAATTGTGCCTTTCATATTGTCATGGAATGAGGTGATGATACTTAGTAGCTTTGGTAGACATCCGATCTTTGCTAGTAGTCTGAAGAGACCACGTCTGCTGATGAGGTCAAAAGCTTTGGTGAGATCAATGAAAGCAACGTAGAGGGGCATCTGTTGTTCGCAGCATTTCTCCTGTAGCTGACGAAGGGAGAACAGCATGTCAATAGAGGATCTCTCTGCTCGAAAGCCACACTGTGCCTCAGGGTCGACATGCTCAGCCAGCTGCTGGAGTCATGTATATTTTAGTGATGTTGCCTCATTAGGACAGAGTTTGTTCCCATCTCCAGGACTATGAATTCTTGCTTGCGTCGTGTTTGTTGTGATTTCTTAATTTTTATTTTGCCTATTGGTTCCACTTGAGCATCACTGTAATACTATCAAACATTGCTAAATGCTACATTAAAAATTAGTACACCATTCCCTGATGACCGAGACAGTAACTGTCTACACAAGGAGCATCTTTGCTTTGCTGAATTTCGTGATCTTCAGTCGTGGTGGGAAGCCTCAGTTTGACCTCCATATCTCAGAATTAGGAACAGGAATATTTGGGCAAGGCCCCTCATTCCTGATCACCATCTAGTGAACCTTTTCCAATAAGTGCATGTGTGGACACTGGGAGATATAGCTTTTGTCTATTCCACGCACCCACGCCCATCATCAAGAATCCTGCTGGCGCTCACTGTCACAGCTCACATATAAACAGAGCAAAGTTAGGTAAAGAACTAGAGGGCAGTTGAAGTTAAGGAAGAAAAAGAGGAAGAGGGGGATTGACCCTTTTATTTAAAGAAAATAAATTGGTAAAGTTCTTCCTTTCAACAAAACAGAATCAGATTGGTTACAGCACAGAAGGAGTTTAGCTAGTCTCACTACCCTTTCCTTACTCCGTATCCCTGCTGTTATTTTCTCCTCAGCTGCTTATCCAATTCCCTTTTATAAGCCATAATTGAATCTGCCTCCACCACGCTTTCAGGCAGTGCATTCCAGATTCTAGCCACTCGCTGTGGGAATAAGAGTTGTTCCTCATGTCAACGTTCGTTTATTTGCCATTCGCCGTATATCTCTGTCCTCTGGTTCTCAACCCTTCCATCAATCGGAACAGTTTCTCTCTATCTACTCTGTCTAGACCCCTCATGATTTTGAACACTGCTATCAAATATCCTCTCAATCTTCTCTTTAAGACCCAGCTTCTCCAATCTTTCCACATAACTGAAGTCCTTCATCCCTGGAACCATTCTCCTGATTCTTTTCTGATTCTGGATTCTCCCGTCGCTTCGACATATTAGTGTTCAGTAAGGAGACTAGTTGTTCACTGTCTAGGATGGTGTCATCTTATGTGATGTTAAACCAAATCTTGATCTGAAGATCTGATTTCATACATTACATATGGAGGGGTGAGTGAAGGCACTGACTTTGTGGCATGCTTACTTGTCCTGTAGGGACCTGACTCCTCAAATGTTGAGATGTCTTGATGACAGAGACTTCTCCATTTGGATCTGTCCATGGTTGTTTTTTTCCATGTAGTAGGGTCAAACTTACAGGCTCTGAGATTGATTTTCAGAATGTCTTTGTATTTAAGTTGGGGATATCTGATGGTGCTGGTTCCTGTGCTCAGCTGGCTATTGAATACCGCCTATGGTATGCGGGAATCCTCCATGTGAACCACATTCCCAGCTCAGCAAAGCTGAGCTCTGATGAGCATGCTCTCGATACCAGGTATACAACACCTTGCAAGAACTTTGTTAGGGCTTTTGGCCTGCCACTAGATAGATCTTAAACAGCGAAGGTGGATGCTATCCAGTTCCTTTGTGACCCCAGTAGGTTGGCCAATGCCTCACAGCCATAGAGCAGTGATGTGAGAACCACTACCTGGTAGACTTTGATCTTTGTTTTGAGACAGACTCCATATTCTTACCAAAGCATGTGGGTGAGCCTGCTGAATGCTGAATTTGCTTTTGCCAGGCAATGGGCAATTTCATCTTTCAACATGATGGTGTTAGAGTAGGGGTCAAAGGGTTAAGAAGGATCAGGAGAGTGAAGAGAGTTGAGATGCTCTTCATTCACAAAAAGTCCCATACGGTCAGCTTCTCAAAGCCTTTTCTACAATCTCTCTGAAGCCTTCACATCCTTCCTAAAGTGTGGCGCCCAGAACTGGACACAATACTCCACTTGAGGATGAACCAGTGTTTTGTAAAGATTCATCATAACTTCCTTGATTTTATACTCTACCTCTATTTATAAAGCCCAGAATCCTGTATACCTTTTTAACCACATTCTCAAACTGCCCTGACACTTTCAATGAATTGTGCATATACACCCCTGGGTGTCTCTATTCCTGCAACCCCTTTAAAATTGTCCCCTTCATTTTATATTTCTTTTATATTGCTTCTCCTTGTTCTTCCTACCAAAATGTATAACTCCACACTTCTGTATATTAAATTTCATCCGCCACCTGTCAGCCCAATCCACCAGCCTACCTATGTCCTCTTGAAATTTGTCAATATCCTCCTCACAGTTCATAATACTTCCAAGTTTTGCCATCTGCAGATTTTGAAATTGTGTCCTGTACACTCAAGTCTAGATCATTAATATCTATCAAGAAATGCAGTGGTCCTTGTACCGACCCCTGGGGAACACCACTGTATCCCTTCCTTCAATCCAAAAACTACTGCTTGGGTCAATAATTAGAACATGGTGTAACTGCATTGTCAGCTTTGGAGAGTGTGGCTAATGTAGTCCTTGTATTAGAAACATAGAAACTAGGAGCAGGAGTAGGCCATTCAGCCCTTCAAGCCATTCATTATGATCATGGCTGATCATCCAACTCAGTAACCTGTTCCCGCTTTCGCCCCATACCCTTTGATCCCTTTAGACCCAAGAGCTATATCTGACTCCTTCTTGAAAACATTCAATGTTTTGGCTCAACTGCTTTCTATGGTAGCGAATTCCACAGGCTCACCACTCTCTGGATGAAGACATTTCTCCTCATCTCAGTCCTGAAAGGTTTACCCTGTATCCTTAGACTATGACCCCTGGTTCTGGACTCCCACACCATCGGGAACATCCTTCTTGCATCTACCCTGTCAAGTCCTGTTAGAATTTTATTGGTTTCTATGAGATCCCCCTTCACATTTCTGAACTCCAGCGAATATAATCCTTACCGACTCAATCTCTCCTTATATGTCAGTCCCGCCATCCCAGGAATTAGTCTGGTAAACCTTCGCTGCACTCCCTCTATAGCAACAATATCCTTCCTCCGATAAGGAGACCAAATCTGCACACAATGTTCCAGATGTGTCCTCACCAAGGCCCTGTATAATTGCAGCAAGACATCCCTGCTCCTGTACTCGAATCCTCTCGCTATGAAGGCCAACATACCATTAGCCTTTTTTTACCACCTGTTGGACCTGCATGCTTACCTTCAGTGACTGGTGTACGAGAACACCCAGGTCTCCTTGTATATTCCCCTCTCTGTTTATCGCCTTTCAGATAATCTGCCTTCCTGTTTTTGCTACCGAAGTGGATAACCTCACATTTTACTGTATCTGCTATGCATTTGCCCACTCACTCAACTTGTCCAAATCACCCTGAAGCCTCTCTGCATCCTCCTCACAACTCACCCTCTCACCCAGTTTTGTGTCATCTGTTTGTCTGTAATGCAGGACCAGGTGTAGTGCTGGATCATCAGCACAGGACTCTGTTTAACCACAGCCATGATCGCAAATGACTTCTAAAAAAAAAAAATGATTTCAGGACATCCCAAAGCACTTTACAACCAATGAAGTTACTGTAATGTGGGACTATCAGAGCAGAAAGACAGCAGTGGAGAAACCAACTGGCACAGGCACAACAGCCATAAAATCATTTGTTTAAAGTAATAAGGGATTTAAACAAAACATAACTGTGCTTATAGTCACAGATATGTATCTCTGCAATAATTGTATAATGAAATGCAGTGCTTTGGATGCTATATTTGGTTCACTTTTCTAACTTCAGTCCCCAATCTTTCAAGATTGTAGCGTTGTGGGTGTACCTATCCCACATGGACTGCAGCGGTTCAAGAAGGCAGCTTGCCACCACCTCCTCAAGGGCAATCAGGGATGGGCAATAAATGCTGGCCTGGCCAGTGACGCCCACATCCCATGAATGAATAAAAAAAAAGATGGAGGTTAGATCAAGAGATCAAAAAGACCTGACTTACAGTAAACTGAAAAATTAAAACGCTGTACAGGGCTGCAATGAACCTAACTTCACAAGTCTATATAAATTAGAAAGTGCATTTTTTAATCTTGGAGCCCCATAAAAATTCTTTGTGCAGTGAGGAGTTTGGAAACCTGCACAGATTTCTTATTCCTGCAGTGCGCTGGGTAACTCATGTGGGTAAACATTTTATTAAAGGAGCGTGAAAAGTATTTGCTTTTAAACCAATGAGAGACTAGTCACAAGTTCCAGTGGTGTGAATTGTAACATTTGCATGTGACCTCATTTACATCGACATGACGTGCAGCTTTTCTCTCCCAGATAAAACCAAGCGTGCAGAACATTTTATCTCGTAGGTTGACACCTTTTAAACACCCGAGCGATGTATGCCCTTTGTACTCGATTGGGCTGTGTAACGGCTGTCCTTTATACAGCCTATATGCTGTGCACGTGGCGCTGTAGAAGTAAAGGATCCTAGTATTGTAGTGTACCATATTGTGAATTATCTTTTGTTGCAGCTGGGAGGATTAATTTGAATTCACATCAAATTAAAACACAAAATCTCCTGCTTTATTAGGTTAGCTGAGCTTGGGTGGGGTGAGTGGACTGCTACAAGTGAGCTTCATGTTCCCTGACTAGGGGTAGGAGATCAGCCAGTTACTGCTGATCAGTCTGCACTGACACCTGTTGGAAAGTGCCCTTGTGAGGGTGTCCAGTGAAGTTGGGTTGCAATACTCAGTGGTAAAATATCCCACTGATGCTCAGGATGGCATTTTAAACCCTTTTTCTGCACTCCCGCCCCCCCCCCCCCCCCCCATCATCCACCTGCCTGCCAGAACCAGGGCAGCAGTTAAATATAGGCAGTAATTTACATTGAGATCTCACGGGATTGGATTTTAACTTGCTGCTTTCAGCAGGCACGCTGATCGTCCACTGGAAGATGGCAGTGTCTTGCTTTAAACTCATAGATTGGACCTCAATTACATCATTGTCACAGTCATTACGGCACAGAAGGAGGGCATTCGGCCCATCCAGTCCATGCCAGCTCTAGCCCCACAGCCCAACAAGTTTATTTCCCTCAATTGCCCAAACAATTTCCTTTTGAAACCGTTGATTGACTCCACTTCCATCACTCTCCTAGGCAGTGAGTTCTAGGTCATCACCACTCGCTGCGTTTAAAAAAAAAAAGGTTCTTCCTCACATCCTTCCTGCATCTCTTGTCCAAAACTATAAATCTGTGTCCCCTAGTCCTTGTACCATAATGTAATGGGAGCAGCTTTTCTTTATCTACCTTTATCTAAACCTATCTGCTCGCCTATCTATGCCCTGGGGCTGTTCTCCTTTGAGCAAAGGAGATTGAGGAGAGATTTGAAGAAGGTGTACAAGATCATAACAGGTTTAGATAAAGGTAGCCAAAGTCAATTGGTATTATCCTCTCTGTTTGCCACACCTACAAGGTGCCCTCTCGGCTTTTTTAAAACTTTAAAAACAGAAAAAAGAAGCCAAGCCACCATTGTGGAGGGGGAACCCCTCAACACGGTGGTCTTTGGCTGTACCCCCACCCAGTGAGGCAGGGAGGGTCTGCAGGCCTGCCTCTGGGTGCCTGTCTCCAGGCTGGTGATCTGCCTCTCGTCCTGTCGGGAAACTGGAGGCTGACGGGAAAATTCCAGTCAGCCTCCTTTGACACGCCTTTTCAACAAGGCTCTTAATGAACCTAATTGCCTCCCCACCTCCTGGGCCTGGGCCCCCGAACTCATCTCCTCCAAAATGTCCAGTGCCAGGAATGGCATCCTTTAACTGACACTCCAGCTTCCACCTGGCATTGGTATTTTTTGGCACTTCCCCCCCGCCCCCCCCCCTCCCCCTCCCCCCGGTTCTGCCTCTGCTCTCGCCTTTGGGGAAGCCCTAAAAGTCCAGCCTGCTGTGTCACGCTTGCCCGCTCTCTCTCTTTTCTTTCTCTCTCCCCTCTCACACGTGGACTCTCCTCATGCTGTCTTGTTTACACCTCTTCCTCTTTGTCTTGTGCTTTTACTTACACACATGCTCATCTCTCCCATGTTTGGGTTTCTATCTGTGTGTTTGTGTGGGGGTCTCTTTCTCTGCATCACGTGTTTGATCTCTGTCTCTCTCTTCTGCTTCCTTGCAGTGTTTATCCTACTGCTGCCTAATTAATCAGAAGTAAGTTTCTTTCTTATTTATGTACTACAAGGACTCCAATTACGTCAGAATATATTCTTGTCAGTGGCACAGATGTTAATGTAACATTTTTAAAGCTGCACCATTTTGCCTTCAGGGAGTGTACTTATGAAATGGTGCGCATCTACCTCTTTTCCCCCCCTTCCCCTAACCAACTGTTCAGCAAATAATTTTTTCACAAAGGAAAGCTGTGCCTTTTAATTGTACTGTATTACCTGCAGCCAAGGTCCTTATGAAAACAAGGAAAAAAAGTCCATTTAATTTGTTTACTTTTTATGTGCATATTAAGCATGGGGGACTTTGATCTAATGGCATTCTGTGTTTGCATTGCATATGCATTTAACCAGAACAAATCACATTATGCTGTGGGTGTGTGTAGATCTGGTCAGTCATTTGATCGCTCCACTTCCGACAGCTTCAGTGTGAAGAATGGAGTAAAATAGGGTTGTGTCCTAGCCTCCACTCTATTTGGCATCTTCTCCATGCTTCTGAGCTTCACCTTCCCTGCAATTTTCGAAGGAGTCTACTTACTCATTAGGTCAGACAGCAATCTCTACAATCAATCAAAGCTGAAAGCGAAGACAAAAACACATTGTGTCCTGATCAGAGAACTCCTCTACGCTGATGATGCTGTGCTAGTCACTCGCACGAAAACTGTTACAAAGAGTCATGGACTGTCTCTCCGCTGCCTGTAACTTGTTCTCCTTGACTTCTTTTCTTTTTTTCTTTTGGGCCTCCTTATCTCGAGAGACAATGGATACGCGCCTGGAGGTCTCCTTGACTATAGGTATCAAAAAAACTGTGGTCATGGGACAAGGTGTTGCATCTCCTCCCCTGATCACACTAAATAACACACCACTGGAAGTGGTTAGCAAATTCTGCTACCTTGTGTCCACGGTGACAGACAATCTGTCCCTTGATGCAGAGCTCAATACACGGATAGGTAAAGCAGCTACCACCTTTGGCCTATTGGCGAAACTTGCATGGGACAGCACCAAGCTGATCCTTAGGACCAAGCTGATGGTTTATAAGGCCTGGGTTCTCAGCACCTTGCTGTCTGGCTGTGAAATATGAGCAACTTACAGTTACCAGGAACAAAAGTTCAGTAATTTCCATCTTCGCTGTCTGCGACACATTATGGGTATATCCTAGCAGGACAAAATCACAAAATGTGGCAGAGCTCCCTAGTGTGTTGGCACTAATCAAACAGAGGCAGCTTCAGTGGATCGGACAGATCCGCAGGATGGAAGATGTTGCATATCCAAGGACCTTCTGTATGGTGAGGTATCCGGGGCCAAATGACCAGTGGGGTACCCAAAGCTCTGCTTCAAGGATGCTTGCAAGTGTGACATGATGACCCTAAATGTCGATTGTCGCACCTGGGAGCTGGTGAAAGAGGGAAATAGTGCACACCAGTCCATAGGATGGTTGCTATCATGACGACCAGTGGTTACAGCAGCTTGGCCACAGGTGCCAATGCTGAAAACAACTCTGTGTCACTTGGCAGCTTCACCTGTGGCAGAACATGCCTCTCACGGATTGGCCTTCACTGCCATCAGCAAAGGTGCATCAAGGGAAGATACCCCACCTAAATGGATTGGTTGCTGTGTGCCCATCATCTTTCTTAGATGGAAGGATGCCAACAACATTTCAATACAAATTTAAATTCCATTTAAGGAAATGACTGCTTGCTGTGAACATCTGTGTTTAAAAGGGGTTGGTGCTGAAATCAGACCTTCCATCCACCTCCGCAATAAGTGTATACTGTACACAGTATAATCTACAGTAGGCAACCTGGAGATCCCATAAAAAGAGCAAATGCAGAATGCAGCACCTTTATTAGTGACAAAGTCCTTGTGCCCCCATCTTAACATAGTTCACTAAAAGTAGTGCTATAGTCAGATGTATTCTGGAAGTTTGGAAATATCTTAAGTTGTTCAACGATACAAAATAATACACAGTCTGGAAGATAGGTTTTCAAACTGGCAGCCCTGGGCCATAGAGGTTCTGCTGCAGGAACGTGAAAGGCTCCCCATGGTTATTAGATTTCTATATTTGTTGACCTATTAACTGTGTTGCTATGTACTAGCAGTGCTTTCTGCCACTAAATATCTGAGTTTTTTCAGAAAGAGATATTTAACTTTCAAATGTGTGGAGAGTATCTCTCACATACACTTGCAGGAGATTGCAATGTGTAATCTCAGTAGTCATCAGTGTCTCTAAATACTTACATTCAGAGAGTGGCCCACTATGGAATTGGAACTCTGTTAACCTGCAGTAGGATTGCAGTCATTGGAGAGTCCATTGGTAAATTCCAGTCTTATTACAGTGGTATTCTATGATATTTTGTGCTACTGTTTTGATCAAACATTCAACCCCACTTTCTTTTGTTATAATATGGTCAGTGTAGGTACACTTTTTAAACTTTTTTCATCTTTCATTAAAGGAATCCAAACAGTCAAGATTATTTCTCAACGGTTTTCCTCAGTATTTGCATCACATTGGTCATTTTTGTTTTATTTATTCTCTGGACATGGCCATCACTAGCAAGGCCGGTTTGTTGCCCATCGCTAGTTGCCCTTGAAAAGGTGATGGGCCGCCTTCTGGAACTGTTGCAGTCTGTGTGGTGTAGGTACACCCACAATGCTGTGAGGGAGGGAGTTCCAGGAATTTAACCCAGCGACAGTAAAGGAATGGTGATATATTTCCAAGTCAGGATGATGTGTTGGTTGGAGGGGAACTTGGAGGTGGTGCTTTTCCGGTGCGCCTGTCGGACTTGTCCTTATAGGTATTGGAGGTCTCTGGTTTGGGACCTGCTATTGAAGAAGCCTTGGCGAGTTGCTGCAGTGCATCCTGTGGATAGAACACACTGCAGTCATGGTATGCCTGCTGTAGAGGGGGTGGATGCTTAAGGTGATGGATGGGTTGTCGAGTTAAGTGGACTGCTTTGTCCTAGTTGTAAACATGTCATCATAACCTTTGCTGGTAAAGGAAACGTTGACGCTATGTCTTTTGCTGCAGATGTTTCAGAACAGAATTAAATGTGAAACTGTTCATTGCACATCCCTATTAGCATGGTTACAATGTATGCTACAGGATGCAATTATCAAATAAGGTTTATAGGGAACTGCTACACCTTTCAGTTATTCCTTGTTGAAGGCTGTGTGACTTTCACACACACTATCAATACTTTACTTATAGTACATTTAAAAAGTCTATAATTTTGCATAACTGACCTGTTCATTCTGCATTGTATCTTATAAACACAACCTAACAACAACAACAACATGCATTTATATAATGCCTTTAATGTTGTAACTCGGGCATACTTTGGCTGAATGGCTTATGAAGCATACGCATTAGTAATTTGCAAACTTTTTTTTAAAGCAATGTTTTATGATTTTTCCTGCCTTATAATCTTAGAGGAGTCTTCTACCAAATGCTCGATGGGGTAGACTAAATGTTTTGACTTTTGACTGTGAAATGGTGGCTCTGACTATTTTGGAGGGGGGAAAATTGTATGAATAAAATAGGTTTGTTTAAAGAACTACTGGAATTAATGTATTTTCACTTGCATTGTCTTGGGAGTTAATCAGCTGATACGTAAAAATGTGCCGAAAGTCACACCATTGTTATTCCAGCATGTGCACTGGCATTATGGAATGGTGTAACTGATATCACCACTTTGTGGAAATAAGAGCCAAGCCTTTTCAACAGAACTTTCATTATGGCATCACTATGAGGAAACAATGTAAATGGCAAATTCATGTAACATTTATAAACCTCTATTAAATGCACTGTTTATTGGAGACTTGAATGATATTTTTTATATTTATGGAAGTATTTGAGTACAGTTGACATCTTTTATATTTGTTTTATTATCCCAATTTGTTGCCCACCAAGCTTGGCGTGCAGCCTATATCAAGGTGGGTGCTTGTGCCTTCTGTACTGGCGACCAGGTGGCACTGGAGACTGCCCAGGTGTGAGTCTCTTTCCTGATTTGTATCACTGTTCACCCCCTCTCCACCCTTCACTGGGAGAAGCATTTGTCCTGTAACTGAAGTGGAGTGAGACTTAAAACAGCTTATGTACTATTATTTTTGAAACAAATTGCTCAGGAAAAACTGTGAAATAACTTACTTCAGCTTCGATGCACCACTTTTAAGGGGGTAGGAGTAAATATTAACAGATAGAGAATGTTCATCTTCTTGGCTTTGTGCTGTTCAGGTTTTACACAATATTGTATTGCTAGGGTTGCCAGCTGTAGTTTAGTGCATTCCTAGAGGTTTCATCACATGATCCCTTGCCTCCAACCAGCTTATTCAGTGAAACCGCTTCTTATTTATCCCATCTCCAATAACTTTATAATTAATAGGTGAAAGTGTTCAAAGAAAATGGGGGAAAAACACTTTTTAAAACTCCCTTTTGAACTTCCTCCTGAATTTATTTTTTATTCGTTCATGGGATGTGGGCATCGCTGGCTAGGCCAGCATTTATTGCCCATTCCTATTTGCCCTTGATTCTCAGAGGGCATTTAAGAGTCACATGTAGGCCAGACAGGTAAGGACAGCAGATTTCCTTCCCTGAAGGACATTAGTGAACCAGCAATGGTTTCTTGGTCATCGTTAGACTAGCTTTTTAATTCCAGATTTATTAATTGAATTCAAATTTCACAGTCTGCCATGGTGGGATTCGAACCCATGTCCCTAGAGCATTAGCCTGGGCCTCTGGGCTACTAGTCCAGTGACATTACCACCACGTCACCACCTCCCCTTGCTCACAAGACAATCCTGGAGGGTTGGCAAGCCTACACCTCACAGGTCAATTTGTCGTAAAATACACTTCATAAATTGACCATATTAGTTATGGTCTGGCCAAAATAAGTAGATTTCCATATTACTTTGTCAATTTGTACTAATTATACTACAGATTTTCCTTTTAGAGCAGGCTCAGTCTTCCTGAAAAAGTTTTTGACCTTTTATTGTCTGGAAGGAAGAAGAACCACGTGTTTTTTGGAAGTACAGATGACGTGATGGAGGACTTGGATACAGTTTACAAAACACTCATAGAGACAGCATACCCGTAATGCAAACAGATAGTTAATATCAGTCTCCCGAGGTCACTAGTAGACATCTTGAAAATGTTCTAAGTGATGTTCAAATGACTCAACAGAATCACAGAATGATTACATCACAGAAGGAGGTAATTTAGCCCATTGTCTGCATTGCTCTCCCAATGAGAAATTCACCTATTACCATTCCCCTGCTTTCTCCCCTAACCCTGCGCATTCTTCCTTTTTAGATAACAGTCTAATTCCCTTTTGAATGCCTTGAGTGAACCTGTCTCAACCACACTCTCAGGCAGTGCATTCCAGACCTTGACCTTAACCACTTGCTGTATGACAAAGTTTTTCCTTCTTTTGCCAATGACTTTAAATCTGTGCCCTTTTGTTCTCAATCCGTTCAAAGAACAAAGATCAGTACAGCACAGGAACAGGCCATTCGGCCCTCCAAGCCTGTGCCGATCTTGATGCCTGCCTAAACTAAAATCTTCTGCACTTCCGGGGACCATATCCCTCTATTCCCATCCTATTCGTGTATTTGTCAAGATGCCTCTGAAATGTCATTATCATACCTGCTTCCACCATCTCCCCCGGCAGCAAGTTCCAGGCACTCTCCACCCTCTGTGTAAAGAACTTGCCTCGCACATCCCCTCTAAACTTTGCCCCTCTCACCTTAAACCTATGTCCCCTAGTAACTGACTCTTCCACCTTGGGAAAAAGCTTCTGACTATCCACTCTGTCCATGCCGCTCATAACTTTGTAAACCTCTATCATGTCACCCCTCCACCTCCGTCGTTCCAGTGAAAACAATCCGAGTTTATCCAACCTCTCCTCATAGCTAATGCCCTCCAGATCAGGCAACATCCTGGTAAACCTCTTCTGTACCCTCTCCAAAGCCTCCACGTCCTTCTGGTAGTGTGGCGACCAGAATTGCACGCAATATTCTAAGTGTGGTCTAACTAAAGTTCTGTACAGCTGCAGCATAACTTGCCAATTTTTATACTCTATGCCCCAAGCATGCCGTATGCCTTCTTGACTACCTTATCCACCTGCGTTGCCACTTTCAGTGACCTGTGGACCTGTACGCCCAGATCTCTATGCCTGTCAATACTCCTAAGGGTTCTGCCATTTACTGTATACTTCCCACCTGCATTAGATCTTCCAAAATGCATGTTCATGAGTGGGAACAGTTTCTCCCTATTTTTTCTGTCCAGATCCCGCATGAATGCCTCTATCAAATCACCTCTCAGCCTTTTCTAAGCAAAAACGTCCCAACTTCTCCAATCTGTCTTTATAGCTGAAGTAAACTGAACTGACTTCAGTTGAGAGGCTGAAACACCAGCAGAAACTGGACTCCTGCAGCTATATTGTTATGTGCCAGATTGAAAGATATTTTGCTGCACTCGCTCATTGAGGCTGGAGGTTCTAAGAGGTAGTTAACTGGCACGCTTGGAAAAAGGTTTTTGAAGATTTAAAATGATAGGAAAAGCACAATGGAACTGACAGATTCCTCTGCTGTTGAGGAGACAGCTGCTGCCTTCTACCCAGAGACTCACATCAAGAGCGTGCCTATCTCATGGAAATCCACAACCTGTTTGTTACACGTTCTGCACTTTGGCCCTTGTCCCAGCATACCAGAAACACATTGCAAGATATTCCATTTCTAAAAGCTTTGCTTGGCCTATCTCGCATGCCAAATATTCAGTGTTTTACACAGCCAGTCAGTGCTTCAGGCCCAATATCTGCTTGTCAACAAGTGTTGATTTTAAAAATCGTCATGGAGCAGGCATCCTTTAGATCACCTTAAGTGTTGCTTGGTTCGTTTTTTGCATGTGCTGTTTCTGCCTTTGAAACAGACTACTTGTTGCTGGAGAGGGAGAGAGCGGATGGCAGAAGCTTTTATAAGGCAAGTAGTATGTTTCTAAACTGATATCTGAAATGTCATTAAAAATCAATAACTCAGGTGTAATTAAAATTGTTAATTTTGATTGAACAGGAATATTCATGAAGTGTGAAGAATAATTGCATTGTGACTAAAATCAATAATCACAACAAAGCACTTAATATAATGATTAAAGTAACTCAGCTGAAAATTTGTCTCATGAAAGCTTTTTGGGTGGTTCCTCCCTTTTTCTACCTTAATGGTGAGTAATCTGTCAGGTGATGTGACATGGCAACATACAAAGCCAACCTCAGAAGTGTAGGAAATAATGATCTGTGCTGTTTGCCGTTGATGAATGTGTAAAACACAAGTTTAAATCTGGTGAAGGGAATTAATCCAGTACAGTTCTGTTAAAATATCTGAGATCCAGGATCACGTATTTTTTGATGTGAAAGGCAAAATAATGCTACAGTGCTTAAATCCTCTTTTTAGAAATATCTAAATTGGTCAATGCAGAAAATGTACTCTGAAGAACATAAGAAATAAGAGCAGGAGTAGGCCATGCAGCTTTTCAAGCCTGCTCCACCTTTCAGTGAGATCGTGGCTGATCTGATCTTGGCATCAACTCCACTTTTTTCTGCCTGTTTCCCATAACCCTTGACTCCCCTTTACGTCAAGAATCTGTCTATCTCAGCCTTGAATATATTCAATGATCCAGTCTCCATATCTCTCTGGGGTAGATAATTCCAAAGATTCACAACCCTCAGAGAGAAGAAATTCCTCCTTATCTCCATCTTAAAATGGAGACCCCTTATTCTGAAAATATGCTGCCTGGTTCTAGATTCCCCCAATGGGGGGAAGCATCCTCTCAGCATCTACCCTGTCAAGCCACCTTGGAATGTTATGTTGCAATAAGATCACCTTCTAAACTACAATTAGTATAGGCTCACCCTTTCTTCATAAGACAACCCCATAATCCAAGTTTAAATATGGAGACCAAAACTGTATGCAGTAAAGGCCTGCTACCCAACCCGAACCTGACGGGACCCGGCAACAAATGTCTGGTCGCACTTTCGGGTCCGGCTTTCGGGCTCAGGTCGGGTCGGGCTGGATTGGACACGCTCTATCACCACCTCAGGTGAGTGACTCTAATTTTAATTTACTTTTTGGACTTTAAAGGTGGTTTTGTTAGTTATTTTAAGCTTGTGCAGGTAAGGAACAAATGAAAAATGGAAGGTAGTTTAACTGAAGGTGGGTTGGGCGTGGGAAAAAATGGAAGGGGTCAGATAGGGTTCTGTCGGGTTCAGGTCAGGTCTCATTTGCAGACCCAAACAAGCCTTTAGTATGCAATGCTCTAGGTGTGGTCTCATCAACGTCCTGTACAGTTGTAGCAAGACTTTCCTACTTTTATACTCCATCTCCTTTTGCAATAAAGGCCAAAATTCCATTTGCCTTCCTAATTGCCTGCGGTACCTGCATGCTAACCTTTTATTGTTTCATGTGAAAGGACATCCAGATCCTCTGCACTGCGGCATTCTGTAGTCTCTTTCCATTTAAACATTCTGCTTTTCTTTTTTTTTAAAAGAGATACAGCACTGAAACAGGCCTTTCGGCCCAGCGAGTCTGTGCAGACCATCAACCACCCATTTATACTTATCCTATATTAATCCCATATTCCTACCACATCCCCACCTTCCCTCAATATCCCGACCACCTACCTATACTAGGGACAATTTATAATGGCCAATTTACCTATCAACCTGCAAGTCTTTGGCTGTGGGAGGAAACCGGAGCACCCGGCGGAAACCCACGCGGTCACAGGGAGAACTTGCAAACTCCACACAGGCAGTACCCAGAACTGAACCCGGGTCGCTGGAGCTGTGAGGCTGCGGTGCTAACTACTGCGCCACTGTGCCGCCCAAAGGTGGATAAACCCACAATTTCCCACTTTATATTCCATCTGCCAAATTTTTCCAACTCACTTCGCCGATATTTATATCCCTTTGTAGACTCCTTGGGCTGAATTTTTGCTACGGAGGTGGGAAACAGGAACCGGGTTTGTTATTGGGTTAGAAATTCACCTCCAGTGGGAAACTGATTAAAGTTAAGATTTTCACGGGGGTGAGCGCTTAATTGATATGGAGCCCGGTTTACTGTCCAAATAGAATCCATGGGGGCAGGAACTGAGGCAGGTCAGATGAAGTGTGGGATTGATAGCGACTCCCTGCAATAACCAGCACTGAAGCTGTTTGTTGTCCGAAGGGAGAAATCTGTGGTTTGTGCCAAAGCCTTCCACAGCACCAGAGATGTCACAGGATAAGAGTAGTCCTCGGGTGAAGGTGCTAAATTGAGGGAAGGCTAATTATAATAATATTAGGCAGGAACTGAAGAATTTAGATTGGGGGCGACTGTTTGAGGGTAAATCAACATCTGACATGGGAGTCTTTCAAACGTCATTTGATTAGAATCCAGGACCAGCACGTTCCTGTGAGGAAGAAGGATAAGTTTGGCAAGTTTCGGGAACCTTGGATAACACGGGATATTGTGAGCCGAGTCAAAAAGAAAAAGGAAGCATTCGTAAGGGCTGGAAGGCTAGGAACAGACGAATCCCTTGAGGAATATAAAGACAGTAGGAAGGAACTTAAGCAAGGAGTCAGGAGGGGCTAAAAGGGGTCATGAAAAGTCATTGGCAAACAGGATTAAGGAAAATCTCAAGGCTTTTTATACATATATAAAGAGCAAGAGGGTAACCAGGGAAAGGGCTGGCCCACTCAAGGACAGAGAAGGGAATCTATGTGTGGAGCCAGAGGAAATGGGCGAGGTACTAAATGAGTACTTTGCAACAGTATTCACCAAAGAGAAGGACTTGGTGGATGATGAGCCTAGGGAAGGCAGTGTAGATAGTCTTAGTCATCTCATTATCAAAAAGGAGGAGGTGTTGGGTGTCTTGCAAAGCATTAAAGTCCCCAGGGCCTGATGGGATCGACCCCAGAATATTGAGGGAGGCAAGGGAAGAAATTGCTGGGGCCTTGACAGAAATCTTTGCATCCTCATTGGCTACAGGTGAGGTCCCAGAGGACTGGATGTTGTTCCTTTGTTCAAGAAGGGTAGCAAGGATAATCCAGGAAATTATAGGCTGGTGAGCCTTACGTCAGTGATAGGGAAATTATTAGAGAGGATTCTTCGGGACAGGATTTACTCCCATTTGGAAACAAACAAACTTATTAGCGAGAGGCAGCATGGTTTTGTGAACAAAGAACAGTACAGCACAGGAACAGGCCATTCGGCCCTCCAAGCCTGCGCCGATTTTGATGCCTGCCTAAACTAAAACCTTCTGCACCTCCGGGATCCGTATCCCTCTATTCCCATCCTATTCATGTATTTGTCAAGATGCCTCTTAAACATCTCTATGGTACCTGCTTCCACCACCTCTCCCGGCAACAAGTTCCAGGCACTCACCACCCTCTGTGTAAAGAACTTGCCTCGCACATCCCCTCTAAACTTTGCCCCTCTCTCCTTAAACCTATGTCCCCTAGTAACTGACTCTTCCACCCTGTGAGAAAGCTTCTGACTATCCACTCTGTCCATGCTGCTCATAACTTTGTAAACCTCTATCATGTCACCCCTCTACCTTCGTCGTTCCAGTGAAAACAATCCCTAATGCCCTCCAGACCAGGCAACATCCTGGTAAACCTCCTCTGTACCCTCTCCAAAGCCTCCACGTCCTTCTGGTAGTGTGGCGACCAGAATTGCACGCAATATTCTAAGTGTGGCCTAACTAAAGTTCTGTACAGCTGCAGCATGACGTGCCAATTTTTATACTCTATGCCCTGACCGATGAAGGCAAGCATGCCGTATGCCTTCTTGACTACCTTATCCACCTGCGTTGCCACTTTCAGTGACCTGTGGACCTGTCCGCCCAGATCTCTCTGCCTGTCAATACTCCCAAGGGTTCTGCCATTTACTGTATACTTCCCACCTGCATTAGACTTTCCAAAATGCATTACCTCACATTTGTCCGGATTAAACTCCATCTGCCATTTCTCCGCCCAAGTCTCCAACCGATCTATGTCCTGCTGTATCCTCTGACAATCCTCATCACTATCCGCAACTCCACCAACCTTTGTGTCGTCCGCAAACTGACTAATCAGACCAGCTACATTTTCCTCCAAATCATTTATGGTAAAGGTCCCAGCACTGATCCCTGCGGAACACCACTAGTCACATCCTTCCATTCAGAAAAGCACCCTTCCACTGCTACCCTCTGTCTTCTATGACCGAGCCAGTTCTGTATCCATCTTGCCAGCTCCCCTCTGATCCCATGTGACTTCACCTTTTGTATCAGTCTGCCATGAGGGACCTTGTCAAAGACTTTACTGAAGTCCATATAGATAACATCCACTGCCCTTCCTTCATCAATCATCTTTGTCACTTCCTCAAAAAACTCAATCAAATTAGTGAGACACGACCTCCCCTTCACAAAACCATGCTGCCTCTCGCTAATAAAAGGGCAGGGAAGGGGAGGTCCTGTCTCACAAACGTGAGGTAATGCATTTTGGAAGATCTAATGCAGATGGGAAGTATCCAGTAAATGTCAGAACCCTTAGGAGTATTGACAGGCAGAGAGATCTGGGCGTACAGGGTCCACAGGTCACTGAAAGTGGCAACGCAGGTGGATAAGGTAGTCAAGAAGGCATACGGCATGCTTGCCTTCATCGGTCGAGGCATAGAGTATAAAAATTGGCAAGTCATGCTGCAGCTGTACAGAACTTTAGTTAGGCCACACTTAGAATATTGCGTGCAATTCTGGTCGCCACACTACCAGAAGGACGTGGAGGCTTTGGAGAGGGTACAGAAGAGGTTTACCAGGATGTTGCCTGATCTGGAGGGCATTAGCTATGAGGAGAGGTTGGATAAACTCGGATTGTTTTCACTGGAACGACGAAGGTAGAGGGGTGACATGATAGAGGTTTACAAAGTTATGAGCGGCATGGACAGAGTGGGTAGTCAGAAGCTTTTTCCCAGGGTAGAAGAGTCAGTTACTAGGGGACATAGGTTTAAGATGAGAGGGGCAAAGTTTAGAGGGGATGTGCGAGGCAAGTTTTTTTACACAGAGGGTGGTGAGTGCCTGGAACTTGCTGCCAGGGGGAAGTGGGGGAAGCTGGTATGATAGCGACATTGAAGAGACATCTTGACAAATACGTGAATAGGATGGGAATAGAGGGATACGGTCCCCGGAAATACAGAAGGTTTTAGTTTAGGCAGGCATCAAGATCGGCGCAGGCTTGGAGGGCCGAATGGCCTGTTCCTGTGCTGTACTGTTCTTTGTTCTTTGAAAGTTAGAAGCCTGGCACCTGGGGCAGGGCTGCCCCCACTTCAATGATGCCAACATGGATCTAATGCTAGAGGCCATTAGGGAGAAGACGGAGGTCTGCGTCTTGGAGGATGGCAATAGGAGGCCACCTCGTCATGCAACAAGGGGACATCTCTGTTCGGCATTATCTTCTGCCGCCTCCGATTCCTCCACCTCACCTCATCCTGCTAATCCCCCCTGCCCCAATAATCTGTCTTCCAGGGCCTCAAGGTCCACACTCTTTCTGGAGGGCCATGTTATGGAGAGCACAGCAGACCAACACAATGACCAAGACCCTTGCAGGAGGGTATTGGGGGCACTACCTGACTGGTCCAGACACCAGAATCACATCTTCAGAAGTCTGATGGTCTGTTCAGTGGTTGTCCTGCTGAGCAGGTGGTATTGATTGAATTGTGTCAGTGGCTCTGTCTCGGGCTCTTGTGGAGAGGTGAATAGCCATGTCTTCCCTTGTCCCCTGGGTTCTATCCACATACTTTGGGGGCTGGAGGGAAGAGCTGAGGCAGTGTCAGTTGGTGGAGGATGAAGGATTCATGGCAGCTGCCAGCAAAGTGAGCGCACACATGGAGGAAGCTCTTGTTGGGGTGGCAGAAGAGTTGGACACTGTGGGAGTCGAAGCCTTTCCTGTTGATAGATCTCACTGGTCGGTCACTGGGTGCCTTGATGCCCTGCACCTAGGGGAATCCAGCAATGGCGGCGAAACACAATTCCCCTGTTCCTGCAAGCCTGCATCTGTTGTGAAATTATAGGGGAGGCAGTGGTGTAGTGGTAATGTCACTAGACTAGTAATCCAGGGCCCAGGATACTGCTTTGGGGACATGGATTCGCATCCCACCATGACAGATGGTGAAATTTGAATTCAATTAATAAATCTGGAATTAAAAGCTAGTCTAATGGTCACCATGAAACCATTGTCAATTGTTGTAAAAACGCATCTTGTTCATGAATGTTTTTTAGGGAAGGAAATCTGCTGTCCTTACCTGGTCTGGTCTATAGGTGACTCCAGACCCATAGCAATGTGGTTGACTCTTAAAATTCCTCTGAAATGGCCTAGCAAGCCAGTCAGTTCTAAGGCAATTGGGGATGGGCAATAAATACTGGCCTAGCCAGCAATGTCCACATCCCACAAAAAAAAAACAAATTTTTAAAATATTAATGTACTGTCCAGCTCTGGCAGAGGGCATCAGTGACCTGTGAGATGCAGTGTTGTGTAGCCGATTGTGAGATGCCACTCGGGTCCACTGCTGATACTTGGAAGGAGACAAAAGCGAAGAAATTTAAGGCCACAGTGACTTTGGCTACTAGTAGGTCATGTTGACCAGTGCTGTGAGATGTGAGGTCTTCAGTGACCAGGTCACAGAAGTCTGTAACTATCTGCTTGGAGAGTCACAGTCTCCTCTGGCACTGGGTCTCCGTCATCTCCAGGTAGCTCCATCTTTGGCGGTAGTTTCTGTGTGGACGATATGTTTCTGTTGGCTTCCTGCCCCTCTTTTCTCTCCCATGCTGTCCTGTTGCTAGGGGTTCCATCCTTCCTGCAGAGGGTGTTGCCCAAAACCTGACAGTCGTGCCCCCATTGCCAGCCACAATCTTCCTTTTGGATAGGTGGCCACCCAGTTGTCTTTGTGCAGCCTTGCCCCCTGTTCTTTTGCCCCATGATGCCAGGGGATTGACTACTCCTTTCAGTGTCTGAGCGCTGTGCCCACTCTCCCTGCAACCTGCGTAGTGTCAAGGGCATCTTATCAAATGAAGAATCCCCCTTTGCTCCGGTGACCCTCTTATGGACCGGGGTGATTTCCTGAGGCAGGTGTGACTGATTCCCACTCTTTACCTGCTTCCCTTCCGCAGATCTGCAGTAGACAGCGTCTGAAACCCTTCAGAATTTCCCCTCCCCCTCCAACAAGCTAACAAGCTTCTTAAATATTTTAATTAGCCTCAATGGGGAGGAGAGCAGGATTGCCACCCCCCCCCCCCAAAAAAAAACAACACGGTTAACAATGCCCATGCCGGAAACAGCATCCTGAAGCTGGCACACTGGCTGGCGCCATTATTTTCTGGCCATTCCCTGCCTCTGTTGCTGACCTTGGAGAGGCCTAAAAATTCTGCCCTTTGTGCCCTAATAACTTGCTTTCCCAGCTATCTTTGTGTTGTCAGCAAATTTAGCTACAATTTTTTTTATTCGTTCCTGGGATGTGGGCGTTGCTGGCTGGGCCAGCATTTATTGCCCATCCCTAACTGTCCTTGAGAAGGTGGTGGTGAGCTGCCTTCTTGAACTACTGCAGTCCATGTGGGATAGGTACACCCACAGTGCTGTTAGGAAGGGAGTTCCAGGATTTTGACCCAGCGACAGTGAAGGAACGATGAGATAGTTCCATGTCAGGATTGAGTGTGGCTTGGAGGGAAATTTGGAAGTGGTGATATTCTCATGCGACTGTTGCCCTTGTCCTTCTAGGTGATAGAGGTCGCAGGTTTGGAAGGTGCTGTCTAAGGAGACTTTGTGCGTTACTGCAGTGCATCTTGCAGATGGTGCTCTGCTGCCTTCATCCAAGTCATTTTAATCTAGATTGAAAATAGTTGAGGTCCCAGCACTGATCCCTGTGGCACCTCACCAGTTACGATTTGCGAACCTGAAAATGCCCCATTTATCCTGACACTCTGTTCCCTGTTAGTTAGCCAATCCTCTATCCATGCTAATATATTACTTCCAACACCATGGGCTCTTATCTTGTGCAGTAACTTTTCTATGGCACCTTATCGAATGCCGTTTGGAAATCCAAATACATTATATCTACGGGTTCCCCGTTATCCACGCTGCTTGTTACATCCTCAAAGAACTTACTTGTCAAACACAATTTTCCATTCATCAAACCATGTTACTGTGCTTGATTGTGTTATCATTTTCTAAATGTCCCGCTTGATGATTTCCAGCATTTTCCCAATGTCAAATATTAGGCTTACTGCACGAAAGTTTCTTGTATAGGGACACTTGTATTTGCTGTTTTCCAATCTGCTGGGACCTTTCCAGCATCCAGGGAATTTTGGAAGATTACAACCAATTTATCCACTATCTCTGCAGACACTTCTTTTAAGACCCGAGGATGCAGGCACTCCGGTCTAGGGGGCTGGTCAGCCTTTAGTTCCATTAGTTTGCCTGGGATTTTTCCTCCAGTGATAATTGTTTCACGTTTCTCCCTTTTGACGCTTGATTTTTAACTATTATTGGGATGCTTTGAGTGTTTTCTATCCTGAAGACAAATACAGAATACTTGTTCAGAGTCTCTGCCACTTCCTTTGTTTCCCATTATTAATTCCCCAGTCTCATCCTCTAAGGGACCAATGTTTACTTTAGCTACTCTTCCTTTTTGTACATTTGTAGAAGTTCTTACTGTCTGTTTTTATATTTCTTGCTAGTTTGATATCTAATGCATGTGATGAACAATTGAGCATATTCTATAGGTTAATTTATGATGTCCTTGTATCCCTTTGCATCCTCAGTAAAACTGCTTGTTTTTATATTCTGCATTAAAAGCAGTTTTTTGAGTTGTTTTATTTTAGTTGAAGTTGTTGGTCAACTTTTTCGCTTTTTCCAGGTCACTCATCAGCTAACTAAAGGAATGTTCACAATGTTTAATCCAGCAGCATCTTGGAACAGGATTTTTTCCCCCATCTGCTGTTCATTTTGGAATAGTTATGTGATTTGTAAGCCTGGAGATCTTTGACTAGCTGGAGAAGCCTCAACTGTGCCGGAGTTGTTTCTGGGAAGCATTCTTTGCGCTTCTGCTGCCAAATCACTCATCAGCTCCTCCTTGTTTTTATCTGGACTTCTGTCTTCTTCATCCTCCCAATATTTTAGACGAGAGCTTCTCTTCCTTCAGTTGGAGGTTGGAGAACAGATTGTCCTCTGGCCTACTTATGGATGTGGCCAAAGTGAGCAATCACAATTAATTTTCTTATCACAAGATAATTATGGATGAGGAAGGCCATTTGGTCCATCGTGGTTCACCCATCCAGAAAAATGCCAAAATTCACCTTTTTTTTCCATACTGCTATCTTTGCTAATCAGTCAAACATTTATAATCACACCAGAGCTAGCCACTGGGAAGGTGCATGAAAACAGCCCGTTTATTGTTTTCCACTCCCTCCCCCCTTTTAGAAAAACACCCCACCATCTCTTGGTGGTCCTTTTCAATCTATTTGCTGCCTTCCTCTCCTGAGCACCTTTGGCTGTATGGGGAGTAGTTCTCCATTTTTTAAAATTTGTTTCTAGGATGTGGGCGTCGCTGGCCAGGCCAGCATTCATTGCCCATCCCTAATTACCCTTGAGAAGGTGGTGGTGAGCTGTCTTCATGAACCACTGCAGTCCATGTGGGACAAGTACACTCACAGTGCTGTTAGGAAGGGAGTTCTAGGGTTTTGACCCAGCAACAGTGAAGGAACGGTGACATAGTTCCAAGTCAGGATGGTGAGCGGTTTGGAGGGAACTTGCAAGTGATGGTGTTCCCATGCTTATGCTGCCCTGTCCTTCTATATGGTAGAGGTCACGGGTTTGGAAGGTGCTATTGAAGGAACTTTGGTGAGTTGCTGCAGTACATTTTGTAGATGGTACACGATACTGTCGGTGGTGGAGGGAGTGGCTGTTGAAGGTGGTGGATGGGGTGCCAGTGAAGCGGGCTGCTTTGTCTGGGATGGTTTTGAGCTTCTTAAGTGTTGTTGGAGCTGCAGCCATCCAGGCAAGTGGAGAGTATTCCATCACACTCCTGACTTGTGCCTTGTAGATGATGGACAGGCTTTATGGAGACAGAATTGCCACAGAAATCCCAGACTCTAACCTGCTCTTGTAACTACAGCATTAAAGTAGCTGGTCCAGTTCAGTTTCTGGTCAATGGTAACCCCAGGTTGTTGTTAGTGGGGCATTCAGCGATGGTAATGCCATTGAACGTCAAGGGGAGATGGTTGGATTCTTTCTTGTTTGAGATAGTCATTGCCTGGCACTTTTGTGGCTTGAATGTTAATTGCCACTTATCTGCCCAAGCCTGGATATTGTCCAGGTCTTGCTGCATTGCTACACGGACTGCTTCAGTAGCTGAGGAGTTGCAAATGGTGTTGAACACTGTGCAATCATCAGCAAACATTTGCACTTCTGACTTTATGATGGAGGGAAGGTCATTGATGAAGCAGATGAAGATGGTTGGGCCTAGGACACTACCCTGAGGTACTCCTGCAGTGATGTCCTGGAGCTCAGATGATTGACCTCCAACAACCACAACCATCTTCCTTTGTGCTAGGTATGGCACCAACCAGTGGAGAGTTTTCCCCTTGACTCCCATTGACTCCAGTTTTGCTGGGTTTCCTTGATGCCAAACTCTGTCAGGTGCTGCCTTGATGTCAAGGGCAGTAACTCTTCCCTCACCTCTGGAGTTCAGCTCTTTTGTCCATGTTTGAACCAAGGCTATAATGAGGTCAGGAGCTGAGTGGTCCTGGCGGAAACCAAACTGAGCGTCAGTAAGCGGATTATTGCTAAGCAAGTGCCGCTTGATAGCACTGTCAACGACCTCTTCCATCACTTTGCCGATGATCGGAATGATGGGGCAGTAATTGGCTGGGTTGAATTTGTCCTGTTTCTTGCGCACAGCACATACCTGGGCAATTTTCCACATTGTCGGATAGATGCCAGTGTTGTAGCCGTACTGGAATGGCTTGGCTAGGGGTGCGGCTAGTTCTGATGCACAAGTCTTCAGTACTATTGCCTGGATGTTGCAGTATCCAGTGCCTTCAGCCTTTTCTTGATGAAGGCTGAAGACTGACATCTGTGATGCTGGGGTTCTCAGGAGGAGGCCAAGATGGATCATCCACCCGGCACTTTTGGCTGAAGATGGATGCAAATACTTCAGCCTTTTCTTTTGCACTGATGTGCTGGGCTCCCCCATCTTAGAGGATGGGGATATTTGTGGAGCCTTCTCCTCCTGGCAGTTGTTTAATTGCCCACCCCCATTCACGACTGGACTGCAGAGCTTAGATCTGATCCATTGGTTGTGGGATCGCTTAGCCCTATCTATTGCATGCTGCTTCTGCTGTTTGGCATTTAAGTAGTCCTGTGTTGTCGCTTCACCAGGCTGACACCTCATTTTTAAGGAAGCCTGGTGATGCTCCTGGCATGTCCTCCTACACTGTTCATTGAACCAGGGTTGGTCGCCTGGCCTGATGGTAATGGTAGAGTGGGGGATATGCTTGGCCATGAGGTTACAGATTATGATTGAATACAATTCTGCTGCTGCTGATTGCCCACAGCGTCTCATGGATGCCCAGTTTTGATTTGCTAGATCTGCTTGAAACCTGTCCCATTTAGCACAGTGGTAGTACCACACAACATAGTGGGTATCATCAATTTGAAGATGTGACTTTGTCTCCACAAGGACTCTGCGATGGTCACTCTTGCCAATACTGTCATGGACAGATGCATCTGCAGCAGGTAGATTGGTGAGGACAAGGTCAAGAATGTTTTCCCCTCTTGTTGGTTCCCTCACCACCTGCTGCATACCCAGTTAAGCAGCTATGTCGTTTAGGACTCGGCCAGCTCGGTCGGTAGTGGTGCTACCGAACCACTCTTGGTGATGGACATTGAAGTCCCCCAGCCAGAGTACATTCTGTGCCCTTGCTCCCCTCAGTTCCTCTTCCAATTAGTGTTCAACATGGAGAAGCACTGATTCATCAGCCAAGGGGGGGGTGGAGTAGGTGGTAATCAGCAGAAGGTTTCCTTGCCCATGTTTAACCTGATATGAAACTTCTCGGGGTCCGGTGTAAATGTTGAGCACTTCCCTCCCAACTGTGTACCACTGTGCTGCCACCTCTGGTCTGTTCCGTCGGTGGGACAGGACACACCCAGGGATGGTGATGGTGGTGTCTGGGACACATAGTCATATTCACGGGATCATACCTTGCAGTCAATGTCAGGCTGTTGCTTGACTAGTGGGGGAACAAACTTTATATTATTATATATTTATGTTTATTTCTCATTGCTTTTCCCCCTTCTCCTAATCATGTTGGGGTACAGCACCAAACTGCTGCCAAGGCCTTGTCCATATAACTGTTCTGAACATGGAAGCCTGAATGATGAGTGTCAGTGAATCATTTGAGTATATGATGTAATTACATCTAAACTCAGTCCTGCTAGACTTGCTATCCAGATTTGCATTTCCTACAGGGAGTCAATGGGCAGTGATCGAGTTGGAATTTTGCATGACTTTGTTACCCTTCACTTACTTTATTTGCTCATTACACCCACACCCAGCCCCTCCACTGCCCCAGTCCTTAGTTTAAAGATACTAAAGTCAACTGCTCCTTCTGTGACCCTAAGATCAGCTAATGACTACAACAACAGTAACAGTTAGGCTCTGAATACAGACCCTTGTCTTTTCCCAACCTATATATTCATTTGTTTTCCATAATGGGTCACTAATTAGTGATCGGAGTAGGAACCCTGGTTGATATTTCCCCCACTGCATCTTGGCCCTGAAATTCTTTCTGCAAGGGTTCTTCAAGTCTCCCTCTGTAACTCTGAAGGGAGATCAGTGAAACCCCAAGAAAATGGCAGAAAGGGATAGAAATGACCACTGACACCATTTTCCTGGGGAGTTCCATTAGACTTCGCTCAGAGTTGTGGTGGGAGACTGGGAGAGCCCCTGTGCTATTCTAGGGTGATTGAGGCCAATTGTATTGTCTCCACTGGCACGCTGGTCAGAATCAACTGACTCAACATCAACTAGAGATCACATGACTCCCTTCTCCAAGCACTGCTAATTTTAGGGGATTGTTGCTATTTTGGAAGAGAAACTGTTCTTAAGTGCAGTCTGTTGTAGTGATCCTGTGAAGTTCATTTTTTTTTTAGTCATGGATCAAAAAATGTCCAAATTTACGTTAAACTTTAAAAACCACACTTTGAATGTGGAGATATTGGGCATTATTTTAACACACAAGGGAGGTAGGTTCTGATGCCAGTGGGAGGTTAAATCAGGAAAAAAATGTCGGTGTGTCGGAAACCTGACGTGATCCCACTCACTTTCGCCTTTAACCGGCGTACACTTGGAGGCACACAGAAAATCCCTGTGGGAATGTTCGGTCTATCGTTTGGCTTTATAAAGAGGCAGTTAATTCCAAATTTAACCCAGCATTCAGGCTTTACAGCCAGTGCACGGGTTTCCCAAGCTGTGTGAAACTCACCAGGGTTAACAAGGGGAATGACAGGCTGGAAAGACTGAGATGGCACAGCTGCTTCCTTGTCTAGGTAAAAGGCTTCTGCTCATAGGATTTGTTCTGTGAGTGTGCTTTCATTGCTTTACAGGTGATTTTCCAACATCTTGGAAGTCATTTCTGCTCCCTTGGACTTTACTCACCTTCATGTGTACTTCCATCCTGTCAGTTTCATTGCAGCATGGGAGCAGCTTTACCTTGGATCTCTAAACAGGAACAGGAGAAGCAACGCAAAGTCAGCAGCAGGAGCAACACCAACAGCAGCTGCTGTCTCAGCCACATGCTGGAGCAAAGGACAGAGGGAATGGATACAGAGCTCCAGCTCGAAATTGGCAATGTGTACCATTTACAAGATGCACTGCAGCAACGCACCAAGGCTCCTTAGACAGCACCTTCCAAACCCGCAGCCTCTACCACCTAGAAGGACAAGGGCAGCAGTTGCATGGGAACACCATCTCCTGCAAGTTCACCTCCAAGCCACACACCATCCTGAGTTGGAACTATATCGCCGTTCCTTCACTGTTGTCGGGTCAAAAACCCTAGAACTCCCTTCCTAACAGCACTGTGGGTTTACCTACCCCACATGGACTCCATAGTGCAGGATACACAGTCAGACGCTCTGCTTTCTTGACATGACTGTTGTTCAGTGTCTCAGGAGGCTCAGCCTTTCAGAGCAGGTCATTGCTGAAACAAGATCTCCTTCCCAGTGGACCAGGTGAGCACTCATTGCCACTGGCCATCAAGGTCACACCACAGCCCTGAATTTCTTCACCTCTGGCCCCTTCCAGGGATTGGCTGGTAACATTGTTTGAGTTTGGCAATCTGCTGCCACAGGTGCATCTTCCAATTACATCTGCTTTGCTCTGGTGGCTGGATTCCCACAGGAACAGGGAATTCCAGGATGTACACATATAGCAATCAAGGCAGTCTTTGCCATTCAGAAGGAATTCCATACACTTGATGTTCAGATAGTATGTGACCACCGGAAAGTTTTCATGCACACAATCTCCTGGAAGCTGCCATGATGCTTTCATTCTGCACCAATCATATCTCCCACAGGACTTTGCACCTCAACACAGAGTCAGCAGGTGGCTCCTTGGAGACCAGGGCTACCTTCTAAAGACGTGGCTGATGACACCAGTGAGCCTACCACTGATGCAAGGGAAATATACAACATGAGCACAAGGGCATTCATTAAGAAAGCCATTGTGTTGCTGAAGCTGCGATTCCGGTGCCTGCACAGATCTGGGGCATCCATCAGTATTGACCAGAAAAGGTGGTACTGGTTTGCTATGCCTTCCACAACATAGCACTGCTGGGAAGATTAGCTGTAGGAGGAGGAAGGTGAGGACCGCTCTGCATACTCAGAGGAACAGCATAAAATAAAGTGCATTATAATCAATATTCCTGCCACACAAGTGCCAGGCAATGACCATCTCCAACAAGAGAGAATCTTACCATTTCCACTTGATTGACATTACCATCACTGAATCCCCCACTGTCAACATCCTGGGGGTTACCATTGACCAGAAACTTAACTGAACAAGCCATATAACTACTGTGGCTACAAGAGCAGGACGGAGGCTCGGAATTCTGTGGCAAGTAATCCACTTTCTGACTCCCCAAAGCCTGCCCACCATCTTCAAGGTACAAGTCAAGAGCGTGATGGAATACTCACCACTTGCCTGGATGGGTATAGCTCCAAAAACACTGAAGAAGCTCGATACCATCCAGGACAAGGCAGCCCGCTTGATTGGCACCCCATCCACCACCTTCAACATTCACTCCCTGCACCACCGACGCACAGTGGCAGCAGTGTGTACCGTTTACAAGATGCACTGCAGCAACGCACCAAGGCTCCTTAGATAGCACCTTCCAAACCCGCGGCCTCTACCACCTAGAAGGACAAGGGCAGCAGTTGCAAGGGAACACCATGACCTGCAAGTTCACCTCCAAGCCACACGCCATCCTGTGTTGGAACTATATCGCCGTTCCTTCACTGTTGTCGGGTCAAAAACCTGAAACTCCCTTCCTAATAGCACTGTGGGTTTACCTACCCCACATGGACTGCAGTGGTTGAAGAAGGCAGCTCACCACCACCACCTTAAGGGCATTTAGAGATGGGCCATGAATGCTGGCCTTGCCAGCGACACCCACATCCTAGGAATGAATAAAAAAAAACAAAAGGTCTTTTCCTTTTCCTGTTACTCCTAAGTAATGCTATCCCTGTGGCTTCAACAGAGAAGCAGGCTATTCACTCCCCTACTGTGGCAGATGAGGTGCCTGTGGCAGACGCCCTCTGGGTTTTTAGGTCCATGATGGCTCAACCAAAGACTGCCCCACCTGCAGGGGCAGACTTGATCATTGGGGCAGCAAACAGCATGTGGGGCTCTGACTGAGGTGGGTTGAGAAATGGAAGTGCCCTCAGCAGAGTCCCCACTTCCTTGTGCTGTTTCTCCATCCTCCCTCTCATGGTTCACCCATGCTTCCCTGCTATCCAGGAGTTGGGGAGCACTTTGATGCACTTTAGTGAGGCACTGAATGGCTAAGGTGAGGCTTTCATCCATCCTGTGGCTTACTGAGTGTGCAGGCCATTGGTGAGCGCAAGGATGTATTGATTGCCTGCCGCATCTGATTCTCCATGCAGGTGACCACGCTTGCCATAGAGGTGGGCATCAACACGTGAGACATCACGGCACTCATTTCTGCTTGAGACGGACTGCTCCAATCTCACTTTAAGGGTGTGCTGTGCTTCTGGAATTGCTGACGGAACCTCACACCTTTTCCATTGCTGCTCAGAATTGTCCTCTTTGCAGTTGACCCCTGAGGCTCAGCATCTGCGTCTGGCTCAGCATATCTTGCATCCTCTGATGTGGACTCTCCACTGCTGTCCCTGTCTCTAACACTTACTCACTTGTATTGTGCGTCTCGCTGTGTGATAAGCTAGCTATCTGCCGTGGAGTTCCCACTGAGATGTGTGTATTGCCACTGTTGGAGAGTGCATATAAGTTGTGTGACTGTGCTTGCTCGAAGTGCAAGACCTCCTGCTAATCCAGCTCCTTTGTCACACTTGAAGGACGGTGGGAGATGAAAGATATGAATTAGAACTGATATGGGGAAAGGGTTCAACGTCGCCATTGTGCAGATGTTCACGTTTCAATTACTCGTGCCAGCATTTCAACGTGAGTGAGTGATTGTTGTGTGATATGTAATTCTGTCAGCAGGTATCTAGGAGACACCCATCTCTCCATTGCCAAGGGTCATACCAAGATCTCACTATGTATAAAATGGAGGGATGAGAGGTGAAGTAAAGGCCTGCTCAGGTCAGGAAAAAAAACCCGACCCTAACCCGACAGGACCACATGGGACCCGAGTCCTACCCGGCCCGAGTCCTTCCATTTCTTCCCGACCCGACCCGACCACCAGAATGTTCATTTTACCTACCTTCCAATTCTGAATCCATTTTTCACTTTTTCAGTTTGTGCAGATAAGCAACAAAAACTGTAATTGGACTTGAAAGTTTGTTGAAAAAGATGAAGATTGGAGCCACGAAGTCAGTGATTGTTTGGTCACGTGTTAAACAGAAACCCATAGAGTTGTGCCCAGACAGGTTGTGTCACACTGTACCAGTATCTGTATTGCTTAAAATAAACACAGCAATTGCCCGAAGGCTCAGAAAATATCATTATACATTACCTAGACTCCTGCTTTACAGGTTGAAATACTTGCTGCAGGTTTATCCAGTGAGCAGCTGGGATGCAGAGACTAGGAAGGTCCTGAGTGATTCATTATTATAAAATATACAGTATATAAAAAATATAAAATGATCACCGTCAGGACTCTAGTCTACACACATACAGTACAGTACTAGACTAGAGTCACACATGTCGTTGGGTCCCATCGGGTTCGGGTTGGGTAGCAGGCCTTTATGGTGAAGTCAGGTTGTTAATTCTTAGCAAGTCTAGTCCCTCTGGTACCCTTACCTACTTTAAGTGTCCATTCTTTGTACGGGTTGCCTGATTGATTCCGAGAGGCATTAAAGCACAGTCTAATCCTGTTCTGACAAGATGTCCACTTGCATGCACTTCACAGGAAAGGTCACTAGATTGTAGTCATAAGAAAGTAAGAAATAGGAGCAGGAGTATGGCAGACGGCCCCTCGAGCCTACTCCAGTATTTCGCAAGATCAGGACCGATGCTCTACCTGACCTCCAGCTTTCGCGCATGACCCATTCGTCCGCAGGAGTGTGGACCCCAGTTGAGTTTCTTTTCCCTTCCCATCCTTTCCCCAAAACCCAGGGTTGTTCTGACCAATTATAATATCCCTGTTGAGGATCACACTTGAGATCATCTGGTTCTTATGGCCAATACTGCACCATTCAGTGCATCGAAAAGCAAATTGGAAGATTTTTAAAAAAAGTTCAAATTTCTACTTCAAATTTGAAGATAAAGAGTCATTGTGGTGAAAAGCTGATGCATCATTAGTTTCAGTGCAAGCTCTGTGATCTTGCCCCTTATAGTAATACCAAGTTAATCAGTTTTATTTGAGGTTTATCAGACGGGATATAATGTGGTAAACATGATTGATAAAGAAGCATTGTATTCAGATTGATGTACTCAATTTATCAGCACATTGATTACAGTTTACAACAGTCTGGATTTATAAATCCGAGTTCCATTTTGAAGCAATACTTCCAAGCCCAATGATGATCATGGACCAGTGGATCCATTAGTTATAATATTCCAAAATTCCCTGGATGCGGGGAAGGCTCCAGTGGATTGGAAAAATGCTAATGTAACGCCCTTATTTAAAAAGGTAGGGAGACAGAAAGTAGGAAACTATAGACCAGTTAGTCATCTGTCATTGGGAAATGTTGGAATCCATTATTAAGGAATTAAAGCAGGACATTTAGAGAGTCAAAATGCAATCCATCAGAGTCAGCATGGTTTTATGAAGGGTAAATCGTGTTTGACTAATTTGCTAAGAGTTCTTTGAAGATGTAACAAGTAAGGTGGATAATGGGAATCCTGTAGATGTAGTATATCTGGACTTCCAGAAGGTATTTAGAGTCATAGAGTCGTACAGCATAGAAATAGGCCCTTCGGCCCATCGCGTCCATGCCGATCATAATGCCTATCTATAATAATCCCACCTGCCTGCATTAATTCCATATCCCTCTATGCCTTGCTCATTCAAGTACCTGTCCAGATGCCTCTTAAATGTCGCTACTGTTCCTGCCTCCACCACTACCTCAGGCAGCTCATTCCAGATACCCACTATTTTTTGTGTGAAAAATTTACCCCTTTGATCCCCTTTAAACCTCCTCCCTCTCACCTTAAATCTATGCCCTGTAGTTTTAGTCACCCCTACCATGGGAAAGAGACTCTGGCTATCTACCCTATCTATGCCTCTCATAATTTTATATACCTCTTTCATGTCCCCTCTTAGCCTCCTTCGCTCCAGGGAAAACAGACCCAGCCTATCCAATCTCTCTTTATAACTCAAGCCCTCCAAACCAGGCAACATCCTTGTGAATCTTTTCTGCACCCTCTCTAACTTAAACACATCTTTCCTGTAGTGCAGCGACCAGAACTGCACACAGTGCTCCAAATGCGGCCTAACCAACATTATGTATAACTGTAACATGATGTCCCAACTCTTGTACTCAGTGCCTCGGCCGATGAAGGCAAGCATGCCATACACCTTCTTCACCACCCTGTCTACCTGTGTTGCCACTTTCGGGGAACTATGTACTTGCACCCCCAAGGTCTCTCTGCTCAACAACACTCCCCTGGGCCCTGCCATTCACTGTATATGTCCTGCCCTGGTTTAACTTCCCAAAATGCATCACTTCGCACTTGTCTGCATTAAATTCCATTTGCCAATCCCTTGCCCACTTTCCCAGTTGATCTATATCCTGTTGTAACCTTAGACAACCTTCTTCACTATCCACAATACCACCAATTTTGGTGTCATCTGCAAATTTACTAATCATGCCCCCTACATTCACATCCAAGTCATTAATATATATGACAAACAACAGAGGGCCCAGCACCGATCCCTGCGGGACACCACTAGTCACCGACCTCCAATCTGAAAAACAACCCTCCACTACCACCCTCTTCCTCCTATCACCAAGCCAATTTGGTATCCAATTGGCTAGCTCACCCTGGATCCATGTGTTCGAACCTTCCGGACCAGCCTATCATGCGGGACCTTGTCAAAGGCCTTGCTAAAGTCCATGTAGACAACGTCCATCGCCCTGCCCTCGACAATCCTCGAAAAACTCAATCAAATTCGTGAGACATGATTTCCCACGCACCAAGCCATGCTGTCTATCCCTAATCAGACCATGCCTTTCCAAATGTGTATAAATCCTGTCTCTCAGAATCCCTTCCAATAACTTACCCACCACTGATGTAAGGTTCCCTGGCTTATCCCCGCTGCCCTTCTTAAATAAAGGCACAACATTAGCTCTCCTCCAGTCTTCCGGTACTTCACCTGTGGCTAACGATGATACAAAAATCTCTGCCCCAGCAATCTCCTCCCTTGCTTCCCATAGCATCCTCGGATACACCTGGTCAGGTCCTGGGGATTTATCTACCTCAATGCGCTTCAAAACCTCCAACACCGCCTCCTTTGTAATGTTGATATGCTCCAGGATATCGCTGTTCCCTCCCTTGAACTCACTAGCTTCCATGACCTTCTCCACGGTAAATACAGACGAGAAGTATTCATTTAAGACCTCGCCCATTTCCCGTGGCTCCACACACTGATTACCACACTGATCCTTAAGGGGACCTACTCTCTCCCTAGCTACCCTTTTACTCTTAATATACTTATAGAATCTTTGAGGATTCTCCTTTATGTTATCTGCCAGGGAAATCTCATGGCCCCTTTTTGCCCTCCTAATTTCCTTCTTAAGTGTAGTCCTACATCCCCTATACTCCTCGAGGGACTCGCTTGATCCCAGCTGCCTATACCTGACATATGCCTCCTTCTTTGTCCTGACCAGACCCTTAATATCTCTTGTCAACCAATGTTCCCTAAACTTGCCAGCCTTGCCCTTTCATCTAACAGGAACATGCCGGCCCTGAACTCTTCCTATCTCACTTTTAAAAGCCTCCCACTTGCCAGACGTCCCATTACCTGTAAACAGCCTCCCCCAATCAACTTTTGAGTGTTCCTGTCTGATGCCATCGAAATTAGCCTTCCCCCAATTTAGGACTTAACCTGAGGACCAGTCCTATCCTTTTCCACAACTATCTTGAAGCTAATAGAGTTATGGTCACAGGTCCCAAAGTGCTCTCCCACTGACACATCAACCACCTGCCTAGCCTCATTTCCTAAGAGGAGGTCGAGTGTAGCCCCTTCTCTAGTAGGACCATCCACATTTGATAAGGTGCTGCACAAAAGGTTAATACACAAGGTAAGATCACATGGGGTTAGGGGCAATTTATTAGCTTGGATAGAGGATTGGTTGACCAACAGAAAACATTGGTCCTTTTCTGGTTGGCAAGATGTAACTCGTGGGGTGCCACAGGGTTCAGTCCTCAGGCCCCAAATTACAATCTACATTAATGACTTGGATGCAGGGTAGAAGGTACTATAGCCAAATTTGCAGATGACACTAAAATAGGTGGGATAGTAAGTTGCAATCAAGAAATAAGAAACTTACAAATGGATATGGATAGGTCAGGTGAATGGGCCAAAATTTGGCAGATGGAGTTTAACATGGATAAGTGTGAGGTTATCCATTTTGGGCGGAAGAATAGAAAGGCAAATTATCTGAATGGAGAGAAACATCAGAGTGCTTCGGTGCAGACATATCTGGATATCTTCGTGCATGAATCACAGAAAACTAGTATGCAGGTTCAGCAGGTAATAAGGAAAGCAAATGGAATTTTGGCATTTATTGCTAAAGGAATAGAATATAAAAGTAGAGAAGTGTTGCTGCAACTGTACGAGGCATTAGTGAGACCGCACCTGAAGTATTGCATACAGTTTCGGTCCCCTTACTTGAGGAGGGATGTAGTTGCATTGGAGGCAGTTCAGAGGAGGTTCACTAGATTGATTCCAGAGATGGGGGGGGGTTGTTTTATGAAGAGAGATTGAGCAGTTTAGGCCTTTACTCTCGAGTTTAGAAAAATTAAAGGAGATCTAATTGAGGTATGTTTAGTTTAGTTTAGAGATACAGCACTGAAACAGGCCCTTCGGCCCACCGAGTCTGTGCCGACCATCAACCACCCATTTATACTAATCCTACACTAATCCCATATTCCTATCGCATCCCCACCTGTCCCTATATATTTCCCTACCACCTACCTATACTAGGGGCAATTTATAATGGCCAATTAACCTATCAACCTGCAAGTCTTTGGCATGTGGGAGGAAACCGGAGCACCCGGAGGAAACCCACGCAGACACAGGGAGAACTTGCAAACTCCGCATATAAGATGACTAAGGGGATTGACAAAGTAGACATAGGGAGGATGTTTCCTCTTGTGGGGCAATCTAGAATGAGAGGTCATAGTTTTAGGATAATGGGTAGCAGATTTAAAACAGAGATGAGGAGAAATTATTTCTCTCAAAGGGTCGTGAGTCTGTGAAATTCACTACCCCAGAGTGCAATGGATGCTGGGACATTGAGTAAATTTAAGGAGGAGATAAACAGATTTTTAATTAGTAATGGGTTAAAGGGTTATGGAGAACAGGCAGGAAAGTGGATTTGAGGCCAAGATGGGATCAACCATGATCGTATTCAATGGCGGAGCAGACTCGAGGGGCTTAATTGCCTACTCCTGCTCCTAGTTCTTATGTCCTTATGTCCTTAATCTCAGTATTTAACTGTAAAATGTATCATCTGACGAGCCATTTTTGCAAGCTTGCTGATAGGTGGCTGTTCTATTGGAGCTGCCAGATGGGAGGGCAGAAATCTATTCTTTATTCTTTGGCCCTGATTTTATATGGGGGAGGGGAGGGTACAGTGCACTGGAACCCCACAGTGGGGGCTCACCCGGGGTGTGTGGGAACTTGGAGGCCTGATTGATCTTATCGTTCAGGCTTCATTTAAGATGACTTTCATTGGAGTGTCACCTGAATCTGGCCATATGACTTACCTGTCCAGCGGACAGGAGCCAAAGGTCGCAGGCAGGAGGTTGCAGCCTGGGACTTGTAGGATTGGTCCCTGGCATTCTATTAAGTGATACAGCAGGGTTTTGGGGGGAGCCGAGGGTAAAGGAGGCCCAAAGCTTCGATATGGGGCCTGGAGAAAGACTCTGACTCTTCTTGGCCCACAAGGAAACCTAATATTAAATGTGAAAACAAAGCTTACTGGGTCTCCTCTGGCCTACGATTCCCTTCCTAGCAGGTCTGGCCTGATGAAGACATTATTGCTTCCCCGTTCGGGCCTCCAACTAATACTGCAGTCGGGTCTGGATGATATAATCTTGGTGGTCTTTAAATATGCAGATTGGGTCCTGATGACAACATCAGGACACAGTTTATATATTTGAAGAAGATTCTTGCTTCCTTCCTGTGGGTTCCCCACCCAGCTGCACAAAAGAGCAGGTTACCATGAGGATATGGAGGAAGGTTGCAGTATCGGGGGCGGATCGGAGTGGGATGTGTAAGTGACTGCTCTCATTTTAATTGCCATTATGGTAGGTTTCTGCCATGCGAGTGAAATTAAAATCGGGGCTTCTGTTCCTTGTGATGATGATGTCGACAATGAAGGAGTAAAGACTATATTATAAATATTGGAATTTTAATGTGATCGGCGGTTGATTACCAGAATTTTCATGCACATGGCCATTGGAATAATGTAATTTCAGTCCTTTCTCCCTCTGCTATTCCTTTTGCTCTTCTGAAATAAAACTGTCTCATTCTAGGGTGTGGCACTGCTGGGACTGACAGTTGTCTAAGCGGCTAATTTTCTTGTCAATGGGGAGGGACAGAAGAAGAGAGCCTGGTCCTGTCTTCACCTTGCATCCAACATGAAACATTGGATAGGAACAAAAACTGGTAGGGGAATGAGCCCGGCCAGGTGGTTGAAGTTTCAGTAGGGGACTACTTTGGGAATAGTGATCACAATTCCGTAAGTTTTAGAATACTCATGGACAAAGACGAGAGTGGTCCTAAAGGAAGAGTGCTAAATTGGGGGAAGGCCAACTATACCAAAATTCGGCAGGAGCTGGGGAATGTAGATTGGGAGAAGCTGTTTGAAGGTAAATCCACATTTGATATGTGGGAGGCTTTTAAAGAGTGGTTGATTAGCGTGCAGGAGAGACATGTTCCTGTGAAAATGAGGGGTAGAAATGGCAAGATTAGGGAACCATGGGTGACAGGTGAAATTGTGAGACTAGCTAAGAGGAAAAAGGAAGCATACATAAGGTCTAGGAGGCTGAAGAAAGACGAAGCTTTGAAAGAATATCAGGAATGTAGGACCAATCTGAAACGAGGAATTAAGAGGGCTAAAAGGGGTCATGAAATATCTTTAGCAAACAGGGTTAAGGAAAATCCCAAAGCCTTTTATTCATATATAAGGAGCAAGATGGTAACTAGAGAAAGGATTGGCCCACTCAAGGACAAAGGAGGAAAGTTATGCGTGGAGTCAGAGAAAATGGGTGAGATTCTAAACGAGTACTTTGCATCGGTATTCACCGAGGAGAGGGACATGACGGATGTTGAGGTTAGGGACAGATGTTTGATTACTCTAGGTCAAGTCGGCATAAGGAGGGAGGAAGTGTTGGGTATTCCAAAAGGCATTAAGGTGGACAAGTCCCCAGGTCCGGATGGGATCTATCCCAGGTTACTGAGGGAAGTGAGAGAGGAAATAGCTGGGGCCTTAACAGATATCTTTGCAGCATCCTTAAACACGGGTGAGGTCCCGGAGGACTGGAGAATTGCTAATGTTGTCCCCTTGTTTAAGAAGGGTAGCAGAGATAATCCAGGTAATTATAGACCGGTGAGCCCGACGTCAGTGGTAGGGAAGCTGCTGGAGAAGTTACTGAGGGATAGGATCTATTCCCATTTGGAAAAAAATGGGCTTATCAGTGATAGGCAACATGGTTTTGTGCAGGGAAGGTCATGTCTTACCAACTTAATAGAATTCTTTGAGGAAGTGACAAAGTTGATTGATGAGGGAAGGGCTGTCAATGTCATGTACATGGACTTCAGTAAGGCGCTTGATAAGGTTCCCCATTGTAGGCTGTTGGAGAAAGTGAAGTCGCATGGGGTCCAGGGTGTACTAGCTAGATGGATAAAGAACTGGCTGGGCAACAGGAGACAGAGAGTAGCAGTGGAAGGGAGTTTCTCAAAATGGAGATGTGTGACCAGTGGTGTTCCACAGGGATCCGTGCTGGGACCACTGTTGTTTGTGATATACATGAATGATTTGGAGGAAAGTATAGGTGGTCTGATTAGCAAGTTTGCAGACGACACTAAGATTGGTGGAGTAGCAGATAGTGAAGGGGACTGTCAGAGAATACAGCAGAATATAGATAGATTGGAGAGTTGGGCAGAGAAATGACAGATGGAGTTCAATCAGGGCAAATGCGAGGTGATGCATTTTGGAAGATCCAATTCAAGAGTGAACTATACAGTAAATGGAAAAGTCCTGGGGAAAATTGATGTACAGAGAGATTTGGGTGTTCAGGTCCATTGTTCCCTGAAGGTGGCAACGCAGGTCAATAGAGTGGTCAAGAAGGCATACGGCATGCTTTCCTGCATCGGACGGGGTATTGAGTACAAGGGTTGGCAGGTCATGTTACAGTTGTAGAAGACTTTGGTTCGGCCACATTTGGAATACTGCGTGCAGTTCTGGTCGCCACATTACCAAAAGGATGTGGATGCATTGGAGAGGGTGCAGAGGAGGTTCACCAGGATGTTGCCTGGTATGGAGGGCGCTAGCTATGAAGAGAGGTTGAGTAGATTAGGATTATTTTCATTAGAAAGACGGAGGTTGAGGGGGGACCTGATTGAGGTGTACAAAATCATGAGGGGTATAGACAGGGTGGATAGCAAGAAGCTTTTTCCCAGAGTGGGGGATTCAATTACTAGGGGTCACGAGTTCAAAGTGAGAGGGGAAAAGTTTAGGGGGGATATGCGTGGAAAGTTCTTTACGCAGAGGGTGGTGGGTGCCTGGAACGCGTTGCCAGCGGAGGTGGTAGACGTGGGCACGATAACGTCTTTTAAGATGTATCTAGACAGATACATGAATGGGCAGGAAGCAAAGAGATACAGACCCTTAGAAAATAGGTGACATGTTTAGATAGAGGATCTGGATCGGCGCAGGCTTGGAGGGCCGAAGGGCCTGTTCCTGTGCTGTAATTTTCTTTGTTCTTTGTTCAATTCTTTCCTATTTTTAACCCAAGCTGCATATTCTCAAAAATCTTTATATGAAGGCATTTTTCCTAGATTTTCCTTCAGCTGATTTAACTCGGAACTCTTCTTACAGCAACAGCTTGCACTTGTATGGTCATTTTAATATGGGAAAGCATTCCAAGGCAGGTAACGGGACCCTTGGTGACCTGGGGAAAAACGGTTGCAGAGAAGCCACATATCGAGGTTTATGGAGGTCAGGAGGTCGACTCTCTGGGGTTTGAACGTTGTTTTCAGTTTTAGTCGGAGTGTGAACTGTTTGAAGACAGCTGGTGTTTTCCTGCCAAGGAAAAGAAATCACACAGCTCACCACCTTCTCTACCTTTCTGTACCTCTTTGAAGACATCCTGCCAAGATTCAGTGTGGAAGAGCAAAAAATCCCTGGTGCCGTATAGCTCCTGAGAAGCTGGGAAAATCCTACGATTCAAGTGTGTGCTGGCAGAAAAACCTTGATGCCATATTTCTCCCAGAAAGCCTACTGGAATGATTCTCGACATCTTCAGAATGGACTGCTTCTGAAATGATCCCAGTGACCCGTCTCCGTATCCCTAGATGCCAGACCAAAAAAGGGACAACTGACTTCCTTCTATATCGTCTTTCTTTTTTTGTCAAGAATTAGCAAGCATTTGGCCAAAGCACCTTTTTCTTTTTGTCTTTTTTTCTAACCGACCTCTGCAGAGTGAATTCTGTATTTTTCCAGTGTTGTGTGTGTAATTGGGGAATTTTTAAAAAGGGGGACTTTCATCTATTTAAATCGGTGTGTTAATGCTTTGCTGCGTTACTGGTTATGTCTTGTTTTATAATAAACTGACAATTTTGTCATTTATTAAAGGAATCTGGTTGGTGTATTTTATTCTGGGATAAAGAGTAGAGTGTATGATTGACCGTATCGGTAACTGGGTAAACATTTTTAAATAGATGATGTGACCTGTGGAGAAGTGGAATGAGAAAAGACAGTACACTCCTCCTGCCTCGGTCGTAACATTATATAAGACGTGAGTTGGGTCTCAGCTGGAGTATTGCGTCCAGTTCTGGGTGCCGCACTTCAGGAACGATGTGAGGGTATTGGAGAGAGTACAGAAAAGATTCACGAGAATGGTTCCTGGGATGAAAAACTTCAGTTATGAAGATAGATTGGAGAAGTTGGGACTATTTTCCTTGGAGGAGAGAAGGCTGAGAGAGGTTTGATAGAGGTATTCAAAATCATGAAGGGACTGGACAGAGTAGATAGAGAGAAACTGTTCCCACTCGTGAAAGTATCGAGGACGAGAGGACACGGGTTTAAAGTAATGGTTAAGAGAAGCAAAAGAGACATGAGGAATAACTTTTTCATGCAGCGAGTGGTTAAGGTCTGGAATGCGCTGCCTGCGAGTGTGGTTGAGGCAGGTTCAATTGAAGCATTCAAAAGAGAATTAGACTGTTAAATGAAAAGGAACCATCGAACCATAGTATGGTTACGGCACAGAAGGAGGCTGTTCAGCCCATCGTGTCTGCGCCGGCTGAAAAAACTAGCTGCCCAATCTAATCCAACCTTCCAGCCTTACCGATTACAGCACTTCAGGTGCACATCCAGGAACCTTTTTAAAAGAGTTGAGGGTTTCTGCCTCCACCACTGATCTGGGCAGTGAATTCCAGACATCCACCACCCTCTGGCTGAAAATGTTTTTCCTCATGTCTCCTCTAATCCTTCTACCAATCACCTTAAATCTGTGCCCCCTGGTAATTGACCTCTCCGCTGGGGGGAAACAGGTCCTTCCTGTCTATCAAGGCCCCTCATAATTTTGTACACCTCAATTAAGTCACCCCTCAGCCTCCTCTGTTCTAAGGAAAACAACCCTAGCCTATCCAATCTTTCCTCATAGCTGCAACTTACAAGTCCTGGCAATGTTCTTGTAAATCTCTTCTGTACTCTCTCCAGAGTAATTGTGTCCTTCCTGTAATGTGGTGACCAGAACTAATACAATACTCCAGCTGTGGCCTAACCAGCATTTTATACAGTTCCAGCATTACATCCTTGCTTTTGTATTCTAGAATGTGCAGGGTTACCGGGAGAAGGTGGAGGAATGGCACTAAGTGAATTGCTTATTCAGAGAGCCGGTGCAGACACGATGGGCCGAATGGCCTCCTCCTGTGCTGAAACAATTCTGAGCTTCTGTGATGTTTGGGGCTTGAACCTAGATGGTCTCATACAGTTGGGTGATTTTGTATCTTCCCCACTGCTAGTTGCTTTTCAGTGCATGTTTATAGTCCAGGTTTTGCTGTTAGGAAGCAGGTCAAGTGACTTTCTGGATGTCTGATGCAATACCTTGCTCCTTTAGTTGCTAGGAAACCGATTACTGCAACAGGCAATTGCATGAATCATAGAATCTCGCAGCACAGACGGAGGCCTTTCAGCCCATCGTGCCAGTGCCACCTCTTTTTAAAGAACTGTCTAATTTGGTCCCATACACCAGCTGTTTTCCATAGAACCGTAGAAAAATTATGGCACAGAAGGAGGCCATTCAGCCCATCGTGTCCATGCCGGCCAAAAAAACTAGCTGCCCATCTAATCCCACCTTCCAGCACCTGGTCCATAGCCTTGTCAGTTCCCCTTGACCTTGAAGTCTTCAAGTAGATGTCCAATTGCCCTTTTAAAAGGTCATATGGAATCTGATTCCACCATCATTTCTGGTAGTGTGTCCCCGATCTTAACAACGCTCCGAGTGAAAAAAATTTCTCCTCATTTCTCTTAGTTCTTCCGCCAGTTATTTTAAATCCATGACTTTTGGTTAATGACCCACTTGCCAGAGGAAACTGATTCTCCCTACTTACTCTATCAAAACTGCTCATAACTTTGAATATCTCTATCAGGTCTCCCTTAACCTTCTCTGCTTTAAGGAGAACAATCCCAGCTTTTCCACTCTTACCACATAACTAAACTCCTTCATTCCTAGAATCATCCTGGTAAACCTCCTCCATGCCCTTGGCAGGGCTATGACATCCTTCCTAAAGTGTGATGCCAGAATTGTACACCATACTCCAGCTGAGGCCTAACCAGTATTTTCTAAATGTTGAGCATGACTTCCTTGTTTTTTGTTCAGTGCCCCTTTTACAAAGCCAGTATTCCCCACACATTCTTAACTGTCTTCTCAACTTGCCTTGCCCCCTTCAAAGATTTGTGAATGTGCACCCTTGGGTGTCTCTGTTCTTGCACCGCTCCCCCCCCCCCTCAAAATAGTACAATATAGATTATACTTCCTTTCCATGTTTTCTCCCAAAATGCATTACTTCACACTTATCTGCATTGTATTGCATTTGCCATATGTCACTTCCTATTTCCTCCTGAAGTCCGTCAATATTATACTCACTATTTATTACACTGCCAAGTTTTGTATCATCTGCAAATTTTGAAATTGTGCTCTCTATACCCAAGTCCATGTAATATGTAATAAGAAAAGCAGAGGGGATCCCACTTCATACTTTTCTCCAATCAGGAAAAAAAATATCCATTCACCACCACTCTCTGCCTCCTATGCCTCAGCCAATTTCATACCCAAGCTACCACTGTCCCTTTAACACTGCACTTCTACTTACTGATTAAGTTTGCTATGCCTTTTGAAAGCCCATGCATACATCTACTACACTACCTTCATCAACCTTCTCTGTTACTTCACCAAAAAACACAATCAGGTGAGTCAGACACGATTTGCCTGTAACAAATGCATGTTGGCTATCCCTTATTAACCCATGTTTCTTCGAGTGAGACTTAATTTGTCCTCCACAATGTTCTCTCGTTTTCCCACTGCTGATAAACTGATTGGCCTCTAGTTACCAGGTTTATCCCTTTTTTGAACAAAGGTGTAATATTTGCAATCCTCCAGTCATCTGGCATCAATATCCAATCAGAATTGAAAGATTGTGGTCTAAACGTCTGTCTCCATCCTAGCTTCCCTCTGCAACCTTGGATGCATCCCATCTGGACCAGGTGACTTGTTAACTTTGAGTGATGCCTACCGATTTAACACAATGTAATTTTATCTTACCCAATATTTCTACTTTCCTTCTCCACCCCCCCACTGTGATGTTAACTTCATCCAGTTCCATGAAGACAGATGCAAAGTATTCATTCAGTACCTCAGTCATAGCTTCTGCTGACACGAGATTTCCTTTTTGTTTCTAATGGAGCCCACCATTCCTTTAATTATCCTTTTGCTTTTTATATGTTTCCAAAAGATTTTTGGGTAAAAGAAAAGGGGTAATCTGCCATGGGTTTCTAAGGAAATAAGGGAGGCTATCAAATTGAAAGAGAAGGCAGACAAAGTGGCCAAAAACAGCATGAAACTAGAAGATTGGGAAAACTTTAAAGGTCAACAGAAAGCCACAAAAAGAGCTATAAAGAAAAGTAAGATAGAACATGAGAAAAAACTAGCACAGAATATAAAGACAGATAGCAAAAGTTTCTGTAAATATATAAAACGAAAAAGAGTGGCTAAAGTAAACGTTGGTCCTTTAGAGGATGAGAAGGGGAATTTAGTTATGGGATATGATGAAATGGCCGAGGCATTGAACAGGTATTTTGTATCGGTCTTCACAGTGGAGGACATTAATAACATGCCAGTAATTGACAAAGAGACGAACATAGGTGAGGACCTGGAAACAATCATTATTACGGAAGAGGTAGTGTTGGGCAAGCTAATGGAGCTAAGGATTGATAAGTATCCTGGCCCTGATGGAATGCATCCCAGGGTACTAAAAGAGATGGCGGGAGAAATAGCAGGTGCACTGGCGGTAATTTTCCAAAATTCGCTGGACTCTGGGGTAGTCCCAGCAGATTGGAAAACAGCAGATGTGACGCCACTGTTTAAAAAGGGAGGTAGACAAAAGATGGGGAATTATAGACCGGTTAGCTTAACCTCTGTAGTGGGGAAGATGCTTGAGTCTAAAATCAAGGAAGAAATAGGGCATCTCGATAGAAATTGTCCCGTTGGGCAGATGCAGCATGGGTTCATGAAGGGCAGGTCATGCTTGACAAATCTTTTGGAATTCTATGATGACATTACGAGCAAGGTGGACAATGGGGACTCAGTGGATGTGGTGTACCTAGATTTCCAAAAGGCCTTCGACAAGGTGCCGCACAAGAGGCTGCTGCATAAGATAAGGATGCATGGCGTTAGGGGTAAAGTATTAGCATGGATAGAGGATTGGTTGACTAACAGGAAGCAGAGAGTGGGGATAAATGAGTGCTATTCTGGTTGGCAATCAGTCACTGGTGGTGTGCCTCAGGGATTGGTGTTGGGAACGCAATTATTTACAATTTATATAGATGATTTGGAGTTGGGGACCATGTGTAGGGTGTCAAAGTTTGCAGATGACACTAAGATGAGTAGCAGAGCAAAGTGTGCAAATGACTGTGAAACTTTGCAGAGGAACATAGATACATTGAGTGAGTGAGCAAAGGTCTGGCAGATGGAATACAATGTTAATAAATGTGAAGTCATTCATTTCAGTAGGAGGAACAGTAAAAAGGATTATTACTTGAATGGTTAAAAAGTTGCAGCATGCTGCTATGCAGAGGGACCTGGGTGTCCTTGTGCATGAATCGTAGAAGGTTGGTCTGCAGGTACAGCAAGTAATTAGGAAGGCAAATGGAATTTTGTCCTTCATTGCTAAAGGGATTGAGTTTAAAAGCAGAGAGGTTATGTTGCAGCTGTATAAGGTACTGGTGAGGCTGCACCTGGAGTACTGTGTGCAGTTTTGGTCTCCTTACTTGAGAAAGGATATACTGGCACTGGAGAGGGTGCAGAGGAGGTTCACTAGGTTGATTCCGGAGTTGAGGGGGTTGGCTTATGAGGAGAGACTGAGTAGATTGGGATTATATTCATTGGAATTCAGAAGAATGAGGGGGGATCTTATAGAAACATATAAAATTATGAAGGGAATAGATAAGATACAAGTAGAGGCGATGTTTCCACTGGCAGGTGAAGCTAGGACAAGAGGGCATAGCCTCAAGATTAGAGGCAGAAGATTTAGGACTGAATTAAGAAGGAACTTCTTCACCCAGAGGGTTGTTAATCTATGGAATTCCTTGCCCAGTGAAGTAGTTGACGCTTCTTTAGTAAACATTTTTAAAGCTAAGGTAGATATCTTTTTGAACAATAAAGGAATTAAGGGATACGGTGAGTGCGCGGGTAAGTGGATCTGAGTCCACGAATAGATCAGCCATGATCTTATTGAATGGCGGAGCAGGCTCGAGGGGCCGGACGGCCTACTCCTGCTCCTAGTTCTTATGATTATGATCTTATGGGTTCCCTTTTATGTCACTGGCTAATCTTGTAAGCATAATCTGATTAGTTGGGGTTAAAATGTTTCATTCTCAGAATAATGTTAATAAACATTTTTCATCAACAATGTTCATTTTTTACGGCACATGATTGAGGAGGTTATCCATATTTATTTATTTTTTTATTTAGAGATACCGCACTGAAACAGGCCCTTCGGCCCACCGAGTCTGTGCCGACCATTAACCACCCATTTATACTAATCCCGCACTAATCCCATATTCCTACTACATCCTCACCTGTCCCTATATTCCCCTACCACCTACCTATACTAGGGGCAATTTATAATGGCCAATTTACCTACCAACCTGCAAGTCTTTTGGCTGTGGAAGGAAACCGGAGCACCCGGAGGAAACCCACGCAGACACAGGGAGAACTTGCAAACTCCACACAGGCAGTACCCAGAATTGAACCCGGGTCGCTGGAGCTGTGAGGCTGCGGTGCGAACCACTGTGCCGCCCATGCACCACTGTGCCGCCCATACCTATACTAGGGAACCCGGGTCGCTGGAGCTGTGAGGCTGCAGTGCTAACCACTGCGCCACTGTGCCGCCCATGAAGCATTAAACCAGAGACCCATATACCTGTTCATGTGCATGCAAAAGATCCAATGGCACCATTCAAAGAAGAGCGAGGCAGTTTGCATAATATCTTGCTCAACATTTACCTCTTAAGCAGCACCACCAAAATGGATAACTGATCATTCATTGCTGTTTGTGAGACCTTGCTATGTGCAAGTTGGTTGCTCCATCTGCCTATCAATGGGGACTATGCTTCAAAATAAGTCATTAGCTGTGAAGCTTTTGGAAATTCTGACACCATGGAAGGTGCTTTCTAAATCCCACACAGTAAGGGTTGGCAGACTAACAATCATAGGGACATAATGCTATGCAAATCCTAGACCCCTTCTTATTTGTATGGCTCAGTATCATACCCACATATGATTGTGTTCTGCACCCTAAGCATATGCCAACAACTTGCCAAGGCACTTCACAGGAGCTTTATGAAACAAAATTTTGACAGAGTCACTGAGTTAAGTTTTAAGGAGCATCTTAATGCAGGAGAGAGAAATGAAGAGGTTTAGGAATATAATTCCAGAGCACTGGGCCTAGGCATCTGAAGGCATGACTAACACTAGTGGAGCAATGAAAATTAGATGTGAAAGAGCCCAAAATTGGAGGAGTTCAGAGACCTCAGAGGGTTGTAGGAGGACATTACAAAGAAAAGAATGGGTGATGTCATGGAGTGATTTGAAAACAAGAATGAGAATTTTAAAAGTGAATGGTTGGTGGCCCAGGAACCTGTGTAGATCAACGAACACTGGGGTGATGGGTGAATGGGACTTAGTACGAGTTAGGACATGGGCAGCAGAGTTTTGGACGAGCTCAAGTTACTGAGAGTGCAATGTAAGGGGCATGCCAGGAGAGCATTGGAATAGCTGAGTATAAAGGTAACAATTAGAGTTTCAGCAACAGATGAGCTGAGGCGGGGCGGGGTGGGGGGGAGGCGTAAGACCTCTCAAGAAAGGATCAGTTCTGAAATTCTACTGGCGTTCTACCATAACTTAAAAGAAACACTAACTGAGCCTCCACCCCTCACCTTCTCCCCCCCCCCCCCTCCCCTTCAAGAAATGGGGGAGACCAAGTTACATTGGCTATCTGTCAGTTTGAGGGTTTCTGTATCTACTTGTAAGGGGCAGCACTTCCATCTGCTGCTTACAAAGCAAGTGACAGGGTAGTGACAGCTTGAGCTTATTCTGGCCATGGTTGAGGACTTGGAAAGTTAAGGCTGGCACTTAATGACATAATGATGAGATAGTTTTTAAAATTTCTTATTTTTCCTTTCAGTCTTTCTCTCTCCTACTCCAATTTTCTTCCCTGTCTTTATTTTTCTTTCTGTCCCTGATTTAACATTAATTTACCCTATTTCCTTCTCTGTCATTCCTCTGTTTCTTTTTCTATTCTTAAATCTCATTGGTTAAGAAGATACATTATTGGTCCTGTCATTCACCAAGGTCCCAGCTGCCCTGTTTCCCTCTCTTTTCCAGTAAGTTGCAGTGCACAATTTTCAAGTTGAAGGGTGAGGGGGGAGAAAATTCGAACAGTGTACCTCGCGACAGCTAATTCTGGGCAATCTTTACTAAAAAGCATCTCTTACTATTTTACTTGCACTCAAGTTGCAGCTCTGTCTGCAATATATGGCTTCCATGCAACAAAGGGGTGGCAGTGTCTGGATAAATGCCCAAACTGACTAAACTTTAGACATAAACACCCTCTGGATCAGAATTCATTTCCCTTACAAATTGAGATGTTTCGAAACTGGCTCAATGCAGTACCAACTAAAAAATAACCTAGATTTAACTCCTGTGAGACTGCAGTTGTCAATGGGGCCCACCTACCAGTGTAAGGGTTATTGATCCCTTGTGCACACATCCTTTAATATTTAAATGCTCTTTGAACGCATACGTGACAGACAGCGATGTGGGATTTTAGACGGACGTGCAAGATTCCCCACCTGGTGACGCCCAACTGTGCTGTAATTTCACAGAGAGTCAATCTGTAAGACAGTGATTACCTCACGGGCTGGTTTAAAGAGGTATTTGATGGAAGCAGGAGTGCAGTTTCTCAACTTATCTTGACCAGGGAAGTGTATTGCTTGGAGAGGGCTCTGGGGAAGAGGCAAGAAGAATGGTGAATATAATAAACATTTGTAAAATCTTCCCCCAGTAAGACATTTGTTAAGTACTTTGTGCTCTGTAGAGCTGAGGAGTACTGTCTAGGATGATCCTGGATACTATGCTGTGTTGGCTACGGAATGGGGGTGCTACAATTGTTCGTACCCAAGGCTTAGGGAGGTGGAGAAAAGACAGCCAGGGTTTCTGCTTCTGATCACTATTTAATGACTCCTGTTGCAGGATGGCGAGCCCTTGCTCAGCTATGGTGTTCCCCAGGAGAGAGCAGGCTGTTGGCACTCTCAATCCTGCCTCACATATGAAGAATGACCTCTTGGATGAGGTACCAGCAGATTGAATCTGTGCACCAACATAAGCAGAATGATTGGGACATTCAGGAGAGGAGAGATGAAGGCCAAAAAAAAGTGCAGTTCAGTTTGGATCTTTTGAAATGTTTCAAGAATACACCAGAAAGAAAGATGGTGGCCTTTGCTGATTCCCTGTTGCAGACTCTGTCCATTCCATTCCATGTTGCTGCTCCTAAAGCCAATTTCTGTTCTGGGAAGATGGCCATTTTATTGCATGAAGATGTCTCTAGATGGCAGATATCCTCCTTTCTCGTTCTCAACTCCCTCCCCTCATCAAAATAACCACTATTATTTTGTGTAATGGGCCATTTTCTGTCTGGGAACAAAAGCAAAATCCTGCAGATGCTGGAAGTCTGAAATAAAAACAGAAAATGGTTGAAATACTCAGCTGGTCAGGCAGCATCTGTAGAGAAGGAAACAGTTAAATATTTCAGGTTAATTATCTTTCTTCAGAACTGAGAAAAGTTAGAAATGTAATTGGTTTTAAGCGAGTGAAAGGGGGCAGAGTGGAGAAAAAAGAACAAAAGAAGAAGGTCTGTGATAGCGTGGAAAATAGGAGAAATTAAATGACAAAAGAATTGGTGTCAGGCTGTCATGTTCCTGTAGTTTTGTTTTCGGACTATGCCATTTGGGTTTGCCGTCGAGGCTTGCAAGGGATCAGTATTGCTTTAAGAGCCGGCAAGCCTTAGGAGATACAGCAAGGTGCATTTTCCTTGCCTTAGCAACAGCCATTTGGAGGCTGCGATTCAAAGGGTATAGATTCATCGATATAGTCACTGGGAGTTAGCCAGATGCGATACATTTGTTACAATTCAGTTTTGAACTGGCTGTTAGTGGAAGACAGTTTGTTCGAACAGAACACGCAGACACAGAGGACAGCTGGTGCTAGCACCCGGAAAAAGAGCGCTCTACCATTTCAACTAAAGGAATAGGATTTTAGTCTGTTTATTATTATCTCTCAAAATTCGAAGAAAAAGTCAAGCCAAAACAGAGATCTCTGGTAATTTAAATTGAAGAAAGGGAAGTTAGACTGTGACAATCTTTTATCCCTCAAAAACTCTAAAGTCAGATTGATTCTGTTGAAAGTGTTTGCAAGTCATTAATTGTTGAAATTCGCTGGAGAAGGAAAGCAACATCCTGTGAGGACGTCAAGCAACATTGGTCTGTAAATTTGCAAGGACTCAAATTTTTTTTCTATTTTTAAATGTTGTTTATATCTTCACAGTGTTTAAAAATGTAGTTCTTCTAATTAAGGAGTTAATTTATTGATTTAAAGACACCTGGTTTGGTTAGCCTCATTCGGAGGTTAATAGATGGTACAATTTGGCTGGGTCTTTCTTTAATTGTGGAGCAACGGGATCGAATTAACAATGCGTTGGTCCCACCACAATCAGGATCGTAAATTTTGATTGGGGGCTTTGACAGGAGCGGTCGGTCGTAACAGAGGCCAAATGGAAGTAGTAATGGGACAAGTAAAGAGACAAAGGCCAGAATTTTATACCCCCTCAAAGAGCGGGATGGTGGTGGGGTGGCGGGGTGGGCGGGTAAAATGGAGTGGGAGGCTCGGGAGGCCTTTCCCGACCTGCTTCCGCCTCCGCTGCCATTTTACGCGGGGCGGCGGCGGCGGGTAATGATCCTCTCGCCCCAGGCTAATCATAGCCCTTAAGTGGCCAATTGACGGCCACTTAAGGGCCTTCGCCCACCGCAACTGGGATTTTACCCTTGGCCGGTCGAGTGGCCCAGGTCTGAGAAAAGCCGCCTAACAAATCAGGCGGCTCTCTGAGGGCCTGGCGGGGAGGGGGGATGGTGGGGCGGGGGGGGGCCTCCTGATCAGGCACCCTGTGCCTGATGGAGGGTCACCCCTGATGCCCCAACAATTCCTAATGTCCAGCACACCCCTCGCCCCCCCCCCCCAATCAACCACTCTTGCCTCTCCCGGGCCCGATAGATCACTTCCGGCAAGGCCCCAAAAATTTACCTTTTCCCGGGGCCATCCTTCCTCTGGGTTGCAGTCCCAGCAGTGGCCACCGTTCCTAGTGGCGCTGCTGGGACTAAGAGCTGCCAGCCCACTGATTGGCCGGCAGCTCCATTAGGTGGGACTTCCTGCCTCAATGAGGTGGAAGTCCTGCCTCAGACCTATTAAGGGCCTGGGGGGCCAGAAAATCCGAACTGGATCCCCAGGCCAGGTGGGATCGCTGCCGACTTTTTAGTCGCTGGATGGCTCCCGACCAATGAGGGTAGAATTCAGCCCAAAAAGTGTGTTTAGAGGAAGTGCGAATGGCAGAATGATGAACAGCTTTTTTTTTACTCTTGGCTAGGCCAGCATTTATTGCTCTTGAGAAGGTGTGAGTGAGCTGCCACCTTGAACTTTTGCAGTCCATGTGGGGTAGGTACACCCACAGTGCTGTTAGGAAGGGAGTTCCAGGGTTTAGACCCAGCAACAGTGAAGGAACGGCGATATAGTTCCAAGTCAGGATGGTGTGTAGCTTGGAAGGGAACTAGCAGGTGGTGGCGTTCCTGTGCATTAACTGCCCTTATTCTTCTAAGTGGTAAAGGTTGTGGGTTTAGATGATGCTGTTGAAGGAGCCTTGGTGAGTTGCTGCAGTACATTTTGTAGATGGTGAACACTGCTGCCACTGTGCAGTGGTGGTGGAGGGAGTGAGCGTTTAAGGTGGTGGATGGGCTGTCAGTCAAGTGGGCTGCTTTGTCCTGGATGGTGTCGAGCTTCATGGGTGTTATTGGAGTTGCACACATCCAGTCAAGTGGAGAGTATTCCATTACACTCTGGACTTGTGCCTTGTAGATGGTGGACAGGCTTTGGCGAGTCAGATGGTGGATTACTCACTGCAGAATTCCCAAACTCTGACCTGTTCTTGTAGTCATAATGTTTATGTGGCTGGTCCGGTTAATTTTCTGATCAATGGTAACCCTCAGGATGTTGATGGTGGGAGATTCAGTGATGATAATGCTGTTGAATGTCCAGGGGCGATGGTTAGATTCTCTCTTGTTGGAGATGGTCATTGCCTGGCACTTGTGTGGTGTGAATGTTATTACTTATCCAAGCTTGAATGTTGGGCAGGTCTTGCTGCATGTGGACTGGACTGCTTCAGTATCTGAGGAATTGCGAATGGTACTGAACGCTGTGCAATCATCAGCAAACGTCTCCACTCATGCCCTTATGTTGGAGGGAAGGTCATTGATGTAGCAGCTGAAGATGGTTAGGCCTCAGACACTACCCTGAGGAACTCCTGCAGTGATGTCCTGGAGCTCAGATGATTGCCCTCCAACAACCACAATCATCTGTTAGGTATGACTTCAACCAGTGGAGAGTTTTCCCTTTGATTCCCATTGAGGTCAATTTTGCTCGCGTTCCTTGATCCCACACTCTGCTGAATGCTGCCTTGATGTCAAGGGGCAGTCACTCTCACCTCATCCCTGGAATTCTTTTTTATCACGATTTGACCAAGGCTGTAACGCAGTCTGGAGCTGAGTGGCCCTGGCCTACCGAGCATCAGTACTGTTGCTAGCACTGTCAATGACACCTTCCATCACTTTACTGATTGAGAGTAAACTGATAGGGTGGTAATTGGCTGGATTGGACGAACCGAGGCAATTTTCCACATTGCCAGGTAGGTGCCTGCATTGTAGCTGTACTGGAACAGCTGCCGTCTGAAAGCACAAAAGTGAGAAAAACAAGATAGTACTATCAAAACCAGCCAAGAAAACGAAACAAAGTCGGGGCAAAGATTACAGTCTGAAATTGTTGAACTCCCGTGTTGAATCTTTAAGGCTGTAAAGTACCTATTCAAAAGATGAAGTGCTGTTCCTTGAGCTGGCATTGAGCCTCACTGGACTATTGCATGAGGCTGAGGACAGAGAGTTCAGCGTGCGAACAAGGTGGAGAATTAAAATGAGAGGCAACCGGAAGCTCAGGGTCATGTTTGTGGACTGAATGGAGGTGTACCACAAAGCGGTCACCCAATCTGTATTTGGTCTCCCCAATGTAGAGGAGACTGTATTATGAGCAGAGATTACAGTATACTAAATTGAAATAAGTACACACAAATGGCTTTTTCACCTGGAAGGAATGTTTGGGGCTTTGGACAGTGAGAAGAGAGGAGGTGAAAGGACAGGTTGATTGGTGGTGACAGGTGATTGAGGAGTGGACCAGGATGTCGCAGAGGGATTGGTCCCTTCAGAATGGTGAAAGGGGATGGGAAGATGTGTTTGATGGCAGCGTCCGATTGGAGCAGATGATCCAATGAATATAGAAGCTAGTGGAGTGGTAGATGAGGACAATGGAACTTTGTAATGGTTCTTGGAGGGATGGAAAGGGTGAGAGCATAAATGCAGGAAATGGCATGGACGTGATCAAGAGCCCTGTCAGCCACAATGGTGGGGGGTGGGGGAGTGGGTGGTAATCCTTGGTTGAGGAAAAAGGAAGACATAACAGAAGTGCTGGTATGGAAGGTGGCATCATCAGAACAGATGTGACTGAAATGGAGAAACTGGGAAAATGGAATGGAGTCCTTAGAGGTGGCAGGGTGAAGAGGAGGTGTAGTCAAGGTAGCTGTGGGAATCAGTGGACTTCTGGTGAATATTAGTTGATAGTCTAGCCCAGAAATAGAGACAGAGGATTTGAGGAAGGGATGGGAAGAGTCAGAAATGGACCATCAGAAGGGTAGAAATTGGAGGCAAAGTTGGTGAAATTTTCCAGTTCTGGGGAAGAGCAGGAAACGGTACTGATACAGTCATCAATGTGCTGGAAAAGAAGTGAGTGAGGGGACCTGAGCAGAATTGGAACAAGGAATGTTCCAAATATCGCACAAAAAGGCAGGCATTCCTGGGATCTATGTTTTTATTTAGAAGAAGTGAGTGGAGTTAAAGGAGAAGTTTTTCAATGTGAGAACAGGCAAAGGAGAGTAGTGGTGGACAGAGACTGGTTGGGCCTCTGTTCAGTTAAGAAGTGGTGAGCCCTCAAGCTGTCTTAATGGGGGATGGAGCTGTAGAGAGATTAGGCATCCATAAGTGAAGAGGAGGCTGTCGGGGCCAGGAAACCAGAAACTGTTTGTGACAGAGGGCATCGGAAGAGTCACGGATGTAGGTGGGAAGAGAGTGGAAAAGGGGGCACTAGCCGTTATCTTCAATCCTCCTTAGATACAGGGGTGGTGCCAGAAGACTGGAGAATTGCAAATGTTATGCCCTTGTTCATAAAAGCATGTTAGATAAGCTTAGCAACTGCAGGCCAGTCAGTTTACCCTGAGTGGTGGGAAAGATTTTAGGAATCATAATTCAGGACAATATTAAGTCATTTGGACAAATGTGGATAATTAACGAAAGCCAGCATACATTTGTTAAGGACATAGGACAGGAGTAGGCCATTCGGTCCTTCAAGCCTGCTCTGCCATTCGATAAGATCATGGCTGATCTGGTTGTGGTCTCAACTCCACTTTCCTGTCTGCCCTCCCATAACCCTTGACTTACTTGTCCATCAAAAATCTATCTAACTCCGTCTTGAATAAATTCAATGATCCAGCCTCCACTTCTTCCTGGGGAAAAAAATTCCACAGACTAAAGTTCCTCAGAAAAAATTTCTCCTCATTTCCATCTTAAAAGGGAGACCTTTTATTCTTAAACTGTATCCTCTCTTTCCAGTCTCCCCCACAAGAGGAAACATGCTCCCGGTATCCACTCAATCAAGTCCCCTCAGGATCTTACATGTTTCAATTAGGTCACCTCTCATTCTTCTAAACTCCAATGGGTATAGGCCCAACCTGTTTGTTCTTTATAAGATCAACCCTTCATCCCCAGAATTATTCGAGTGAACCTTGTCTGAACTGCTAATGCAGTTGTATCCTTTTTCAAATAAGGAGTCCAAAACTGTACACAGTATTCCAGATGTGGTCTCACCAAGGTTCTGCACAGCTGCAGTAAAACCTCCCTTTTATATTCCATTCCCCTTGCAATAAACACCAACATTCCATTTGCCTTCCTAATCACTTGTTGTACCTTTTGTGATTCATGTATCAGGACACCCAGATCTCTCTCGACCGCTGAGTTCTGCAATCGCTCTCCATTTAAATAGTATAGTGCTTTTCTATTCTTCCTGTCACCTCACATTTTCTCACACTGAAATCCATCTGCCAAATTTTTGCCCACTCACTTAACCTATCTATATCCCTTTGAGGACTCTTTATGTCCTCTTGACAACTTACTTTCCTTCCCATCTTGGTATCATCGGCAAATTTAGCTACCATACATTCACTTCCTTCAAGTCTTTGATATAGATTGTAAGTAGTTGAGGCTGCAGCACTGATCCCTGTGGCGCTCCACTAGTTACAGGCAAATCGTGTTTAACTAATTTAAATTGAGTTTTTTATGAGGCAACAGAGAGGGTTGATGTGGTGTAGATGGACATCTGGAAGGTGTTTGATAAAGTGTCACATAAGCGGCTTGTCAGCAAAGTTGAAGCCCATGGGATAAAAGGGACAGTGACAGCTCAGATACAAAGTTGGCTGAGTAACAGGAAACAGAGAGCAGTGGTGAACAGTTGTTTCTTGGACTGGAGAACAATATTTAATCGGGTTCTCCAGGGGTTGGTATTGGGACCACTGCTTTATTGATCTATATTAATGACTGTGGTGTGCAGGGCACATTTTTCAAAATTTGCAGATGACACCATCTTGGAAGTATTGTGAACTGTGGAGAGGACATAGATAGACTTCGAGAGGACATAGATAGACTTCGAGAGGACACAGATAGGCTGGTGGAATGGGCGGATATATACTGATGAGATTTAATGCAGAGAAGTATTAAGTGATACATTTTGGTAGGAAGAACGAGGAAAGGCAATATAAAATGAAGGATACAATTCTAAGGGGGTGCAGGAACAGAGGGGCCCTCCTCCTTAGAGAAGAGAAGGTTGAGAGGAGATTTGATAGAGGTGTTCAGAATCGTGAGGGGTCTGGACAGAGTAGATAGGGAGAAACTGTTCCCATTGGAGGAAGGGTCGAGAACCAGAAGACACCCACTTAGTGATTGGCAATAGAACCAGAGGCCTGAGAGTGTGGTGGAGGCAGATTCAATTGTGGCTTTCAAAAGGGAACTGGATAATTATCTGAAAAAGATTTGCGGAGCTACGGGGAAAGAACATGGGAGTGGTCCGAGCTGAGTGGCTCTCGCAAAGAGCTGGCATGGACAAGACGGGCCAAATGGCTGTCTGCTGTATTGTAACCATTCTATGACTATACAATCGAAGATTTATGATCTGGTGAATACTCTATGGTAGTGGGGAAGAGTCATGAAATAATGAGTATGATATGATAGCCATATATACAGTGGCTTCAAGGTGATGTCCGTGCTTGTTAAGCCTCACTCAGCTGGCCCTGACTGTTTGACTGTTTTTACCATGAGGTGATGGAAGTCTACTTTTGAGAGTAGTGATCTTGCATCTAAAGGGATCAGGAATAAGTAGCACAGAGTATGCGTCGACAGAGTACTTAACTCAGGAATTTAGTGAGTCAGGGAATTTGGCGCAGTGGAGGGCAGAGGTACTGTTCTGGTATTTTAAAAAAAACAAGGAGCGGCCTAAGAGAGGGAGCAAGTGACAGCAAGACCTGAAAACTGAGATCTCGAGGCATTACTTGGGTGAGTAGGTTGGCAAGTTTTACATTTTTTGTCTATACCCTAGGACAGTTTTAAAATAGGCCTGGGGATATATAAGTACGGTATTAAATTTATAGCTTAACTAGCTATACTACTAAATATAACTAATAATCATTGAGCTATTTCAAAACTTGAAAACCTAATTTATTAAATATAATATATTAGAGATGGCAAGGCAGGTGATGTGTTGCAGCTGCAGTATGTGGGAGTTGGTGGACACCAGTGTGATCCACAGCAACCACACCTGCAGTAAGTGTCTGCAGCTGGAGGAACTTTGGCTCAGAGTTGATGAGCTGAAGTCTGAGCTTTGGATACTGCGCTGCATCAGGGAAGGGGAAAGTTACCTGGACACTTTGTTCCAGGAGGCAGTCACACCTTTCAGGTTAAGTACTTCACATTTGGTCTGTGGTCAAGGACAGGAGGGTGTGACTAAGAATGTGGTCGGTATGGGGATCCAGAAGATATCACTGGAGGAGCCTCAGTCCTTGCACTCGTCCAACAGGTTTGAGGTTCTTGCAGCCTGTGTGGATGAGAGCAGGGACTCGAGGGAGGCTGAGCAAACTGACCACAGCATTGTGGTACAGGGGGCCATTCAAGTTGGAGGAGTGAAAAGAAATGTAGTAGGAGGGGGCAGTATATATTTAGTGGGATAGATGCTGTTCTCTGGAGCCCACGGTGTGAGTCCCAAAGGTTGTGTTGCCTGCTCGGTGCCAGGGTGAAGGGCATCCCCTCAGGGCTGGAAAGGAACGTGGAATGGGAGGGGAAGGATCCAGTTGTTGTGGTGTATGTACGTACCAACAGCATAGGTAGAACAAAGAGAGAGGCTCTGCTAAGGGAGTATTAACAGCTAGGTGCTAAATTAAAAAGCAGAGTCACAAAGGTAATAATCTCTGGACTACTACCTGAGCCACGAGCAAATTGGCTTACGGTAAATAATATGAGAGAGTTGGCTCAAAGATTGGTGTGGGAGAAATGGTTTTCAATTCATAGAGCACTGGTACCAGGACTGGGGAAAGTGAGGAGCTGTTCCTTTGGGATGGGCTTCACTTGAACCATGCTGGGACGAATAATCGAATAACTAGGGCTGCAGAGAAGGCTTTAAACTAAATAATGGTGAGGAGGATACGGATGAGGGGTAATTTAGAAAGTTAAAGAGAAAGGACAAGACAATAGTGCAGGCCAGCGAAATGGGTAACGATAACCAGAATATGACCACAAGAAGCAGAGGGTACAAACATGAATTCACCAGCAAATGAGGTCAAAGTAGGGAAAAAGGTAAAAAGAACAGAATTATCTGAATGCATGCAGCAGGTAGGTGAATTGATAGGACAAATAGAAATAATGAGTATGATAAGATAGCCATATACACAGTGGCTACAAGGTGACCAAGGCTGGGAACTGAATCTTCAAGAGTATTTGACATTTCAAAAGGATAGGAAGAAAGGAAAAGGAGATGAGGTAGCTCTGTTGTTAAAACATGAGATCAGTACAGTAGGGAGAAATGATCTTGGCTCGGAAGGGAGTATACCTCAGTAAATAATGGAGGCTTGTAAGAAAGGTACTGTAATAATCGTGGTGATCTTAATCTTCATATGAATTGGACAGATCAAATTAGCAAAGGTAGTCTTGAGAACAGGTTCAAAGAGTGTATCCAGGACAGTTTCTTAGAACAGTATGATGTGGAACCAACCAGGGAACAGGCTAATTTGGTAATGTGTAATGAGATGGGATTAATTAATGATCTCTTAGTAAAGGATCCTCTCAGGAAGAGTGATCATAACATGATAGAATTTCACATTCAGTTTGAAGCTGAGAAACTTAAATAAAGGCAATTACAAAGGTATGAAGTCAGATGGCTAAAGTGGACTGGGAAAATAGGTTAAAAGGTAAGAAGGTAGATAAGCAGTGGTAGACATTTAAGGAGATATTTCATAACTCTCAACAAAGATATATTTCATTGAGAAGGATGAACCATACGTGGCTAACTAAGGACGTTAAGGATGGCATCAAATTGAAAGAAACTGTATACAGATCTGCGAAGATCAATGGTAGGCCAGAAGATTTGGAAAATTTTAGAAACCAGCAAAGGATGACTTAAAAAAAAAAGAGGGAGAAATTAAAATATGAGAGTAAACTAGCAATAGATATAAAAACAGATAGCAAAAGCTTCTAGAAATATATAAAGAGGAAGAGAGTAGCTAACATAAGCATTGGTCTCTTAGAGGATGAGACTGGGGAATTATTAGGAAATGAAGAAATGGCAGAGACTTTGAACAAATATTTTGCATCTGTCTTCATGGTAAAAGACACTAAAAGCATCCTAATAATAGTAGAAAATCAAGGGGCAAAAGGGAAGAAGGAACTTGAAACTGTCACTAGAGGAATAAGTACTAGGAAAACTAATGGGACAAAGGCTGACAGTCAGGAAAAGATAGAGGAGCAGATATGTAGGAAAATCTCAGAAGTGTAAAAATAATAGGGTAATAATAGTAGGGGATTTCAACTTCCCCAATATCAACTGGGATAGTCTTAGTGCAAAAGGCTTAAACGGGGCAGAATTCTTAAAATGCATACAGGAGAGCTTTTTGAGCCAGTACGTAGAAAGTCCTACAAGAGAAGGGGCAGTACTGGACCTAATCCGAGGGAATGAAGCCGGACAAGTGGTAGAAGTGTCAGTGGGGAAGCATTTTGGGGATAATGACCATAACTCTGTAAGATTTAAGGCAGTTATGGAAAAGGACAAAGATCGATCAGAAATAAAGGTACTGAATTGGGGGAAGGCTGATTTCAATATGATGAAACAGGATCTGGCCAAAGTGGACTGGGAGCAGCTACTTGTAGGAAAGTCTACTTCAGACCAGTGGGAGTCATTCAAAGAGGAAATAATGAGAGTTCAGAGCCAACATGTACCCGTTAAGGTGAAGGGTACGACCAACAAGTCCAGGGAACCCTGGATGTCATGGGATATAGAGGATTGGATCTGGAAAAAAAAGGAGGCTTATGGCAGATTCAGAGCGCTGAAAACAGCAGAGGCATTAGAGGAGTATAGAAAGTGTAGGGGGGTACATAAAAAAGGAGAGCGAAGAGGGGACATGAAAAAATACTGGCAGGCAAGATAAAGGAAAATGCTAAGGTGTTTTATAAGTATATTAAGGGCAAGAGGATAACCAGGGAAAGAGTAGGGCCCATTAGGGACCAAAGTGGCAATCTGTGTGTGGAGCCGGAGGACATAGGTGAGGTTTTAAATGATTACTTTTCATCTGTGTTCACTATGGAGAAGGATGATATAGATGTAGAGATCGGGGAGGGGGATTGTGATGTACTTGAACATATTAGCATTGAAAGGAGGAAGTATTAGCAATTTTAGCGGGCTTAAAAGTGGATAAATCCCCAGACCCAGATGAGATGTATCCCATGCTGTTATGTGAGGCAAAGGAGGAGATAGCAGGGACTCTGACACAAATTTTCAAATCCTGTCTGGCCACAGGAGAGGTACCAGAGGATTGGAGGACAGCAAATGTGGTACCATTATTCAAGAAGGGTAGCAGGGATAAACCAGGTAATTACAGGCTGGTGAGTCTAACATCAGTGGTTGGGAAACTATTGGAAAAAATTCTGAGGGACAGGATTAATCCCCACTTGGAGAGGCAAGGATTAATCGGGGATAGTCAGCATGGCTTTGTTTAGGGGGAGATCGTGTCTAACTAACTTGATTGAATTTTTCAAGGCGGTGACTAGATGTGTAGATGAGGGTAAAGCAGTTGATGTAGTCTACATGGACTTCAGTAAGGCTTTTGATAAGGTCCCACATGGGAGATTAGTTAAGTACCTTAAGAGCCCATGGGATCCAGGGCAGTTTGGCAAATTAGATCCAAAATTGGCTTAGGGTGGCAGAGGGTGATGATCGAGGGCTGTTTCTGCGAGTGTGACCAGTGGTGTACCACAGGGATCAGTGCTGGGACCCTTGCTGTTTGTAGTGTACATTAATGATTCAGATGTGAATATAGGAGGTATGATCAGTAAGTTTGCATAAGACACGAAAATTGGTGGTGTCGTAAATAGTGAGGAGGAAAGCCTTAGATTACAGGACGATATAGATGGGCTGGTAAGGTGGGCGGAGCTGTGGCAAATGGAATTTAATCCTGAGAAGTGTGAGGTGATGTATTTTGGGAGGACTAACTAGCTAATGGAATATACAATGGATGGTAGTACCTTAGGAATTACAGAGGGTCAGAGGGTCCTTGGTGTACTTGTCCATAGATCACTGAAGGCAGCAGCACAGGTAGATAAGGTGGTTAGGAAGGCATATGGGATACTTGCCTTTATTAGCTGAGGCATAGAATATAAGAGCAGGGAGGTTATGATGGAGCTGCATCGGCCACAGCTGGAGTACTGTGTACAGTTCTGGTCACCACACTATAGGAAGGATGTGATTGCACTGGAGAGGGTGCAGAGGAGATTCACCAAGATGTTGCCAGGGCTGGAGCATTTCAGCTATGAAGAGAGACTGGATAGGCTTGGGTTGTTTTCCTTAGAACAGAGAACGCATGATTGAGGTATACAAAATTGTGCGAGGCATTGATAAGTTAGATAGGAAGAAACTTTTTCCCTTAGCGGAGGGGTCAATAACCAGGGGGCACAGATTTAAGGTAAGGGGCAGGAGGTTTAGAGGGATTTGAGGAAATATTTTTTCACTCAGAGGGTGGTTGGAATCTGGAACGCACGGCCTGAAGAGGTGGTAGAGGCAGGAACCTTCACAACATTTAAGGAATATTTAGATGAGCACTTGAAATATCTTAGCATACAAGGCTACGGGCCAAGTGCTGGAAAATGAGATTAAAGTAGTTAGGCACTTGATGGCTGGCACAGACAGAATGGGCTGAAGGGCCTGTTTGTGTGCTGTATAACTCTATGACTCGATGACTCTAAGTTCCTTGGACCTGATGGCCTGCATCCTAGGGTCTTTGAAGAAGTGGTTGCAGAGATAGTAGATGCATTGGTTGTAATTTTCCAAAATTTCTAGAATCTGGAAAGGTCCCAATGGATTGGAAAACTGCAAATGTAATGCCCCTATTCAAGAAAGAGGGGAGACAGAAAGCAGGAAGCTATAGGCTGGCTACAATTTATATTAATGACTTCAATGAAGGGGTAGTGTATTGCAGCCAAATTTGCTGATGAAACAAAGATAGATGGGAAAGCAAGTTGTGAAGAAGACACAGAGAGTCATGTAGATAGGTTAAGTAAGTTAGCAAAAATTTGGAGTATAATGTGGCTAAAATGTGAGGCTATCCACTTTGGTAGGCAGAAAAGAAAAGCAAATTATTTAAAAGGGGAGAGACCACAGAATGCTGTGGTACAGAGAGATCTAGGTGTCCTTGTACATGAATCACAAAAGCATGCAGGTACAGCAAGTAATTAAGAAGGCAAATGAAATGTTAGCCTTTGTTGCAAGGGGAAAGTAGGAAAGTCTTGCTACAACTAGCAAGGGCGGTGCAGTGGTTAGCACCGCAGCCTCACAGCTCCAGCGATGTGGGTTCAATTCTGGGTACTGCCTGTGTGGAGTTTGCAAGTTCTCCCTGTGTCTGCGTGGGTTTTCTCCGGGTGCTCCGGTTTCCTCCCACAAGCCAAAAGACTTGCAGGTTGGTAGGTAAATTGGCCATTATAAATTGCCCCTAGTATAGGTAGGTGGTAGGGAAATATATAGGGACAGGTGGGGATGTGGTAGGTATATGGGATTAGTGTAGGGTTAGTATAAATGGGTGGTTGATGGTCGGCACAGACTCGGCGGGCCGAAGGGCCTGTTTCAGTGCTGTATAACTAAACTAAACTACACAGGCTGTTGGTGAGGCCACATCTGGAGTACTGCATACATCACCAACCTGAGTACTGTGTGCAGTTCTGGTCACTTCATTAAAGAAAGGATGTCGTTGCACTCGAGAGGGCACAGAGGAGATTTACGAGGATGTTGCCAGAACTTGAAAAATGCAGCTATGAGGAAAGATTGGATTGGCTGGGCTTGTTCTCCTTGCAACAGAGAACACTGAGGGGGGATCTGATTGAAATGTACAAAATTGTGAGGGGCCTGGATAGAGTGGAGGTGAAGGGCCTATTTACATTAGTAGAGAGGTCAGTGACAAAGGGCATAGATTTAAAGTGATTGGTAGAAAGATTAGAGGGGAGATAAGGAAAAGTTTTTTTTCACCCAGAGGGTGGTGGGGGTCTGGAACTCACTGCCTGAAAGGATGGTAGAGGCAGAAACCCTCAACTCATTTAAAAGGTGGATGGATGTGCACCTCAAGTGCCGTAACCTGCAGGGCTACAGACCAAATGCTGGAAGGTGGGATTAGAATAGGTGGCTCATTTTTTGGCCGGCGCAGACATGATGGGCCAAGTGGCCTCTTTCTGTGCCGTAAGCATTTGATGGTTCTATACAGCTTCGGTCACTTTATTTAAAGAGGGATATACTTGCATTGGAGGCAGTTCAGAGATGGTTCACTAGGTCGATTCCTGGGATGAAGGGGTTGTTTTATGAGGAAAGGTTTAGCCTATACTCATTGGAGTTTAGAAGAATGAGCGGTGACCTTATTGAAATATGTAGGATTCTGAGGGGGTTTGACCAGGTAGATGCTGAGAGGATGTTTCCCTTCGTGCCACAGTTTCAGCATAAGGGGTCTCCCATTTAAGACAGAGATGAAGGGGAATTTCTTCTCTGAGGGTAGTTAATCTTTGAAATTCTCCTCCCCAGTGAGCAGTGGAGGCTGAGTCATTGAATACGTTCAAGGCTGAGTTAGACAGATTTTTGATCCACAAGGGAATCAAGGGTTATGGCGGGGCTGCAGGAAAGTGGAGTTGCAGCCACTATCAGATCAGCCATGATATTGAATGGCGGAGCAGGCTTGAAGGGCCAGATGGCCTACTCCTACTCCTATTTCTTATGTTCTTACTGCTGAGATGTGTTTCTTGCTATTCCCCGATTGTGGAAATGAGCAGGTCAATTTTCTACCCTTGGAGTCCCTCAAGAAGTTACTGAGGTTTCTCAGCAGTTCCGTTGTATAAATGATATAATCTCGTAGCTATAGTGAGTTTGATGTTTTTGTGTTACATTGCTGAGTTGTCTTTTGGCATGCTGCGGTCATGCAGAGCCATTGTTAATCCAACAGTGTAAAAGCACAGTTGCTGACTAGCAATAACTAGGTGGTTGTTCACAGTAGGTTGAGTTGGATGTTTGGTAATAAGTTTTTTTTTTTAAAAAGAGTATTTACTTATTATTCTGCACCTGGAGCTAGCCTTATCCCCTGTTCCCAGGAGTATTTGCTGAGGAATCTTAAGTCAAGTGTATAATCTAAATTCAGATATTTGGATATTAAGTCCTATCTGGTCTTTTCAGGTGAAATGGGCACCCTTGTTTTCTAGGGTAAGCAGCTGCGGCCAGCTGATCTTCATTGCTTCTCCATTGGTAGCTGTGCTTTCAGCTGCTTACACCTTAAACTCTGGGACTCCCTCCATCCCTCTTCCCCTCTCTCTCCCTTTAAAAGGCTTTTTAAAACTTACTTCTTTGACCAAGCTTTTGGTCATCTCTTAATATCTTTCTATGGCTCGGTGTCAAATTTTGTTTGATAATGCTCTTCTAAAATGCCTTGGGACATTTTACTACATTAAAGGTGTTATATATTATACATTGTGGTGACTTTCCTCGAATATCTCAGTGAAATTGTCATAGTACTTTTCACTGACACATATAGTCCATTACTGGTCCTGCTTTAGAAAACAACATGCTGAAATCTGATCTGTATGCCTGTTCAGTCTATCATGTTAGTTGCTCCGTTCATGCCATAGACAGGAACAGAAAACTGCTGTGATTCCACCCAACCCCAACACCATGTTTGCTGCCATCACAAACTGTTCCATGCCATTTTATGATTTTGTTTAAAATTCAAAATGTGTCAAAATTAAACTTATAGAAGACTTCCACAGAAAGTTAGTGGCTATGGCTATGTGCAGCCTGTGCTAATTAGCTGTTCTCAGTCAGGGTAGAAAATGGGTGCACTAAAGGGGCCTCGCCTGAGCTGGGTAAGAAGGGAAATCAGCCCATGTCTCTGCTCTTGTACCCCCACAATCTTTCCAGCAGTGTCACTGGATTGTAATCATCAGTTGAGGACAGAATTAGACTCTGCTGTACTGCCCCTTTTGCCAACACTTGCTGTCTGTAGGGAAAATGAGCATTTGCATAAGTTGCAAAAAGGTTGCCATCTTCCTTGGAACAATATGTTTTAAAAGAAAAACATGTGCACAGATATCAGTAGAGATGACCACTAACATGGGCACTTCAGCTTCAACTAGAGATATAAATTAAGGTATTTCTATAACATCAGATCCACGGGACCTTCAACGGGCTTCACATCTAACGATTTTGTGTGTGATTACTGTTCTTGTATAGGCAAACTGTATATGGAATGCAGCTGCCTTGCATTGTTGGTGATACCGTTGGTTTCATTAGTACTTGTAGTACTGACAAAAATCATTCAATACTAAGTTAAAATTAGGGATGATCTTTATACTTTATTTAGTAACGTGACACCTAGTCTAAGCTTGTTCATCTCCAGGGCCTGGATCTAGGCACTTGCATGCTCCTTCTGTTTTTGAGATGCAAACTATTTTAAATATGACTGCAGGACCCAGAACTCTGTACTGTTTCAAGAGTTTATTATTGCCAGATCCTGCAGCCATGTCATACAAGTTTGGCAGAGGCTTTTCATTTGATTAAACATTGCCTATAGCAATTGCGTCATGGACGAACAGCTGTTTGGAATTCACGTGTGCAGCACGTTTGTTCACAAACTTGTGTTTTTATTTAATGGAGTTACATTTGCTAAATGCTACTGGGGTTCAAAAGAATGAGAGAGATTAAAGATATCCAGAAGTGGTTGTTAGGTGATTCAAGCCTTTTTCAGTTAAAGAAATGGCTCCGCAATGCATAACGACCTTGAAAAGTTGGCCAATAGCAACGCCCCCCCCCCCTCAACCCGCCACCTCCTAGAAAAAAGTTTCCAGTTCTGACAAAAGGTTAGCAGCCTGAAACATTAACTCTGTTTCTCTCTGCACAGATGTTGCCAGACCTGCTCAGTGTTTCAAAATTTTCCAGCATTTTCTGTTTCCAACCCCCAAATAAGTGACAACTGGAACTGCCTTACTTTACCTCAACTAGATATAAAAGCTACACTAACATTCTCAGAATAGGCCAAGAGCTGCAATGGTCAATTTATCAGTATTGGCACAAGCAGCACGAGTCAAACCTAGCTTACACTCTCAGTGGCATCTCCATGGTTTCTGTGGCTTTTGAGTGCTGGAGCAATGTCACATGGCAGTGCTCATGCATAATAGTGTAAACAGAATGATGGTGACCGATGGGACAGCTGCAGAGTGCTGCATATAAAATTTGAATCAATCTGCCTGTGGCCACTGAATTTCATTCCTGGTTGGGAAAATGGGTTGGTATATTTTTCGGAGATTGTGATTGGTAAAATAGAAATTGGGGAAGACAGGTTTTCATATATGGTGACCATTAAAAGTATAAAATAATTAATTAGAAAGGAGATAAACACCGATATAAGCACTTAACTAAGAAACAACATGAATGACAGTTCTATTTTTAACTGTGAAGATCTACATTTTGATGAAGTTCTGTAATCAGAAAGGTGGTGATTATTGTTGCTGGAGAATTGTTCCATTCAGTGCCCACTATCAAATCAAGTAAAGGAATGGAGAGATGCAGATAGATCTTTCTCTCTCTGCATTTTCTTTCAATATTTGTACAGCACTCCCTTTTTCTTCTTCACCCCTCCATGGTATCGGTGATGTTTTTGTTTCTCACAATCATTTTTATGACCTCTGCCAACTAAGTGTCAGTGTGCCCCAAATAATGGGTAGTTTTATGGTGCAGACTAGATCTCAATAGATCCTGACTTGAGGCTGTCATAGACTCATTGGTTTTGGGACCTTTATAACTTTAACCTCCCTCCTTTGACAATACGCCATCTTCGGTCGAGCAGACAGGCAGCCAAATCCCAGGACTTACCAGCAGTACTGCTCTGAAATGGGAAGCTAGGAGGTTTAAACTATTCTGAAGGTGACTCTTTCCTCAAGTTTTGCTTCCCTCCCTCTGCCTGGATGCATACGAATATATGGACATACGAATTAGGAGCCGGAGTAGGCCACTCAGCCCCTCAAGCCTGCTCTGCCATTCAATAAGGGCATAGCTGATCTGAGTGTAACCTCGACTCCACATTCCTGCCTACCCCGATAACCTTTCACCCCCTTGCTTATCAAGAATCTATGTACCTCTGCCTTAAAAATTTTTTAAGACTCTGCTTCCACTGTCTTTTGAGGAAGAGAGTTCCAAAAACTCACGAACCTCCTGAGAGAATAAATTTCTCCTCATCTCTGTCTTAAATGGGCGACCCCTTTATTTTTAAACAGTGACCCCCCCCCCCAGTTCTAGATTCTCCCACAAGAGGAAATGTCATTTCCACATCCACCCTGTCAAGTCCCTTCAGGATCTTATATGTTTCAATATAAATTTTCTAAATTCCAGTGGATACAAGCTGAGCCTGTCCAACCTTTCCTTGTAAGACAACCCGCCTATTCCAAGTATTAGACTAGTAAACCTTCTCTGAACTGCTTCCAACGCATTTACATCCTTCCTTAAATAAGGAGACCAATACTGTACACAGTACTCCAGATGTGGTCTCACCAATGTCGTGTATAACTGAAGCATAACCTCCCTACTCTTGTATTCAATTCCCCTTGCTACTTGCTGTACCTGCATACTAACCTTATGTGATTCATGCACTAGGACACCCAGATCCCTCAGCAGCTCAGAGCTCTGCAACCTCTCACCATTTACATAATATGCTTATTTTTTATCCTTCCTGCCAAAATGGACAATTTCACATTTTCCCACATTATACTCCATTTGCAGATCTTTGCCCACTCACTTAACCTACCAAATCCCTTTGTAACCTCCTTCTGTCCTCTTCACAACTTACTTTCCTACCTATCTTTGTGTCATCAGCAAATTTAGCAACCATACCTTTTGATCCCTTCATCCAAATCATTTATATAAATTGTAAAAAGTTGAAGCCCCAGCACTGACCCCTGTGGCACACCACTCATTACATCTTGCATACTCTCTGTTTCCTAGCCAATCTTCTATCCATGCCAATATGTTACCCTGACACCACGAGCTTTTATTTTCCACAGTAACCTTTGATGTGGCAAATGTCTTCTGGAAATCTAAATACAGTACATCCACTGGTTCCCCTTTATCCACAGCACATGTTATTTCTTCAAAGAACTCCAATAAATTGGTTAAACATGATTTCCCTTTCACAAAACCATGTTGACTCTGCCTGATTATGTTGAATTTTTCTAAATGCCTTGCTATACCGTCTTTAATAATAGCTTCTAACATTTTCCCTAAGACAGATACTAAGCTAACTGTTCTGTAGTTTCCTGCTTTCTGTCTCTCTCCCTTTTTGAATGAAGGAGTTACATTCGCTGTTTTCCAATCTAATGGAACCTTCCCCGAATCTAGGGAATTTTGGAAAATTAAAACCAACGTTTTAGCTATCTCACTAGCTACTTCTTTTAGGACCCTCGGATAAGAGACTTGCAACTTTTCCTCACAGCCAAACTGCTGAGATCAGAAACACATTGTATGGAGGAATTATAGCATTGAGCCTTGGACTATGTTGAGTTCCATAGTGTTGATTCAACACTAGCTGCTACCACACTAATCTGCAGTATCTCTTAATTCAGTTGTTCCCACTGAAATAGTGATAATGCCCATCTCTGTAGACATCACCAATTATCTCCTTTGGCATGGTGATTGTAGTGCACTAGTCCTCTTCTTCCTTGACCTCTCCATGGCATTCACATGTTCAGCCATTCCATTCTGCTGCATTATATATCTTCTGTGTTTTCCCCTCTGACATTTTTCTTGCTTGCTTCCACTTCTACTGGAAATCTCCTGCAATGATTTCTCCTTTTACCCTAATGCTGTCCTTGATGATTTCATCCACAGGCATGAGGTCAGTTGCATATGTCTATTCAAGGCTTCCACCTCCTAGCTTTCCACTCATATGCTTGACTCCGTGACTATCGCTGTGCTGTCCAACTGCTTTTACAACATCAAGTTTTGGAGAAGCATCAACATAATTTCGGCAAGATTCTCTTCCGCTACCACCAAAATTTCACATGTTATTCCCTTCTTCCTTTCCCCTTCCCACTGTTCACTTGGACTCTGGCCAATGTTACATATTTTCACTGTCTTGTTTGACTTTGAACTGGAAACTCCATATCCTACCCACCAGCAAGACTTTCTCAACTTCCTCTACCCTACTCTTGCTTCATCTGTGCCGTTGGCACCTCTTGGGTTTAAATAATCCAGTGATCTCCGTGCAAATCTCCTGAATTTCAACCTACACATCTGCCAAAGCAACACCATCCACATCCCATCCTGCACTAAGCCTCGTTCGCCATTATCCTTGTCCTCTCCAACTTCTGTTCCCTGACCCTCGAACATTTAATTTGAAAACCTTAAACTTGTCCATAAAATTTCCTTTATGGCATTGCCCTTTTCTTTCTCTGCAATTTCTGCTGACTCGGTGCATCCATGTTCCTCTGACTTTTGTCTCCTTTACATTTTGTTTTATTTGTTCATGGGGTGTGAGCGTCGCTGACCAGGCCAGCATTTATTGTCCATTCCTAACTGCCCTTGAGAAGGTGGTGGTGAGCCGCTGCCTTGAACTGCTGCTGCCTATGTGGTGTAGGTACACCCAGAGTGCTGCTAGGGAGGGGGTTTCTCCCACACCCAGCCCTTTCTCTCTTCCACTGTCAGAGCTTTTCTGTTCTCATACATTGTGCTTTTCCTAAAAACCTCTGCTTTGCTATCGCTCTTCAACGTCACGAGCCTTTTCTAACTCTTGTCCATCGCCACTCAGTTACACCCTGTAAAGTTCTTCAGGACCTTGAAGGTACAAGCTGTTCTTGTCAAACTTAGAAGTTGCAGTTCATTTATAGTGCTTCTAGCAATGTTCTAAGGTCACATTTTTGTTTGACAAATGAAAGCCTCCAGAGGTGTGGCCTTTTGTGGGGAAGTTATGTTGATAGATTGATCTGGCAATTGGGTGTGTTTCTGGAGGAGAGATTGAGGAATATAGTAAGAATGCAGATAGGTGGCTTTGATCTCCGAAAAAGGGGCAACATTTTACTGGCAGTTTACTAAACTATTGATGTATATTTTCATGAGATTAATTAATTTGGGATTTAAGACCCATTTGATCGGTGGAACCTATACATTTGACCAAGCAAGTGATTTGTGCCGTTGATGTGCATTTATGAATAAATTTCTTTTTACTTAAATGCTATTCATATCATGAAATTACCTTGGCATTAAAAGTATCTATTGGTTTGGGCAGTTTTCAGGTTACGTTCCTAAATAGCCAGGGCTGCAGACTCGGAATCTGCTAACAACAAGCATTTTTATTTGCTGCACTACAAAGTACCACAATTAGTTTGCACATAATTAGTTTTATCATATTTAACAAGCAATGAAATAGACTCCCTTGATGACTCACTGGGTAACTTCACCATCTGCTGAAGTACTAACTTTCTCAGATCAGCAAGGCCGAAAGCTTGATCCATGCTCAGTGCTGAGTTAGCCTGTTACAGCCAGAGTCGCCATAAGGGTGATGCAATTGACCTCCATGCCCCTGGGCTATGCCCTGCTGGCAAGTGCATATAGCACAGAATCACAGAATTGTTACACACAGAAGGAGGCCATTTGCTGTTCCCAGGGACGCACACCGAGACAAACATCAACTGCTGCTGGAGGGCTATCAATTCGGTGAAAGACGCCCTTTGGTCTGCCCGAAACTTGCTGGTCTTCCAGCGCAAAGAGTTGTCCACCGCCGAATGTTGCAGACTGGCACATTCCAAGGTCCAGGACTACGTGCTGAGGGACGCACTAAAGCTTGGGGCAGCCGCAGCAAAGGCTCAATGGGGAAAGACCACAGTGTAAGGTTCCCCCACCAAGCTGGACTGAGGGGCTGGATCCATGGGAAACCCCTCGAACTGTATCGTTAATATTCTGAAATGCTGTAAATGTAAAACTGTTATTGACATGACAATTGTGAAACGGAAGGGTTGGGAAGAAACTCATGACAGTATTGAAGGAAACTGATCTCCCTTGCAATGTTTGTATTTTTTGGTGCTGTTTGGAAACTGTTTGGCAATGTAATTTTTACAGATTTTTATGAATACAGTATATTTTGGAAAAAAAAAAGGAGGCCATTTGGCCCATCATGTCTGCACCAGCTCTCTGAATGAGCAATTCAACTAATGCCATTTCCCTGCCTTCTCCCCGTAACCCTGCACATTCTCCCTTTTCAGATAACAGTCTAATTCCCTTTTGAAGGCCTCGATTGAACCTGCCTCCGCCACACTCTCAAGCCGTACATTCCAGATCCTAACCACTCGCTGCATGAAGTTTTTCCTCATGTCACTTTTGCCAATCACTTTAAATGTGTGTCCTCTCGTTCTCGATCCTTTCATGAGTGGGAACAGTTTTTCCCTGTCCACTCTGTCCAGATCAGTCATGATTTTGAATACGTCTATCAAATTTCCTCTCGGCCTTCTCTTCTCGAAGGAGAACAGTCCCAACTTCTCAAATCTGCCTTCATAACTGAAGTTAATCATCCCTGGAACTTCAAAAAACTTAATATTTTAGAAAGTGCAGTGGTGAAGTAAAAAAGGAAATTAGAAAAGCAAAGAGAGGACATGAAAAAATATTGGCAGGTAAAATCAAGGAAAACCCAAAGATGTTTTATCAGTACATTACGAGTAAGAGGATAACTAAAGAAAGGGTAGGGCTTATCAGATATGTACAAGGGAACTTATGCTTGGATGCAGATGATGTTGGCAGGGTTCTTAGAGATTTTTAACTCTGTCTTCACAAAGGAGAGGGATGAGGCAGACATTGGAGTTAAAGAGGAGGAGTGTGAAATATTAGATACAATTAACATAATGAGAGAGGGATAGGATAAACTGCCACTTAGAAAGGCACGGGCTGATCAGGGGTAGTCAGTATGGATTTGTTAAGGGAAGGTCATGTCTTACTAACATTTTTGAGGAAGTAACAAGGAGAATTGATGAGGGTAGTGCAGTGGATGTGGCCTATCTGGATTTTAGTAAGGCATTTGACAATGTCCTGCATAGCAGACTGGTCAGTAAAATGAAAGCCCATCAGATACAGGGGAATGTGGCAGGTTGGATCCAAAATTGCCTCAGTGACAGGAAGCAAAGGGTATTAGTCTACAGTTGTTTTTGTGAATGGAAAGCTGTTTCCAGTGGTGTTCCACAGGGCTCAGTGTTGGGTCCCTTGCTGTTTGTGGTATGTATTAATGATTTGGACTTAAATGTGGGAGGCATGATTGGGAAATTTGCTGATGACACAAAAATTAGCTGTGTTGTTGATAGTGAAGAGGATGGCAGTAGACTCTAGAATTATATCAATGGTTTGGTTGAGTGGGCGGAAAAGTAGCGGATGGAATTCAATCCGGAGGTACTGCATTTGGGGAGGGCAAATAAAGTGAGGGAATACACAATAAACGGGAGAATATTGAGAGGGGTAGAGGAAGTGAAAGGCTTTTGAGTGCATGTCCACAGGTCCCTGAAGGTGGCAGGACAGTTAGATAGAGTGGTGAAGAAGGCATATGGGATGCTTTACTTTATTGGCTGAGGTATAGAATACAAAAACAGGGATGTAATGCTGGAACTGTATAAAATGCTGGTTCGGCCACAGTTGGAGTATTGCATACAGTTCTGGTCACCACATTACAGGAAGGACATAAAAACAAGAAACTCTGAAGAAGGGTCACTGACCTGAAACGTTAACTCTGCTTCGCTCTCCACAGATGCTGCCAGACCTGCTGAGTATTTCCAGCATTTCTTGTTTTTATTTCAGATTTCCAGCATCTGCAGTATTTTGCTTTTATTTTACAGGAAGGACATAGTTGCTCTGGAAAGAGTATTAAGGAGATTTACAAGAATGTTGCCAGGGCTTGAAAGTTGCAACTATGAAGAAAGATTGGATAGACTAGGGTTGTTTTCCTTAGAACAGAGGAGGCTGAGGTTTGACTTAATTGAGGTGTACAAAATTATGAGGGTCCTAGATAGAGTGAACAAAAGGACCTGCTTCCCCTAGCAGAGAGGTCAATTACCAGGTGGCACAGATTGAAGGTGATTGGTAGAAGGATTAAAAGGGACATGAAGAAAAACTTTTTCACCCAGAGGGTGGTGGGTGTCTGGAATTCACTGCCAGAAATGATGGTGAAGGCAGAAACCCTCAATTCTTTTAAAATGTACCTGGACATGCACCTGAAGTGCTGTAACCTTCAAGGCTATGGACCAGGTGATGGAAGGTGGAGCTAGATTGGGCAGCTAGTTTCTGGCCAGCACAGATATGACTGACTGAATGGCCTCCTTCTGTGCTGTAACTTATCTATGCTTCTATGGAACCATTCTTGTGAAAATTGGATGGGAATCAACAATTATATTTCAGTCCCCTTCCCCATCTCAGCACAGTCAAATATTCTGGTGCTTTACTGTCGAGGCTTTATTATTATTTATTTATTTTATTTAAGAGATACAGCCCTTCGGCCCACCGAGTCTGGGCTGACCAACAACCAGCCATTTATACTAATCCTACATTGATCCCATATTCCCTACCACATCCCCACCTTCCCTCAATTCTCCTACCACCTACCTACACTAGGGGCAATTTACAATGGCCAATTTACCTATCAACCTGCAAGTCTTTGGCTGTGGGAGGAAACCGGAGCACTCAGCAGAAACCCACGCAGTCACAGGGAGAACTTACAAACTCCACACAGGCAGTACCCAGAACCGAACCCGGGTTGCTGGAGCTGTGAGGCTGCGGTGCTAACCACTGCGCCGCCCCTTATTGGTGAAGTATTTCCATTTATGTCAGGGTTACTGGAAGACTGTTCATATCCATGGAACTTATGCTCTGAAGTGAGTTACTATCTTCAGGCTGAGAAGACAAACTATTAGAAGAAAAAATATAATTGTCTGTAGATGTAATTAATGACCCAGTGACATTGCACCATCTTATTGCAACTCGGGTAAATATGGCCTGTAAGCCCCATTCCTTTAACAATGATATTCAGCCAGATATGAACTAAATCATACATCAGAAATTACTGGAATTATGCAGCAGATCTGTTCACAATTGCAAGGAAAAAAGATGTTTTGGTGTAACGACAATTTGTCTTCCTTTTATCAGTGGCGACAGTGGCAATAAATGCTGGCCTAGCCAGCGACGCCCACATCCCATGAACGAATTTTTAAAAAGATGTAATTAGTGTGTAATTCCAGCAGCTTCTGTTTTATTTCAGATCTCCAGAATTTGTAGTTTTTTCGATGTATGGCCTAAATTATCTCGGGGAAGGTAGCAGGAAATGGAAGAAATAACCCATGTTCTGACCTTGCCCAATTCCTAAGGGAAAGGTGAAGTCAAGAAAAATGTAGAGATTGAAGCATTCGCTTTAGCTTTTTATACCATTCTTTCACAGAAAATGTTAAAGAACAATGAACTTGGTTTGAATATTTTTGCCTTTCTTTCAAACCAACCTTGCACATTGATATCTGAACGTAGACTGATGATTGCAGCTGTGCAATTGGACTGAATTATTACGAGCAGCACGAATCTTTCTGTATTACCCTGGGATATTAAGCAGTGTTAGCTGGGTGTCTGTACTATTAAGACCAGGTGAGAAAGGTGTCTGGGGGTCCCTCTCAGCCTTCACCTGGTCTTACCGGAACAGGCTTTAATTTTAAACACACCATGTCCTTGTTCACCGCTTTCCAATTATAAGGCAAAGAAACCAGCATAAGCAGATTTTCTTCAGTTTGAAGAAGAAAAGTTGAAATTTATTAAACTTGAACTTAAACTCTAATTTGGTTGACGCCTACGGATACACGACGCGCCCACGCTAGCATGCGTATGTGATACACACAGGCGAAAAGAGACAGAAAAGAGCAGAAGAAAAATAAAGTGGAAAAGTTTGAGGCAATATCTGAAGAGTTTTTGTTACGGTTCTTCGAGCTCACTGTAGAGTCCTTGATTGTAGGTGGATCTTGCTTTTCATTGGGGCCCAGTATTCTTAAACCTTGTTCGCTGGTGGAGACTTTTCTCTCTTGGGTTTCATGTGACTTCAGTAGATTCAAAGGCTTGTGAGAAAGAGATGGGAGCAGACAGGAGAGATCTTCATTCAGCAGCAAACAGTCTTTCTCAGTTCAAACTCTCTGTGGCCATTTCAAAAGACCCCTGGAACAGCCAGTTAGTCGTGTGACCAGCTGGTCCACCCAGTCTTGGCCCCTCTGGATTGCATCACTCCAGCAGGCCCTGAAATGCACTTCCCCACCCCGTCACTGTCCGGTGATCAACATCCATTGTGGGTTGAATGTGTCAAGGAATGGTCCTTTGTCTATGCAAGCACCATCTGTTAATATGCAAAAAAAATTTCAGCCATGGCTGATCTGTTCAACAAGTCATTTCCTCACTCCATCAACAGTTAAAAATCAATGTTTGTATGACAAAACCAATGTGCCTAATTCTTGGAGGTGGGGGCCTGCATGACAGTACCCTCTTGGATTCTGACTCCTGCAAACCAGATTACTTCATCATAATATCATTCTTTCTTATTAAAGAATTAAGTTTCTTTAGAGAATTCGAATGTGATTTTTTTCCCCCCAAATTACTCGGTTATCAAAAATTTGTTGTCCCATATACTGGAAATACCGGATTCTGCTCAAGAGATAATGTTTTTATTTCTGGTATTTTTAGTTTTCTTTCAGATTTTCTTCATTTTGTCTTTTTTGAAACTACGGAGACTAGTTTTTTTTCAGATTTATGAAATTAACTGAATTTACATTCCCCAGGTGCCATGGTAGGATTTGAACTCACATCAAGGGATCATTAGTCCATGCCTCTGGATTACTAATCCAGTAACATAACTACAATGCTACCATTCCCTATAAAGAAAATGGAATTTAAACAAATCTCCAGGATCTTATGGTTTTCATTCCAGAGTATTAAGAGAAATAAGTGAGGAAATTGCAAATGCATTAGCCATAATTTTCCAAAGCTCTCTAATTTTACCTTTTGGATTGGGAAATTGCAAATGTTGCTCATTATTTAAGAAGGGAGGGAGCAAACAGGTTACTGCAAATCTGCACTTTAACATCAATTGCGTGGAAGTTACTGCAATTTATCGTCAAAAACAGTGACTGAGCACATGGACAAGTCTCAGCTCATCAAAGAGAGTTGGCATGGATTGTGAACGATAGGTCATGTCTACTAATCAAGATGAATTTTTTGAGAAGGTCACTCAGCATAATGGATAGAGGAGTGTCTGTGGATTTCCAGAAGACATTTGACAAGGTTCTGCATAAGAGGCTATTATCAAAAATGAGAGTACATGGAAATGGTGGTTGGTTGGGAGGTAGGAGACAGAGTAGGGATAAAGGGTTTACTTTGTGATTGGTGGATAGAATCATACAATACAGAAAGAGGCCATTCAGCCCATCGTACCGATGCCAACTCTTGGAAAGAGCTAGCCAATTAGTGTTGTGTCTGAGATGAGTTGTATGTGAGTTCCTATTCCTTGCAACATTCTAATTGGGTTTTGACAAGTGGTGTTCCCCAGGGATCTAAATTGGGGCCTCAGCTTTTCACAATGTATATTAATAATTTGACTGAATGCATAGAGTTGCAGATCCAAGTTTGCAGGTGACACTAAGTTGGATGGCACAGTAAGATATGTAAAAAGGAGCAGGAAGTTACAAAGGGACATAGACTGATGGGGCAAAGCAATGGCAGGTGGAGCTCAATGTGGGGAAGTGAGAGGTCATCCACTTTGGACCTAAGAAAGATAGATCAATGTATCTTCTCAATGGTGAGACCAGAAACTGTAGAGGATCAAAGGAATTTAGGTCTCCACATATACAAATGACCAAAAACTAGTGCACAGGTACTAAAAATGATCACAAAAGCTTTATCTCAAGGTGATTGGAATTCAAAGGTGAAGAAGTGATGCTTCAGTTATAGAGTTATGGTCAGACCCCCTTCTACAGTACTGTGCTCAGCTTTGGCCACTGAATCTCAGGAAAGATAATAAAAACAGAAAATGCGAGGTCTGGCAGCATCTTTGAAGAGAAACAGAGTTAACGTTTTAGGTTGTGACCTTGCATCGGAACTGGGATAAGTTAGAAATATAACAGGTTTTGAGCAAGTGAAAGGGTAAGGGTGGGAAAAAGAACAAAAGGGTAGGTCTGTGTTGGGGTGGAAGGCAGGTGAGATTAAATGACAAAAGGTTTCATTGTGCAAGGCAAAAGGGAGTGGTAACAGGACAAGTAAAGAAACAAAACATGTGTCTAGAGGCAGTGTGAATGGTGGAAATAAAAACAGAAAATTCTGGAAATACCTGGGTCAGCCAGCATCAGAACCGAAAGGTTATTGACCTGAAACGTTAACTCTGTTTTTGTCTTCACAGATGCTGCCTGACTTGCTGAGTATTTCCAGTATTTTCTGTTTTTATTTCCAGCATTAGCAGTATTTTGCATTTGCATTAGTGTGAATGACAGAATCCTGACTAGTTGCTGTCCAAAAACAAAAAAAATCGAAATGAAAGAGAAACAAGAGAGAAAATAACAAACCAGCAAAGAAAAACAAACAAAACGAGGGCTGAGGATAAAAATCGTTAAACTCGGGCTGTAAAGTGTCCAGTCGAAAGATGAGGTGCTGTTCCTCAAGCTGCAGTGAGCTTCATAGGAGCACTGCAGCTTGCCAAGTACAGAAAGGTCAGAGTGGGAGCAAGGTGGAGAACTACAGTGACAGACTGGAGGCTCGGGGTCACACTGGTGGAAATGTTCTGCAAAGTCGTCACCTAGTCTCCCCAATGTAGAGGAGACCACATCGTATGCAGCGAATACAGTATACTAAATTGAAAGAAGTATTCTGTTTCACCTGGAAGGAGTGTTTGGGGCCTCACGGTGAGGAGGAGGAGGTAAAAAGGCCAGTGTTGCATCTCCTGCGCTTGTGTGAAAAAGTGCTTTAAGAAAGGGAGGAGGTGTTGGAGATAACTGAGGAGTGGATCAGGGTGTTGCGCAGGGAATGGTCCCTTCGGAAGGCTGGGAGGGGAGTGGAAGATGTGTTTGGTGGTGGCGTCCTGCTGGAGGTGACGGAAATAGCAGAGGCTGATCCATTGAATACAGAGGCTGTTGGGGTGGAAGCTGAGTTCAAGGGGAACCCCTGTCGTGGTTCTGGGAGGGAGGGGAAGGGTTGAGAGCAGAAGTGCAGGAAATGGGACGGATATGGTCGAGGGCCCTGTCAATCAGAGAGGGAAGTTATCCTCAGTTCAGGAAAAAGGAAGACCTATTGGAAATGGTAGTAAGGCAAGTTAATTCCTCCATCAAGTACACAGAGATGGAGAAACTGGGAGAATGGAATAGAGTCCTTGCAGGTAGCGGGGTGTGCAGAAGTCAAGGTAGCTGTGGGAGCCGGTGGGCTTATAGTGAATATTAGTTGATAGCCTATCCCCAGAAATGGAGTAAGAGAAGTTAGGGAAGGGAAGAGTTGGGGGTAGACCACGTGAACATAGGAACAGGAGTAGGCCATTCAGCCCATCGAACCTGCCCCACCATTCAGTATGATCGTGGCTGATCATCCACTCCAATGCCTTTTTCCCACACTATCCCCATATCCCCTTACGTCATTTGTATTTAGAAATCTGTCAGTCTGTGCTTTAAACATACTCAATGACTGAGCCTCCACAGTCCTCTGGGGTAGAGAATTCCAAAAATTCACAACTCTCTGAGTAAAGAAATTTCTTCTCATCTCTGTCCTAAGTGGCTTCCCCTGGTTCTAAACTCCCCAACCAGGGGAAACATCTTTGCTGCATCTACCCTGTCTATCCCTTTAAGTATTTTGTAGGTTTCAATGAGATCACCTCTCATTCTGAAAAAACTCGAGAGAATACAGGCCCAGTTTCTCCAATCTCTCTTCATAGGAGAGTCCCACCATCCTGGGAACAAGTCTGGTGAACCTTCGTTGCACTCCCTCTATGGCAATAATATCCTTCCTAAGGTAAGGGGACTAAAACTGAACACAGTACTCCAGGTGCGCTCTAACCAAGGTTCTATACAATTGAAGCAAGACTTCACTACTCCTGTACTCAAATCCTCTTGCGATAAAGGCTAACATACCATTAGCCTTCTTAATTGCTGCACCTGCATGTTAGCTTTCAGTGACCGAAGGCGAAGGTAGAAATTGGAAGCAAAGTTGATGAAATTTTCCAGTTCAGGGCGAGAGCAGGAAATGACACCGATACAATCATCAATGTACCAAAAAGAGGTGAGGGAGGGAGCCTGAGTAGGACTGGAGCAAGAAATGTCCTACATATCCCACAAAAAGGCTGGCATAGCAGGGGCCCATTTTGGTACCCATGGCATGCTTTTTATTTGGAGGAAGTGAGTGAAGTTGAAGGAGAAGCTGTTCAATGTGAGAAGTTCAGCTAGGTGGAAGAAGGTGATGCTGGTTGGGCCTCTATTCAAGGAAGAGCATCCCAGTTGGGAATGGAGGTGAAAAGGGATTGGATGTCCATTGTGAAAAGGAGATGGCTAGGGCCAGGAAACTGATAATGTGAAGGCAGGGGGAGGGTGGGGGGAAGAACTCCTGGCCAAAGAAGTGGGCGGGGAGGTGCAGGCAATGGCATCATGCCTAGCTTGAAATTAATTGGGGTGGGGGTACCTCCAGGCGCGTATCCATTGTCTCTCGAGATAAGGAGGCCCAAAAGAAAAAAGAAGGGGGTATAAGGGGATGAAGCTGAGGCCTTTGTTAAGGGCAGATCACTCAGAGTCAGAGAGGGAAGGTCACAAGGTATCGTGAATACATGGCAAGGAGTAAGATTGGAAGAAGGGCTGCAGTCAGTGGGAAGTGAAGGGGAAGAAGGATACTCATCAGTTCTTGAAACGGGTGATCCTTCACAGCTAAAAAGAAGAATAAATGTTTTTTAATTAAGATGCATTGGACATGGAAGGGTACATTGCAGATTCACCAGAGTGATATTGAGGCTTAAAGGGTTAAATTACGAGGACAGGTTGCAAAAATTTGATTTGTATTCCTTTGCGTTTAGGAGGTTGAGAGATTTAATTGAAGTGTTTAAAATAGTTTTTATTTGTATACTCTTGAATCACTATCTCTTCTCATCTGTAATGCACTACCTGAAAAAGTAGTAGATTCAATAGTAACTGTCAAAAGGGCATTGGATATATACTTCAAAAGCAAAAAGCTGCAGGGCTATGGGGGCTAATTGGATAGCTTTCAAAGATCTGACACAAGCACGATGGGCAGAATAGCCTCCATCTGTGCTGTGTGATTCATAGGTGGGGGAATGCAGAAGAAGAGGGCAACATCTTAAAATTAGAGCTAAGCCATTTATGAGTGAAATCAAAACACTTTTTCCACACAGGATAGTGGAAATCTTGAATACTTTCTCATACAAGGCCAGGGGATGCTGGATCATTGAAATTTTCAGGACTGAAATCACTAGATTTTTGTCACTTAATAGTTTTTTTTAATTCATTTGTGGGATGTGGGCGTTGCTGGCTATGCCAACATTTATTACCCATCCATAATTGCCCTTGAGAAGGTGGTGGTGAGCTGCCTTCTTGAACCTCTGCAGTCCTTGGGGTGTAGGTACATCATCAGTGCCGTTAGGAAGGGAGTTCCAGGATTTTGACCCAGCGACAGTGAAGGAATAGAGATATAGTTCCGAATCAGGATGGTGTGTGACTTGGAAGGGAACTTGCAGGTGGTGGTGTTCCCATGCATCTGCTGCCCTTGTCCTTCAGGGTGGTAGAGGTTGTGGGTTTGGAAGGTGCTGTTGAAGGATCCTTGGTGAGTTGCTGCAGTGCATCTTGTAGATGGTACACACTGCTGCCACTGTGTGTCTGTGGTGGAGGGAGTGAATGTTTGTGGATGGGGTGCCAATCAAGCAGGTTGCTTTGACCTAGATGGCATCAAGCTTCTTGAGTGTTGTTGGAGCTGTGCCCATCCAGGCAAGTGGAGAGTATTCCATCACACTCCTGACTAGTGCCTTGTTGATAATGGACAAACATTGGGGAGACGGGAGGTGAGTTACTCACCGCAGAATTCCCAGCCTCTGAATTGCTCTTGTAGCCAGAGCATTTATGTGGCTGGTCCAGTTCAGTTTCTGGTCAATGGTGACTCCCAGGATGTTGGTAGTGGGGGATTCAGCGATGGTAATGTCATTGAACATCAAGGGGAGATGGTTAAATTCTCTTTTGTTTGAGATGGTTATTTCCTGGTATTTGTTTGGTGCGAATGTTACTTGCCACTTATCAGCCCAAGCCTGGATATTGTCCAGATCTTGCTGCATATGGACATGGGCTGCTTGAGGGATATATAATGCAGGATGTTAAATAGATTTGAGGTAAAGATCATCCATTATCTAATTGAATGCACACAGGCTCAAGGGGCCGGGTGGCCTACTCCTGTTCCTGGAACATTTTCTATTTTAGGCCTCCAGTGTCAGCATTCCCAGGTTGAGTAGAGGGGCACGGTGGAACTACCTTTACTCAACAGTGTGCCTCAGTGTAGCTGCAGAAGAGCATCTGTTGCTGCATGAATGTGAGATTTTATGCTTTCCAAACCCATCCTCTTGTAGCTGAAAAAGTATTGTAATATCATTGTTCAGCTTTTTGTGCTGTCTATCTCTGTAACTGTCTGATTCTACCTGCCTAACTCGAGTACAACTGCAGTACCATAGCTGAGGCCATCTAACCGCACAGAGCAGTAATCAAACCTGAGGCCTTCCTGAAATAAAAACAGATAGTGCAGGAAATATTCAGCATGTCTGGCAGTACCTGTGGAGAGAGAAGCAGAGTTAACATTTCAGGTCAGTGACCTTTCATCAGAACTGGCAAAGGTTAGAGATGTAATAGGCTTTAAGCAAGTGAAGCGGGGGTGGGGGAAAAGAGAAAAAAAGGGCAGGAGAGATTAACTGTCAAGGAGGTCATGGGGCAAAGGCAAAGGGAGTGTGCTAATGATGTGGTGAAAGACAAAGCATTAGTGCAGAGAGAAATGACAGAATAATGAACAGCCCTAGCCAAAAGCACAAACATGAAAAAACCAGCAGGCTAGCACATGGTAACAAAATGAAATATTATAAAATTAAAATAAAAAAGGGCCAGTCATGCTCTAAAATTATTGAACTTAAGTTCAGTCCGGCAGGCTGTAGCGTGCCTAATCGGTAAATGAGGTGCTGTTCCTCGAGCTTGCGTTGATGTTCACTGGAACACTGCAGCAAGCCCAGGACAGAGATGTAGGCCTGAGAGAAGGGGGCTGTGTTGAAATGGCAAGCGACCGGAAGCTCGGGGTCATGTTTTTGGACTGAGCGGAGGTGTTCCGCAAAGAGGTCACCCAATCTGCGTTTGGTCTCCCCAGTGTAGAGGATACCGCATTGTGAGCAGCGAATACAGTATGCTAAATCGAAAGAAGTACAAGTAAATCGCTGATTCATCTGAAAAAAGTGTTTGAAGCCTTGGTTAGTGAGGAGAGAGGAGGTAAAAGGGCAGTTATTCCACTGCCTGTGATTGTGTGGGAAGGTGCCGTGGGAAGGGAATGAGGTGTTGATAATGGAGGAGTGGACCAGGGTGTCGCAGAGGGAACGATCCCTTTGGAATGCTGATGGGAGGGGAAGGGAAGATGTGTTTGGTGGTGGCATCACGCTGGTGATGGCGGAAATGATGGAAGCTGATCCCTTGGATGTGGAGGGTGGTGGGGGGACAAGGGGAACCCTATCCTGGTTCTGGGAGGGAGGGGAAGGGGTAAGGTCAGAAGTGCGGGAAATGGGTCGGTCACGGTTGAGGGCCCTGTGAACCACAGTGGGGGGGAATCCTCGGTTGAGGGAAAAGGAAGATATATCAGAAGCGTTGTTGTGGAAGGTTGCATCATCAGAGCAGATGCGTCTGAGAAGGAGAAATTAGGAAAATGGAATGGAGTCCTTACAGGAAGCAGGGTGTGAGGAGGCGTAGTTGAGTCATAGAGTCATAGCCTTTTGGCCCATCGTGTCCGTGCCTGCTATCAAGCACCTACCTATTCTAATCCCATTTTCCAGCACTTGGCCCGTAGCCTTGTATGCTATGGCGTTTCAAGTGCTCATTCTAAATACTTCTGTAAATGTTGTGAGGGTTCCTGCCTCTACCACCCCTTCAGGCAGTGTGTTCTAGATTCCAAACACCCTCTGGGTGAAAAAAACTTTCCTCAAATCCCCTCTAAACCTCCTGCCCCTTACCTTAAATCTATAGCTGTGTTTGCTGACAACGCTACCACTAGGTGGCGCTGCAGTGGCACATGTGCAAATGCAGCCTTTGCCACTAAATCGTCACAGTCTGCGATGTCAGCAGCTGCCAGGGCTAAAGATGGCGCTGCTCAAATAATCACACGAAGGCAACCTAAACACATGGCAGCACACAATGGCAGGAGGGAGAGAGCAGGTGGGCTGGGGGGGAGAGTGGGCGGGCGAGCCCCTACTTGAATGGCTTCCTGTACCATGGTGTCTTGGTCAGTTAGCTCATCCACCCTGCAGTCCCCATTCTCCTCCAAACAAGCTGAAAGAACCTCAAACCTGTTGCACTCCTGCCCTCTGCGTCCCCTTACCTGCCTCACTCGCAGTCACACGCTCCTGTCTCTGACCAAATCAGAAGAGCCTATCCTAAAGGGTGCGACCGCCTCCTTGTACAAATATTCCAGGTAACTTTCCCCCTCCCTGATGTGTTGCAGTGTCTGCAGCTTGGACTTCAGTTCAATGACTCTGAGCCGAAGCTCCTTGAGCTGCAAACATTTATAGCAGACGTGTTTGCTCTGGATCTCACTAGCATCCAGGAGCTCCCACATGCTGCAGCTGTGACAATCAGCTGTCCTGCCATCATTAATGTGTTTTCATTAACTACTTAATTATTTTATTCTATTATTTTCCTTTTTTATATATTTTATTAACCTTACTACCAGTTCCTATAATATTTTAAATCTTAGGATTAACCATTTACCAGATACTCATCAAATCGGTAGCTTCTTCCCCAACCTACCTGCTTCCCTGCAATGTCACACTTGATTTTTCTCTGAATGCGCTCGTTCCACTGAATAGGACAGGATAGAGGATAGCTTCTCCCGCTCTTTTTGAACTCAGTGCCTCCTCCTCTCTCAACGTTGCCTTTACAATGAAGCCTGTCTCTGCTCTCTGCGCTCTTTTTGAACTTGTTGTCTTTACAATGAAGCCTCTCCCTGCTCTCCCTGCTCTTTTTGAACTTGTTGTCTTTACAATGCAGCCTCTCCCTGCTCTTTTTGAACTTGTTGTCTTTACAATGCAGCCTCTCCCTGCTCTTTTTGAACTTGTTGTCTTTACAATGAAGCCTCTCCCTGCTCTCTGCGCTCTTTTTGAACTCGCTGCCTTTACAATGAAGCCTGTCTCTGCTCTCCCCGCTCTTTTTGAACTCGCTGCCTTTACAATGAAGCCTCTCCCTGCTCTCTGGGCTCTTTTTGAACTCGCTGCCTTTACAATGAATCCTCTCCCTGCTCTCTGCGCTCTTTTTGAACTCACTGCCTTTACAATGCAGCCTCTCCCTGCTCTTTTTGAACTTGTTGTCTTTACAATGCAGCCTCTCCCTGCTCTCTGCGCTCTTTTTGAACTCGCTGCCTTTACAATGAAGCCTCTCCCTGCTCTCTGCGCTCTTTTTGAACTCGCTGCCTTTACAATGCAGCCTCTCCCTGCTCTCCCTGCTCTTTTTGAACTCAGTGCCTCCTCCTCTCTCAACGTTGCCTTTACAATGAAGCCTGTCTCTGCTCTCCCCACTCTTTTTGAACTCGCTGCCTTTACAATGAAGCCTGTCTGTGCTCTCTGCGCTCTTTTTGAACTCATTGCCTTTACAATGAAGCTTCTCCACGCTCTTTTTGAACTTACTGCCTCCTCCTCTCTCGGCACTGCCTTTTACAATGAAATTACGTCATTATGGCACAGAAGAGGCCATTCGGCTCATCAAGTCCAGGCCAAGTCTCTCTAAAGCAGTCCAGCCAGTTCTTTTCACCCGTTGTACCCCCATAGCCCTGCAAGTATATTTCCCTCATGTCCCTATCCACTTTCCTTTTGAAATCATTGATTGCCTCCGCTTTCACCAGCAGTGTGTTCCAGGTCATTACCACGCTGCATAAAATAAGTTCTTCCTCACATCCTCCCTGCATTTCTTGCCCAAAACCCTACATCTGTGTCTCCTAGTCCTAGTACCAGTAGCTAATGGGAACAGCTTTTCTTTGTCTAGCTTACCTAAATCTGTCATAATCTTGTTCAGCTCTATCAAATCTCCCTCAATCTCCTTTGTTTCTTGTGTCTTGCCGATGGTGGAAAGGCTTTGGGGAGTCAAGAGATGAGTTACTCGTCACAGAATTCCCAGTCTCTGACCTGTTTTTGTAGCCAACGTACTTATATGGCTGGTCCAGTTAAGATTCTGGTCAATGGTGACCCCTAGGATGTTGATGGCGGAAGATTCAGCAATGGTGATGCCATTGAACATCAAAGTTAGATTCTTTTGAGTTGGTGATGGCACTTGTGTGGCAGGAATGTTGCTTGCCACTTATTAAAGCCTGAATGTTGTCTAGGTATTGCTGCATGCGACATGAACTGCTTCAGTATCTGAGGAATTTCAAATCGCAGTCGTCAGTGAACATCCCACTTCTGACCTTATGTTGGAGGACGGTCATTGATGAAGCAATTTAACATTGTTGGGCTTAGGACAGTACCCTGAGGAACTCCTGCAGTGATGTCTTGGTGTTGAGAATATTGGCCTGCAAAAATCACAACTATCTTCTTTACGGCTAAGTATGACTCCAACCAGTGGAGCGTATTCCCCCAATAGCCATTGACTTCAATTTTGCTAGGGATCCTTGATGGCACTCAGTTAGTGCTGCCTCGATGTCAAGGGCAGTCACTCTGTAATCCAGCTCTTCTGTCCATGTTTGGACCAAGGCTGTAACGAGGTTTGGAGCTGAGTGGCCCTGGCAGAACCCAAAATGAGCATTGATGAGTTCATTCTATTCCGAAGGTGAGCAAGTGCCATTTGATAGCACTGTCACTAACACCTTACATTACTTTGCTGGAGACTGAGAGTTAACTTATGCAGTGGTAATTGACCGGATTGGATTGTCCTACTTTTTGTGGACAGGACATATCTGGGCAATTTTCCACATTGTCGGGTAAATGCCAGCATTGGAGCTTTACTGGAACAGCTTGACTAGGTGCGCGGCTAGTTCTGGAGCACGTCTTCAGTTCCACAGCAACGATGTTGTCAGGGCCCATTGCCTTTGCAGTATCCAGTGATGTGGAGTGAATCGAATTGGCTGACAACTGGTATCTGAGATGATGGGGGACCTCAGGAAGAGGCTGAAATGGATCACTGGGCACCTCTGGCTGACATTTCTCATCTCCATGCTGCCCATTAGTTTCGTCATCCAAAAATATGGCATCACTTTCTATTGGCACGCTGACAACACCCAGCTCTATGTCCCCATCACCTCTCTTGGCCCCTCCACTGTCTCTAGTTTGTCATACTGCTTGTCCAACATCCTGTACTAGATAAGCAGCAATTTTCTCCAACTAAATAATTCAAAAAGCTAAAAAGCTATTGTCTTCAGTCCCTACAACAAACTCCGCTCCCCAGTTACTGACTCCATCCTTCTCCCTGGCAACTGTCAGGGGCTAATCACAACCTTGGTGTCATATTTGACCCTGAGATGAGCTTCCAACCACACATCCGCACCTTCAATAAGACCACCTATTTCCATCTTTGTAACATTGCCTGACTTCTCCCCTGTCTCAGCTGATCTGCTGAAACCCTCATCCATAGCTTTGTTGCCTCTAGACTTGACTATTCCAGTGCTCGCCTGGCCAGTCTCCCATGTTCTAACCTCCATAAACTTGAAGTCATCCAAAACTGTGTCCTAACTCGCACCAAGTCCCATTCACCCATTGTCTTTGTGTTCGCTGACTTGCATTGGCTCCCAGTTAAGCAACACATTAATTTTTAAACTTCCCATTCTTGTTTCTAATCCCTCCATGGCCTCTCCTCGCCTTATCTCAGTAATCCCCTCCAGCCTTGCAACCCTCTGAGATATCAACATCCCTAATTTTAATTGCTTCATCATTTGCTGCCAAGAATTTCCTCCCTAATCCTCTCCACATCTCTCTCTCTCTCCCCTCCTTTAAGATGCTCCTTAAAACCTACTTCTTTGTCCACGCTTTTGGTCATCTGCTCTGATATCTCCTTATGTGACTCGGTGCTGAATTTTATCTGATAACGTTGCTGTGAAGGCCATGGAGGGATTTAAAAACAAGGACTATGTTAAAGGTGCTATATAAATATAATTTGTTAACAAAAATAACAAATCTTCTGCTATTCCTGTTTTGCGGGTTGGACATTTGTTTTTAAAAAGAAATTCCAGCAGTGTCATTCTTTAAATTTCTTTTTCTTTATACAATTTCTCCTTCGGTATTTGGGCCGTAATTTGACCCATTTGCTAACTTGCTGATGGCAGCTGTCTATAAATAGCTGCAGTGATTTTAAATACGCTTTGCAAACCTTTGCCAACATGATATCAGCTATGATTTAGTGAGGATTAGCCATGTTTATGTTGCTCTTCAGAGTCATGTGACTCACTGCTGCTGCCCCTGCTTGCCAAGTGGTGTATGGACTAATTCAGTTTGTCATTGGCCTTCTGTCTCTTGAATGGCTGTAACTGGTGGGATTAGCAGGAGCTTTGCAAAACGCAAGGAGATGGCTTCAGCATAGAAAGAGAAACAAAAGCCACTCTTTCTAGAAGGGCCTCCCCTTTGTTTAAAAGTGCTGAGAGTTTGCCAGGATCATTTCAAGAATCCCGAGCCTATTTTGTTTGTTAAATCTTTAGTTTTCTCTCAAATTATTTTGTCTACTTTAACATTGTAATGAATATTGTAGGAGGCGTATAATTTGAATATAAAAATCTCCACTTATAAAAAAAATTAAAGGCATTTTTTCTCTCATTTCCTTAGAGAAACCAACTCTTTTCAAATTAAAAGTGCCTCTGACTACAGCTCACCAGGGCCCACTATGTTGGCTGTGGATGCTGAAAAAGAGATGCTCATTTGAGAGTGATGTGTGTCTCTCAGGTTTATTGTCAATTTTGAGTACTGATCAGCTCACTCAGTACTGTGATGACCAGTAAGGTCCCAGCTCAAGATCTTGTCTGTGTTGTGTGTGGATGTTGAATGGCTGTGACTAGGCACTGGATTTTGTTTGGCTACAGTACCTTCCATGTTGAAATAACATTCACTCACTTGGTGCGCTTGCACCCCTCCTACTGGCCAGTTTAGGGAAATACTGCCAGAGGCCTGAGAGTAAGTCAGTTACCATTTTCACTGCCACATCAGATTTGTAGTCAAGGGAGACCAGGTAAAGGGAGAAAATTACTTCCAAGGATAGCACAAGCTTCTCCAATGATTCTTCTGGCAAATGCACTACTAAATGACAGTTGGCTGTATTGAATTCAGATCACTTCATAATAGTCATTTATGGCATAGAAGGAGGCCATTCGGCCCATCGAGTCCATGCCAGCTCTCTACGGAGCTATGCAGTCAGTCCCATTCCCCACCTCGAACCCCTGTAAGTCTGTTTCTCTCAGGAGGCGTCATTGATCGTCTCTGCTTCCACCACCCTGTGGGCAGCGAGTTCCAGGTCATTACCACCCGCTGTGTTTAAAAAGAAAAGTGTTTCCTAAGATTTCCCTTGCATCTTTTGCCCAAAACCTTCAATCTGTGTCCCCTAGTCCTTTTATAATTTGCTAATGGATACAGTTTTTCCTTGTCTAACTTATCTACACCTGTCATCTTGAACACCCCTATTAAATCACCCCTCAATCTCCTTTGTTCTAAGGAGAACAAACCCAGCTTTTCCAACCTAACCATGTAACTAAAATCCTGCATCCTTGGAACCATTCTGGTTAATCTCCTCTGCACCCTATCAAGGACCCTCGCATCCTTCCTGAAGTATGCTGACCAGAACTGGATGCAGTTCTCCAGTTGGGGCCTAACCATAGCTTTATAAAGGCTCAGCATAACTTCCCTGCTTTTGCAATCAATGTCTCTGTTTATGAAGCCCAAGATCCCATATGCTTCACTAAGCAAAAGGTTATCGGGGTAGGCGGGAAAGTGGAGTTGAGGTTACAATCAAATCAGGCATGATCTTGTTGAATGGTGGAGCAGGCTTAAGGGGCTGTGTAGCCAACTTCTGCTCCTAATGTATATGTTATTGCCACTACGTCATATTGCCATACTGCTATTTGTGCTTGTAGCTCACCAACCTTATTCATCACAGTTTGTGCATTTACACACATACATTGTAATCTTGTCTTTGCATTCCTTACAGATCTGTGTTCTGGTGGAAAGGGAACCAGTTTCACTAACCTCTGCTCATAACTGAAAGCTTCTGCATCCTAATTCTTCCTAAATTCGGTCAACCAAAATTTAACTGACCTAACATTCTAAAGACTTTGTTCACATTCATGGGCATTCATATTCTCTATAGCTTGTCATGGTCTATTTTAAGTTCCCAAAAATTTGACTGCTTAATTGTTCCTCCTTACAGCTCATTAAGACAGATTTGCTTCATTTTCTCAGTTCTTGTGATGTCTTTGTATTTACTAGAGTGTTACCAAGGCTACAAGGAATTAATTCACTCTCTGGATGTGTGCATCGCTGACAGACCTTCCTAGTCTGCTTTCTTGAATTGCTGATACAACAGCTAGGCAACTTCAGAGGGCAGGTGGGAGTTAACTATGTTAGAGCGGGACTGGAATCACATAGGCCAGACTGGGTAAGAACATTAGTGAACCAGTTGGGATTTTATGACAATCCAATAGGTTTGTGGTCACTTGTTTGTGATAAACTATTTGTCATTTTTTCATGAATTCAAAATCCCAAACTGGGATTTGAATTTGTGCTCTCTAGATTATTAGTGTAGTGATATAACCACTGCACCACCATGCCCAGTTATATTGATGTGCATCTCTGGAAACGTATGAAAGATCTCTGGAGCTGAAGACATACTAATTGATAGTCTATAGAGATAGAAAGTGATAAAAGTTGTAAGCACTGACAAAGGAATCTGGTAGAATCCAGCACTGGCATTAAACTTTGAAAAAACTTTAACCTTCCAACTGACCTGGACTTGCCATTCACTAAGGAGATGATGATGTGCTTCTCCCAAGACACACACTTGTTTAACTTGGTTGAGTCCACAGAATTTCAGTCTTTGCCATTTGGTTTTGGGATTACAACTTTTCTTTGTAAGCTGGTCTGCAGGTTCCTGCAATCCGTTCGATTTTAGTCAATTCTTTCACTTTCTCTCATAGCAAAATAGAGATACTTCCTAGGACCTGTTATTGAAAATAGCTTGTATTAGATTTGAATTTAATATTGCATTCACCAAAAAGCTTGGTTAAAAAGGCACTTTGGGATGTCCTGAGAATCTGAAAGGTGCTGCATAATGCCCTTTGTTTACATCTCTTTTTTTTTGTCCTCTTTACATGCGATGTGAATCTGTTCATCTGTCTTTCTGTAGTTAATGAGATATCTATTCTTGTCGCCACTTTTAAACCCTGTTTTGACTTTTGCAGGGAACAGTTTTACCATCTAAGTTTTGTCTCTTTCTATCATTGTTTGCATTCTTTCTGGGTCCACACTGCAAAAATTACCAGCTGCTTTTTCTTTCTGGTATACTTCCCAAAATGTACCAGTAACTATTACAGCACTTAGTTTCTTTTTTTTATTGTTCATGGGATGTGGGTGTCGCTGGCTAGGCTAGCATTTATTGCCCATCCCTAATTGCCCACTGAAGGCATTTAAGAGTCAACCACATTGCTGTGGATCTGGCCAGACCAGGTAAGATTTCCCTAAAGGATATTAGTGAACGAGATGGGTTTTTACAACAATCAACAATGGTTTCATGGTCACCATTAGACTAGCTTTTAATTCCAAATTTATGAATTGGATTCAGATTTCACCATCTGCTGTGGTGGGATTTGAACCCATGTACCCAGAGCATAAGCATCTGGATTACTGGTCTAGTGGCATTGCCACTACGCCACCGCCTCCCCCTAGCCGTATGTAAGACCTAGGATATTCTCTGTAGCCATCACAGATTTTCTGTTCCTCTGGACGTTTTCATTCCCCTTCTGTAATCCTCCTTGGGAGTATGCTTTGGTTACTGTGTTTTTCCAGTCTCTTACAGTCTTCCCTACTTTTTCAACTGGCTGATACTTGATCCCCTTACCAGCTGCAATCTAATGACTACTTGCTGTTCAGTAATAGTTAAGCTCCCTGTTCTTGAGTTATTGCTCTATTGAAGGTTAACTTGGGGTCTAACTGTAATCTCTTAGGCAGTCTCTTGTCTCCTAGTCTCATTACAATGTGATCACAAATCATTTTACTATGTCAAATGCCATAGGCATGGTGTTCAGTCAAGCAGTAGAAGGTTATAATGAAAGAGTTCACTAATTGGATTCATTTTATTCCCTTTAATTGAATTTATCTCTCATAAATTTGTGTCTTTGTTTGCTCCAAAATGTTTTCAAATTAATCTTGCATGGCTTCAATACCAGATAGTTGAAAATAGTGCAAAATCTCTTCCCTTTCCTCATCCAACAATTATATTAATGTTCTAATCTGTATTCAATTCTCCTTTTTTATTTAAAATTGCTTCGGGCTTCAATCTTCCAAATTATTTAATCCATCTTGATTATTCTGCTGAGTCATTGAAATCGAACTTAACTGATGAGCTTAGATGGAAAGAGACCATTTCTTTGTGATTTTGAAATCTCCTTTTAGTTACTTCTATTTCTTTTGCTAAATATTTCTTGTATATAGAGCTTGGCAAATTCATTCCTAGTTGTTTTCAGTTTCCAGATGATTGGATTTTTTTAAACCAAAAAACAGCAAAAGAGTCACCATTTTTTTGAAGGTTTGTCCTTGGGATATGGACATTACTAGCAAGGCTGGAATTTATTGCCCACCACTAGTATCCAGGGAAACGTTAATACATTCAGTGGTCAGAGGGCAGTTAAGAGTCCACGACATTGATGTGGAACTGGAGTCATGTATTTACCGAACTGGTTAAAGAAGAGGGTTTGCTTCTGTAAAGGACATTAATGAAATACTTGGTTCTTTTTTTTGTCTATCCAATAATTTCATGGTCACTGATACTGATACCAGCCTTTTGTTTCTATTTTTAACTGAATGCAATTTTTTAAACTTCCATGGTGGGATTTGACCCTAGTTTCTCTGGATTATTTGTGCTGGTCTGGTGTATTATAGGTTATTTTTAAATGGAGTAACATGTTTCCAGAAGCATTCGAACTTCCAGATAAGCAATTAAAAATCCGACAGCTACATATCACCCTAAGGGGTTGACCATTTAGTAGTGAGATGAAGAGAAGTTTCTTCACTCAAATCTTTGGAATTCTGTATCCTAGAGGACTGTGGATGCTCAGTCGCTGACTTGATAGATTTTTGGACTTTAAGGAATCGGGGGATATGGGGATCGGGCAGGAAAGTGGAGTTGAGGTCTAGCTCAGTCTTGATCTTATTGAATGGCAATGCAGGCTCAAGGAGCTATACGACATACTTTTGCTCTTATTTCTTCAGTTACATTCTCATACCGTCTTTCCTTATGTTTAATGAGTCAGCATTGTCCACTCTACTGTCCTTTCGTTACGTTACTCATATATAACAGTACCTAACCTGCAGGAACAGGTGAAATAATGTATGTATGTGCTATTGTGTGCAATACATTTTTGAAGTTTATCTAATCTTTTCTTTCCTCTGGTCCCTTACAGAGCATAGATATGGAGAACTCCTCAGTAGCCTCTGCTTCCTCAGAGGCTGGAAGTAACCGCTCCCAGGAGATAGAAGAACTGGAACGATTCATTGACAGTTATGTCCTAGAATACCAGGTTCAGGGGTTACTTACAGACAAACCAGAAACTGATGCAGACAGTGAAAGGACACCGCCAAACTCACAGGTATATGGTAGCTTCTAGACTATGTTATGAAGTTGGTGCAAGAGGGTTCTTAAATAATGCTGGATGCTCCTGTTTGAACAGGGCCATTCCATGTAGTCCTTGTGTTCTAGTTTAGCCTGGAGGCTACTTTCAAATGGATAAAATGCCATGACTCACAGTGCAGGATCCCAGCAGGTTAACAGTAACAATAGGTAAATCAGAAAGTTACTGTTAGATGGCACCAAGCTTCAGTTTAAAAAACAGTCATAATCATCATGGATAACATTGGAAAAGATGTGGGAAAAATTCTTAACTTCTTCCTCAACTGCAGCCATTAGAAAACTTGCTACTTTCTGCCTCTTTAGGCCTCCACCCAATTTTGGTGTGTTGCCACAGTTGGATTTTGGAACAGAGTGGGAGAGTGGAAGTTTTGTTTTGGAAAATAAGATGGAGTTATTTTACAGTAGATACACTAGAGAGGCCCTTCATCAAGTTACCAATTACGATGGTGGCCCAAAATAAAGGCAGGACAGTAATACCATTTAATTCCATGATTCAGATCGCAACATAATTGTATTTTTACAAACTCAGGGTCCTGCCTTAGATAATCCCTGGGGACATATGAACAAACATACAAATTAGGAGCAGGAGTAGGCCACTTGGCCCCTCGGGTCTGCTCCACCTTTCAATAAATTCATGGCTGAACTGATTTCTCCACATTAGCACCTACCCCTGATAACCTTTCACCCCCTTACTTATCAAGAATCTATCTACCTCTGCCTTAAAAATATTCAAAGACTCTGCTTCCACTGCCTTTTGAGGAAGAGAGTTCCAAAGACTCATGGCCCTCAGAGAAAAAATTTCTCCTCATCTCTATCTTAAATGGGCGACCCCTTATTTTTAAACAGTGACCCCCTAGTTCTAGATTCTCCCAAAAGGGGAAACAGCCTTTCCACATCCACCCTGTCAAGACCCCTCAGGATCTTGTATGTGTCAATCAAGTCATCTTTTACTCTTCTAAATTCCAGTGGATACAAGCCTAGCCTGTCCAATCTTTCCTCATAAGATAGCCCGTCCATTCCAGGTATCAGCCTAGTAAGCTGGTAAACATGGTCCTTGCTCCATTAAGTGGTCAAGCGTTTTCGATTTAGGGATGTGTTTGTACCACCCGATAGCATAACTCAGGGGTGTAACAGTAGTGCTCTGAACTGGATATGTTTCTTTCATACATGTGCTTCTTCAAATTTTTTGAACGCACATCATGAAAACACTTGGTGAGATGAAGTCTGATATGAATCATGAAGCTGTATTATTTCAGTGCAAGTGAACATACAGAGCAACAGTTATGAACTGAGTCAGTCACTTTAAACAATGCTGTTTGTCTTTGCACAACAGTACAAAATAATGCACACATTATGGGAGGGAATTTTATTCCAGCAGAGAAACCAACGCCGAGATCCGCGCGTCGCCTCTTCTACAGAAGGCCTGCCGAATTTACTGCCAATCAGGCAATTAGTGGACAGTGGCGGGCCTTCCACAGGATCAAGGATCCCATCACAGGAAGTCACTCCCTTGCAGAGCTGCCAGCCAATCAAAGGCCAGCAGCTTCAGCGCCATTGCAGAGGTGGTGGCTGCTGCTGCTGCAGGTGCACCTACTGGAGGCCAAGGAGTGTTCTTGGAACCAGGCCTCAGGTAGGTCGAGTCTCGCAGGGTGGGGGTCATGGGTACAGTACTTCCCGTGTGGCGACAGGACAACACGCCGCACAGCTAATTGTGGCTGCAGCAGAGAGAGGGCCTTAATTGGGGGTTAATTTCCCAGGCCTCAATTCAGGGCAAGAAGGCCATTCACAGGCCTTCCCACCCCAGACTAAATTTTGGCGGAGCCGGGATGGTGGCGGAAACTGACCATCCCCCCCGATATTATGTTCTTCCCGCCTCCAAACCGGCATGGGGAGGAGGATAAAATTCCCCTCTGTCTATCCATATCAGTGATTCATGTTTAAGCTAGGGAGCAAACTACTTTCCTGCATGCTAAACTTCTTGCAACCTTTGCTGGATTTGAGTGCTTATCTGCATTTCTTTTTTTTTACTCTCCCTCTGGGGAGCAGAAAGGTAGCAACGACTGCCCAACACAATGGATACAAGGTGTTTATCAATTGCTGAGACAAGCTAACAACAACTTGCATTTATGTTGCGCCTTTTCAATGTAGAAAAACATCCCAAGAAACTTCTTGGAGGTATAAACAAACAAAAATGGATGTTAAGCCAAAAATGGAGAAATTCAAAGGAGTAACCAAAAGCTTGGTTTAAAGAGATGGGTTTTAAGGAGGAGAGCAGAGTGGAGATGATTTGTTTATTTCCAGTTTAGGAGTTGAGCTCAACACATTAGTATGTGGACCACATCTTGTCTCAATGCCCTTTCTTTAAAGATTGAGAATACACTACATGGTAAAACACATTTAAAAGTAACTGTTTGTTTTTCCAAATCCTTTCTGTGGAAAAATAGTCAAAAGATCCTGAAGCATGACATATGGACTAAATGAAACGCTGGAATTTCAGCAATGCAATGTCACGGATATTACAGGTCTTTGATGATTTGTGGTTTCTTCATCCATTGTTGCCCTTTTTCTGGTATTAATAATGGCTGGAAGCTATTAGTGTCAGAAGATCAAAAATAGAGACATACTAATAGAGCACTCCAGTGAAGGTTCATAGAAGTTATAGCTCTGAGCCTAAACAAAATCTTTTGATTTCCTTAGTGTCCAAAAATCTGTTGATCTCATTTTTGAACGTACCCATCGACAGAGCATCCACAGCTCTCTGGGGCAGAGAATTCCAAAGATTAACAACCCTGATGGTGAAGGAATTTCTCCACATCTCAGTGCTAAATGGCTTTATCCTGAGACTATGACCTCTAGTTCTAGATTCTCCTGTAGCTGTTTTGATGAAGAGGCAGTCCAAACTGACATTGGAGAACTCTGAGATATTGTGTAACTAGTCGTCCAAAACACCTTTCATAACTTTCCAAATTAAGGAATCCTAAGGAAATTAATGTCAAAATGAGTTACCTGCAAGAGTGGAAGCTGCAGTTAACGTGAGGAGATACATATTGAATGGATTGCCCAATGGATCACCCTGGGGATGTTACTGTTATTAATCTACACCAACTGTCTGAATTCATCAATGCAGTGCAAGTCAGTCATGTTTGCAGATGACAAACTGGGAGGATGGGAAGAGATGGGCCGTCGAGTCTGTTGAAGCAGCCAAGGAGCTACAGAAAGACGGAGATAAAATTTACCAGTGGACAGAACTATGAGGGATAAAATTCAATTCGAATAAACTGAGATAAAAAGAATGGTGTCAGACTATTTGGGTGAGAGGCTGAAAGCAATCCAAGTGAAATAGATAAACACTTGAACATTTTCAGTCGTTGCAGAGTAGCAGCTAAAACACTGACCACTCTACTTCCCTTTTTGGCCCAAATGCTAGCTGACAATGTAAATGGTTCTTTACGTTTAGGGACTTTTTTCCCACTTTCAAAACTGGAAGGAAATGGTTGATTCTCCTTAGTTGCTGTCTCTCTTGCTTTCAAAATTGCCCTCATCAGCTCCCTCTTCAAAGAATCACATTCAATCCCTCTGCCTTTCCAAAATATCACTTCTTTCCATAGTTCCTTTCCTATCCAAAGTTTTTAAACATATTGGGGGAATTTTATGCTCTACCCTGAGGCGGGGAGAGCATATAATCGGGTGGAAGCGGGGCCGGGGGGTTCCCGCCACCATCCCACCTCCGCCAAAATTTAGTCTGGGACAAGAGGCCTGTGAATGGCCTTCCCACCTTGCTGACAATTGAGGCCCTTAACTGGGCAATTAATCCCCAATTAAGGGCCTGATCCTGACACTGCAATTAGCCAAGTGGCAGGTGGGTCTGTTGCTGCATGGGACGAACGGCACGAAAAACCTTGCAGGCTTCTTTCCGGCTGGGAGTGAGGGGGGGGTGGAAGGTGGAGTCATGTCTTGTTAAAAGGCACAGTGCCTGAACAAGGGAGCCAGCATCGGGGGGGGGGTGCCCACTGAGAGCACCCGCCCCCCCACCCTTGCTAGCGCCACCGCTACAACCCCCACCCTGCGAGACCCTTCCCGTCCTGACCTACCTGTGGCCTGGGTCCAGCACCTTGCTCAGTGCAAGAGCTGCCGGCCTCTGATTGGCTGGCAGCTTTCTGAGGGCGGGACTTCCAGCAACAGGGTCCTTCATCCTGTGGATGGGCCACCGCTGTCCACTTAAGTGCCTGATAAGTGCACTAATTCGGCAGGCCTTCTGGAGAAGATGCGATAAGGGGTTTTCGGTGTTGCTTTTTCCACATGTCGAGACCCTCGTCACCAACATAAAATCCCAGCCATTGTTGCCTTCCAAATCCACCCTTATGCCATTAAAATGCTCATCCATGCCCCTGATGCCTCCAGCTTCAACTATTCAGTGCTGTGTTCAACAGCCTCCCACTCTCCACACAATGTGAGCATCAACGTGTCCATAATTCTGCTGTCTGTATATACAATTATCCTATGCCCAGTCCTGCTCACGCATCATTCCTCTTAATGCTGATCTGCATTGTTTCCTGTCCTCTAATACCTCAAATTTAAAATTAACATGTTTAATTCCTTCATGGCCTGGCCCCTTCCTATCTCTAACGTCCTCCAACCCCCTAAACACTCCACTTCTGCGACTCTAGCCTCTTTTGTATCCCCACAACAGATGGCCATGCCTTTAGCTGTCTAGGTCCCATGCTCTAGAATTCTTTTCCCTAAAGCAATTCACTTTCCACCCGTGTCTCCTCCTTTAATTCTCTCCATAAAACACACCTCTTTTGTCACCTCTCCTACTATTTCCTTTTTTGTCTCTCCATATTTGTCTGATTATGCTACTGTGAAGTTCATTGGAATGTTTTTCCACATAGTTGTTATAGATTCATAAAATCATGCAGCACAAAAACAAGGGTATTCAGCCCACTGTATCTGTGCCAGCTCTTTGAAAGAACCATCTAATTAGGCCTGCTTCTCTGCCCCTTCCCTGTACCCCTGCAGTTTTAACCATTTCAAGTACATGTCGAATTCCCCTTTGAAAGTTAAGATTGAATTGGCTTCCATTATCCCATCAGACATTGCATTCTAGATCACAAATTTCGCATCACAACTGCTCACTGCTCAACAAAAACTCTTCTCATGTTGCCTTTGGTTTTTTTGCCAATGTCTTAAATTTGTCTTCTAGTTACTGACCCTCCTGCCAGTGGAAATGGAGTAAATATGCAGAAACTATCAAAAACCCCTCACCATTTTGAATATATCTATCAAATCTCCTCTTAATTAATTCAGCTGTATGAAGAACAATCCCAGCTTTGAAGTCTCTCCACATAACTCAAGTGCCTCATCCCTGGTATAATTCTGATAAATACCTTCAGCTCCCTCTCCAAGGCCTTCACATCCTTCCTAAAGTGGAGTGCCCAGAATTGAACACCGTACTCTCACTGAGGCCTGACCAGTGTTTAAAAAATAAAAAAAATAAAGACTTGCATTTATATAGTACCTTTCATGACCTCAGGATAGTCCAAAGCTTTTTACGGTGAATTAAGTAGTTTTGAAGTGTCGTCATCGAGTTATACAGCATTGAAACAGGCCCATGTCTGTGCCGGCCATCAAGCACCTATCTATTCTAATCCCACTTTCCAGCACTTGGCCCGTAGCCTTGTATGATATGGCGTTTCAAGTGCACATCTAAATACTTCTTAAATGTTGTGACTGTAGTCACTGTTGTAATGTAGCAAACATAATAAAAGTTTAACATCACTTTTGATTTTGTACTCTGTGCCTCTATTTATAAAACCAAGGATCCCACATGATTTGTTGACACAACTTTCTCAGCTTTTCTTACCACCTGGTTATTGCTGTTGCTTTGCCACATCAGAGTTTAACTGAGGCCAGCTTGCTAAAGATGTAGTAGGTTTCTGATGAGGCCACACCTTGAGTATCGCATTAAACTTTGGTCACTGAAGTACTGGAAGCAGTTCAGGAAAAGGCCTAGAGTGACCACCACAAGAGTAATTAGCGAGGATGTTTTTCCTCTTGATGACGAGAACTAAATACAGTTTAAAGAGATGTATGCAGTGCCTTCTGGGGATGGCAGAAATAACCTTGGAATCGTGACTGTAATGGAAATAGGTGATTCAAAATTCCATCTGCCCCACACATGATGCTTTACATGTGGGAACCTTGGAATGGTTCAGTATGTAAAAAAGACTTTCATTTATATAGTGCCTTTCACAACGATAGGTCTTCCCAAAGCACTTTACAGCCAATGAAGTGTAGTCACTGTTGTATTGTAAGACTTTCATTGAGTGCTGGTATACTTACACTGGGTACTTTGTTGAACGATCCTGTGTTTTGTCCACAGTGGAATGAAGACTTCACAGACACACTAGATGTAAACTGGTCCTCCCCAAAGGAGAAGAACTCTCGCAAACAAACCAATCAGGTACACTCTCAGTGCAGTGCGCGGTACCTTGTGTCCGCACCCAGCAAGGGTCTGTCAGGTTTGGAATTGAAGCTCAGGAGTCGGTACCAGCTGGATTTCACTGAATGGCAAAATGAAGAAAAGTGACTTTTCCAGAGATTACCAGAAATATAGAGGAAAATTTGTTTTGTAGTAACTTTGTATTAGGAACTTGTAAACAAATGATCTTTGTAAACATACTCCTTAAAGTGAATCTTCCAGCACAATCTAAACTGAGGTTTAAGAATGCATTGCCAAGTCAAGACTAGGTTTGAAAAAAAGGGACAACTTAAAGGTCAGTTGAATATGAATTGGAGAATCCTAAGTTCATATTTTAATAAGGTCAGAAGAACTAGGAGCAGGAATAGGCAATTCAGCCCCTTGAGCCTGCTCCACCATTCAATACGATCATGGCTGATCTCATCTCGGCCTCAACTCCACTTTCCTGCCCATTCTCCATGATTCTTCAAAACTTTACTAATTAAAAATCTGTCTATCTCCTCCTTAAAAATACTCAATGTCCCGGCATCCACCGCACTCTGGGTAGTGAATTCCACAGACTCACGACCTTTTGAGAGAAGTAATTTCTCCTCATCTCTGTTTTAAATCTGCTACCCCTTATCTTAAAACTATGACCTCTCATTCTAGATTTCTCCACAAGAGGAAACATCCTCTGTACATCTACTTTGTCAATCCCCTTAATCATCTTGTATACCTCAATTATATCTCCTCTCATTCTTCTAAACTCGACAGAGTAAAGGCCTAAAGTGCTCAATCTCTTCTCATAAGACAAACCCTCATCTCTGGAATCAATCTATTGAACCTCATCTGAACTGCCTCCAATGCAACTACATCCCTCCTCAAGTAAGGGGACCAAAACTATACGCAGTACTCCAGGTGCAGTCTCACTAATGTCTTGTACAGTTGCAGCAACACTTCCCTACTTTTATACTCTCTTCCTTTAGCAATAAATGCCAAAATTCCATTTGCCTTCCTTATACCTGCTGTACCTGCATACTAGTTTTCTGCAATTCATGCATGAGGACACCCAGATCCCTCTGCACCGAAGCACTCTGAAGTTTCTCTCCATTTAGATAATTTGCCTTTCTATTCTTCCGACCAAAGTGGATAACCTCACACTTATCCACGTTAAACTCCATCTGCCAAATTTTGGCCCATTCACTTAACCTATCCATATCCATTTGTAAATTTCTTATTTATTTATTGCAACTTACTATCCCACCTATTTTAGTGTCATCTGCAAATTTGGCTATAGTACCTTCTATCCCTGCATCCAAGTCATTAATATAGATCGGAAATAGTTGGGGCCCAAGGACCAAACCCTGTGGCACCCCACTAGTTACATCTTGCCAACCAGAAAAAGACCCATTTATCCCGACTCTGTGTTTTCTTTTGGTTAGCCAATCCTTTATCCAAGCTAATAAATTGCCCCTAACCCCATGTGATCTTACCTTGTGTATTAACCTTTTGTGCGGCACCTTATCAAATGCCTTCTGGAAGTCCAGATATACTACATCTACAGAAGGCCCATTATCCACTTTGCTTGTCACAGCTTCGAAGAACTCTAGCAAATTAGTCAAACACGATTTACCCTTCGTAAAACCATGCTGACTCTGATGGATTGCGTTTTGACTTTCTAAATGTCCTGTTATTACTTCCTTAATAATGGATTCTAACAATTTCCCAACGACAGATGTTAAACTAACTGGTCTCTAGTTTCCAACTTTCTGCCTCCTTTTTTGAATAAGGGCGTTATATTAGTTTATTTCCAATCCACTGGAACCTTTCCCGCATCCAGGGAATTTTGGAATATTATAACCAATGGATCCACTATCTCCGCTGCCACTTCCTTTAAGACCCTAGGATGTAGGCCATCAGGCCCTGGGGACTTGTCTGCCTTCAATCCCAATAGTTTGCTCAGTACTTTTTCCCTAGTGATGATGATTTTTCTAAGTTCCTCTCTTTCTATTACCTCTGCATTTCCTGTTACTTTTAGGATGGTACTAGTGTCCTCCACTGTGAAAACTGAGACGAAATACTGATTTAATGTCTCCGCCATTTCTGTGTTCCCCTCTATTAACTCCCCAGTCTCATCCTCCAAAGGACCAACATTCACTTTAGCTGCTCTCTTACCTTTTATATACTTATAGAAGCTTTTGCTATCCGATTTTATATTTTGTGCTAGTTTTCTTTCATAATTTACCTTTGCTCTTTTTATTACTTTTTTAGTAACCCTTTGGTCTTGAAAAGTTTCCCAATCTTCCTGCCTGCCACTGGCCTTTGCAATGTGGTATGCCTTAGTTTTTGTCTGTGTTATCCTTAACTTACTTGCTTAGCCATGGATGTTTTTTCCCCCTCTTAGAATCTTTCTTCCTCCCTGCAATATATTTTAGTTGGGAGGAATTGAATATCTCCAACATCTATCTGCCAGTGCTCAACAACTGTCCTACCTTTTAGTTTTCCTGCCCAGTCCAGTGGCCCAGGCCAAATCTGTCCTCATGCCTATATAATTACCTTTGTTTAACTCCAGAACGCTAGTGTGGGACTCCAGTTGCTCTCCCTCAAGCTGAATTTGAAATTCTAGCATGCTGTGATCACTTTTCCCTAGAGGATCCTTAACTATGAGATCATTAATTAATCCCACCTCATTACACAATACCTAATCTAGAATAGCCTGCTCCCTGGCTGGTTCCACAACATATTGCTCCAGAAAACAATCTCTAATACATTCAATAAACTCTCTCTGGAGGCTACCCTTGCTAATTTCGTTAATCCAGTCTATATGCATATTAAAATCACCCATGATTATTGACGTACCTTTCTTGCAAGCCCCCAGTATTTCCTGGTTTATACTGTGCCCCACTGCGGAACTACTGTTTGGGGACCTATAGATTGCTCCCACCAGGGACTTCTTTCCCTCGCTTTTTCTTATTTCTACCCAGACTGATTCTACGCCTTAATCTCCACCTATATTGTTCCTCACTACAGCACTGATCTCTTCCTTTACTAACAAAGCTACACCTCCTCCTTTTCCTTCCTGCCTCTCCTTCCGAAATACTGAGTACCCTTGGATATTCAATTGCCAAACCTGGTTTCCCTGCAACCACATCTCAGTAATCGCCACTAAATCCTACCCATTTGTCTCTATTTGTGCTGTTAACTCGTTTATTTTATTCCGAATGCTTCATGCATTCAGATACAAAGCCTTTAAGTTTGTTCTATTATCAAATTTCCCTTCTGTTGTATGATTCCTTGGTGCAATATGACGTTCACACGTTCTGTCCCTTCCTTTTATTTTCTGGTAACAATCAGCCTCATCACTAACCTGCACTCCTACCTTCTCCTTTAACTTTGACTTCCTAATTTTCCATGCAACTGAACCCTCCCCCCTCAGTATTTAGTTTAAAGCCTTATCTACAGCCCTAGTTGTGTGGTTTGCCAGGACCCTGGTCCCAGCATGATTCAGGTGCAGCCCGTCCCATCGGAACAGCTCTCTCCTTCCCCAGTACTGGTGCCAATGTCCCATGAATTCGAACCCATTTCTCCCACACCAATCTTTGAGCCATGCATTTACCTCTTTAATCTTATTGACCCTGTGCCAATTAACTCGTGGCTCAGGTAGTAATCTGGAGATTATTACCATTTTGGTTCTGCTTTTTAATTTAGCTCCTAGCTGCTCATATTTCCTCAGCAGAACTTCTAACCTCGTTTTATCTAATTCATTGGTACTTACGTGGACCACGACAACTGGATCTTTCCCCTCCCACTCCAAATACCTCTGCAGCCCAGATGAGATAGCTTGAACCCTGGCACCAGGGAGGCAACAGAGTCCTTTGGGACTCTTGATCCTCGCCACAGAGAACAGTGTCTATGCCCTTAACTATACTATCCCCGATTACGACTACATTTCTCTTTTCTCCCCCCACTTGAATGGCTCCCTGTACCACAGTTCTTTGGTCAGTTTGCTCATCCTCCCTACAGTCCCTGCTTTCGTCCACACAGGGAGCAAGAATCTCGAACCTGTTGGACAAGGACAATGGTAAAGGCTGAGGCTCCTGCAACACTACCTCCTGGATCCCTCTACCTGCCTCACTCATAGTCACACCCTCCTGTCCCTGACCACTGGCCAAATTCAAGGTATTTAAGGGGTGTGACTGTCTCCTGAAACGGTGTCCAGGTAATTCTCCCCCTCCCTGATGTGTTGCAGTGTCCGAAGCTCAGACTCCAGCTCATCAACTCTGAGCCGGAGTTCCTGTAGCCAGCACTTGCTACAGATGTGGTCACTAGGAACCACAATGGGGTCCACCAGCTCCCACATCATGCAGGTACAACGCCTGGCCCTGCATCTCTATTTATTTAATTAGATTTTAATTTGTTTTTAAATTTCTAACTGGTCTTTAGTTTTTTAATCCACTTTAGTTTTTAGTTTATATATTAATAAATCAATCAAGTCTTACTCTATATTTGATTTCAATTAAGTTTAATTTAAAAGCTTACCTGTATACTCACCCCGGCGGCTCGCACTGTTGAATGTAACTTCACTCTGATGTCACTTTGATTTTTCCCTGGCTGGGCTCCCGCTGCTCCCGCTGTGCTCCTCTCTCTCTGTGACTCGGACTCTGGTTTGGCGCGCTTTTTTTTGAACCTCCCCTCCTTGGACTGCTCCTCTCTCTCTGTGACTCGGACTCTTGTTCAGTGTGGATGTTCTGATGGCTCAGTGGATAACATGGGGTAGTACTGAACCCTATAGACCAGGAAGGTCCTTGATTCAGTCCTGAATTTTGGGCTAAATTAGCTGATCTCAGCTGGGTGGGGCAGGGCTCTGAGTGCTATGACTGTCTCTGTGCTGGGAAAAAGGTGAGAGTAGAATGACCCAGAATTCCCATTCTGATTTTTTTTTTAGTTCATGGACTTCGCTGGCTAGGCCAGCATTTATTGCCCATCCCTAATTGCCCTTGAACTGAATGGCTTGCTACGCCATCTCAGAGGGCATTTAAGAGTCAACCACATTGCTGTGGGTCTGGAGTCACATGTAGGCCAGACCAGGTGAGAACGGCAGATTTCCTTCCCTAAAAAGTCATTCGTGAATAAGATGGGTTATTACAACAATTGACAATGGTTTCATGGTCACCATTAGACTAGCTTTTTAATTCCAGATTTATTAATTGAATTCAAATTTCACCATCTGCTTTGGTGGGATTCGAACCCATGTCCCCAGAGCACTAACCTGGGCCTCTGGGCTACTGGTCAACTGACAATTACCACTACGCCACCATCTCCCCCCTCCTCTGGTATCCAATGATCTCTGCTGTAAAATTTGTGGCGTGTGGACAGGACCAAGTTGTGAAGACCCATATAGAAAATTGCTTGTGGACACTTGCTGCCCTGGTTTGCGTTTGTAGAATGGCCACTTAGCCAATGTAGCCATCCATGGAACCATACCTGAGCATGAGTCACTATGTTCTGGAGGAGAAGAGGGGAAATAAATTGCTGCTCATACCTTCTCTCAGTTCACACTACAGAAAGTGCTCATGTACTGTAAGAACAGTTTAGCAGCATAACAGCATCAGGTATGCTTGGAATTCAGTGTGATGCAACTTAATCTAGACCAGACATCAGTAACTTGAGCCCAGTTGCCCCATCTGTAAATAGTGTTGAGAGACAAGAGAGAAAGAAAACTGTTTTGAATTCCTCTGGTGACCTTATGGATTCAGCACAGGCTTCCGAATCAGATTATGCTGCAGCAGATTCGCAAGAATGTCAACATTATGAACCCAGCTGAAGAAACTGAGATTGGGTTTAGCACCAGGAAAAAAAGCAGCTCAGGGTGAGGGGCTCTGTTATTACTTGAGCATGTGTGCTTTTGAGTGTGGGTGTAGAAATTGCTGCGATACACTGAAATCTGGGGCAAAAAAAGATTGTGAAACAATCTTTTGCTAATAAATTGATCCATCTTGTCAGGGAATTTTGCACAGTTAGGATATTACAGAATGTTAGGTTCTTAGTCGAAAGTCACTGTGACCTATTTATAACAGCTACAGATGCAGCATAAAACTGAAATTAAGGACCCATACAGAGTGGTAAGGGTGCAGGTTTAATCTCCAGTGCGTGTGGAATAAGCAGATATGAACCAAGGGAACACTGTATTTGGCCTCTCTATTAGGGATGAGAAAATTCAGGCCAGATTTCAGGATGTGCTCAGGATTTTAGGAAGGCCTCCTGCTCATGACTGTGTGTTCCACTGATTACAATATACCAGAATTTTTATTTGACTGAGCTCCAGCTAAACACTTGCCATTATAGAAATTTTAAAATATTATTCCGCAGGAGCTCTGAACATCAGCACAGAGTCTGTTTACTTTTGCCTATGGTAATATGAATGTTTTTAAGAAGTTGGTCCACTCCAGCTTGGCATGTCACCTCACTCTTCCTTCAGGTCCCACACTCTTCACCCTTCTGCTTCAGGTGCCGCGCTCTCCACTGAAGTCGAAAGCATCCTTTGGTAATTTGGAGTGAGAAATAGATACTTCAGAATTTGCAGCCACTTGAGTGCCAGGTAACATTCATGCCACAATGACTGTTGAACAAGAGGAAGTCCAGTCATCTCCCTCTGACCTTCGACATCACCCCCATTGCCGTATCTTCAAACTATAAACATCCTGGATGGCACTGTTGACCAGAAACCTAAATGAACCTGCCATTATTAGTATTGTGGCTGCAAGAGCACAGGCTGGCTATCTATGCAAGTAGTGGCTCACCTCTTGACCCATTAAATCTTCTGCGCAATCTGCAAATCAGGTGTGTGATGGAATACTCACAGCTCGCCTGGATGGCTGCAGCCACAATTACACTTAAAGCTCAACGCCATCCTGGACAGAGCAGTTCCGTCCTGCTGAACCCATTACCTGCTGTGGATACAGTATGTGTGGAATATACTGCAGCAGCTCACCAAGATCACTTAGCCAGAAACACCCTTCACTCTGACTTCAACCACCAAGAAGGGACAAGAGTAGCCATGTCCTAGCGATGTCATCCCCTCTAAGTTCCCCTCCAAGTCACATACTGTCCTAGTGAATTTATATTGTCATTCCCTCATCATCACTGGGTCAAAATCTTGAATTTTCCTTCCTAATATTGTCATCAGCTCAAGGGCTCCAGCAGTTCAAGGAGAAGGCCCACCAGTACCCTCTTGGCAACACCAGCCTGACCAGCATCTCCCACGTCCCGAGAACAAATTTAAAAATAAAGATTTTTTTTGTAACTCTTAAAAGAGCTACATTTTTAAAATTTCAATTTAACTTAAGTTTTTATAAACTAAATGAAACACTAGAATGTTGCCTTTTTAAGCGATTTTTATAAAAGTCACTTTATTTGAAGACAAATAGAGTCATTTACAGCACAGAAGGAGGCCATTTGGCCCATCGAGTCTATACCAGCTCTCCACCGCACAATAGTCGCTCCCATCCCCTGCTCAATTCTCCCGTTGCCCTGCAAGTCCATTTCCTTCAAGTGCCCATCCAGTTTCCTTTTGAAAGTGTTGATTGTAAGGTTAGCATGGTTGTGAAGATAATGCATGCTGGAATAGCAGTTTTTTAGCCTTAATTCCAAAATCGATCGTATGTAGGAGCTCATTTTTAAAAAAGAACTGGACTGACTAGGTGCAGCAAGGATGTTCCTGATGGTGGGGGAGTCCAGGACCAGGGGTCACAGTCTAAGGATAAGGGGTAAGCCATTTAGCACTGAGATGAGGAGCTATTTCTTCACCCAGAGAGTGGTGAACCTATGGAATTCTCCACCACGGAAAGCAGTTGAGGCCAAATCATTAAATATATTCAAGAAAGAGTTAGATATAGTTCTTGGGGCTAAAGGGATCAAGGGATACGGGGAAAAGGTGGGAACAGGGTACTGAGTTTGGATGATCAGCCATGATCATATTGAATGGCGGAGCAGGGCCGAATGGCCTATTCCTATTTTTCTGTGTTTCTATGTTTAGTCTTGCTGTCAACATCCCATCACAGTAAATAATGAAGCATTCATCTGCTGAAACCAATGATACAAACAGACTCAGCAATAGCAACGTGTGAACGAGCTCCAGGCAACTCGCTGTATTATCCTGAGAGTACACATGAAGAAACAAAAATAAAAACATTCTTTTGGGTTCGGCCTCTATGAAAATCAAAGTTGTTGTTCAGGTGATGGCCTCACACTCATGCCCTGACAAGTCTAAAAAAACTGGAAGGAACAGGGAGACATGTACTTGTGCAGTTCTGTACTAATGGAAACTGGCACTGAAACAGCAGTGAACAGGAACAGAATGATATTCAGAAATGAATCAGAAATATTGAAAGGCTTGAAGATGAATATTTCTAGTAGTTGAGAGGTCAAGTACAAGGAGTCATAGAATGCAGAAGACTCTGCAGATGGTAGGGGAAACTTCTTTACAGAGTTGTAAGGATGTGGAATTCACTTCAAGGTTTAGTGTTTGAGGCAGAAACTATAGGCTGAATCTTAACTCCCAAAAAATGGATGGGTTGGTGTTGGTCAGAGGTTAAAATTCAAAAAATCTGAAACAGGAACCCAGCCCACCCACTTCTGGTTTTAACAGAGGTGGGACAAGGGCCAGGTGATCAATCTGCTTGTGAGAAATGGGTTGGTCATTTAAATATCATAAGGCTGCTTATTTTCTATTTTTAACTTGACCTCAGGAAACCCAGCAGCTAAAGGAAGACGAGGAGGGCTTAAACCATGATAGAAACATAGAAAATAGGAGCAGGTGTAGGCCATTCGGCCCTTTGAGCCTGCTCCACCATTCATTATGATCATGGCTGATCATCCAACTCGGTAACCTGTTCCCGCTTTCGCCCCATATCCTTTGATCCCTTTAAACCCAAGAACTATATCTAACTCCTTCTTGAAAACATACAATGTTTTGGCCTCAACTGCTTTCTGTAAATGTAAATGTGTTTATAACGCTGCTTGTGGGCCAGAAGGAGCAGGAATGTTTCCTCCAGGCACAACAAGCTATCCAGTAAATGCCCACCCCTGCGATTTGTCTGCTCTCCATCCCAGGGAACAGGGTGGGTAAATGTATTACAACTATTTCTTGTGTGAAGGGTTCCTATCAACCGGGCTGGTTCTCTGTTATAGTTTCTATCCCAAGAGGGGGAAGGAAGGGTGTTCAAAGTTAGAGCTCCCTGAAAGCCTAAAGATATAGATATTAAAATGGTATGGAAACATTAGGCTTATGATAAATGTCAAGCTCGTCTCACAGTGGAGAACTAGCAGAAGGTACAGAGGAAAACCGAAAAAGGAAATAAAAGGGGCAAAGAGAGAGAATGTGAGAATAGATTAGTGGGTAACGTAAGTTTTTTATGAACACAAATAATAAAAAGATAGTCAAAGGAAGAGTGGAGCTAATTAGGGACCAAAAGGAGATGATCTTGTGAAGGCAAAGGGCTAAGATACTGAATGAGTACTTTGCATCTCTCTTCACTAGAGAGGAGGATGCTGTCCATGTCACAGTAAAGGAGGAGGCAGTGGAGAAATTGAATAGGATAAAGATAGATGAAAAGGAGATAATTATAAAAGGTTGGCAGTGCTCAAAGTAGAAAAGCCACCGGTCTGGATGGGATGCGTCCTAGGTTATTGAGGGAAGTGAGGATGGAAATTGAGGAGACTATGACCACAATCTGATGGGGTGAGGAATAAACCAATGAACTGTTGGCCAATCAGCCTAACAGTGAGGAACCTTTTTAGAGTCAATAATCTGGGACAAAATTAATTGGTGTTTCAAAAAATATGGGGTAATAAATGACAGCCAGCATGGATTTGTTTAAGGCAAATCGTGTTTGACTAACTTGATTATATTCTTTGATGAAGTAGGGGAGAGCGTTGATGAAGATGGTATAGTTGATGTGTATAAATGGACTTGCAAAAGGCATTGATAAAATACCACATAATAGACTTGTTAGCAAAATTGAAGCCTACGGGATTGAAGGGACAATGGTAGCATGGATACAAAATTGTTTTTCAGACTGGAGGGAAGTCTACAGTGACGTTCCCCCAGGGGTCGTTGTTAGGACCACTGCTCTTTTTGATTATATATTATTGACATGGACTTGGGTATTTTTACAACCAGGTGAGAAAGGTGTCTCGGGGTCCCTCTCAGCCTTCACCTGGTCTTACCGTAACAGGATTTAATTTTAAACACACTGTTTTTAGCTCCCTCTTGGTGAATCCTCGTTCAACACTTTTCCAGTCCTGGATTGTATCACCTTAGCAGTCTCTGGAATGCACCTCTTACACACAATCCCTGGTCATCAAGGTCCATTGTGGGTTGAATGTGTCAGGGAATGGTCCTTTGTCCTTCTAAGCACTCTCTGTTAAGATGCAAATATCTTTTTTCAGCCACAGCTGATCTGTTTAACAAGTCATTTTCTCGCTCCAGCAACAATTTAAAATCAACGTTCATGACAAAATGAATGTGCCTCATTTTTGGCAGCTGGGGGCCAAGCATGACAGTATACAGAAGGGCATAATTTGAATGTTTGCAGATGACATTAAACTCAAATATAATAAACAGGAGGACAATATCAAGCTTCAGAAGAACAGGGACTGCTGAAATGTGCAGATGCTAGGCAAATGCAACTTAATGTAGAGAAGTGTGAAGTGCTGCATTTTGGTAAGAATGAAGAGAGGCAACTAAATGGTCCAATTTTTAAGGAGGTGCATATAGAGATCTGAAGGCATACATTACAAATCTTTGACGGTGGCAGGAGAAATTGAGAAGGCTTTTTCTTTAAAAAAAAAATAATAATACCGGACCCTTGGCTTTATAAATAGAGGCATAGAGTACAAAAGCAATGAAGTTATGGTAACCTTCTTAAAAAAAAATGGCTAGGCCTCAGCTGGAGAATTTTGTGCACCACACTCTAGAAAGGATTTCAAGGCATTAGAGAGGGTGTAGAGGACATTTATTAGAATGGAACAAGGGATGAGGGACTTCTGTTATATGGAAGACCAGAGAAGCTGGGGTTGTTCACCTTGGAGCAGAGAAAGTTGAGAAGCGATTTAATAGATGTGTTTAAAATAATGAAGTGTTTTGATGGAATATATAAGGACAAACTGTTTCCAATAACAGAAGGGTCAGTAACCAGAGAACATAGATTTAAGATAATTAGCAAAAGAACCAGATTCAAGATGGGGAGAATTGTTTTTTACGCAACAAGTTATGATGATCTGGAATGCACTGCCTGAAAGGGTGGTGGAAGCAAATTCAATAGTAACTTTCAAAAGGGAATTTGATGAGTGTTTGAAGGGGGAAAATATCAGGACTATAGGGAAAAATCAGCAGAATGGGACTAATCAAATAGCTCTTTCAAAGAACCAGCACAGCCATGATGGGCTGAATGGCCTTCTGTTGTGCTGCATCATTCCTTGATACTATGATGTATTGCTATGTAGAATCGGACTGAATAGGTTCACTACCAGTTTAATGGCCATGGCTATTAGACATTCTTTTAGACAAGAATTTTCATTCCCTGTATAGTGCAACATAGAGATGCCATTTGTTTTTCTAAAACCATAGTGTTGCTTGACTATGACATCATTGTGACATGTGCTGTTCTCTTCCCAAAACAGGATAATTCCCTTTGAGAAAGTATGCACAGTTGGCTTTAAAAAATTCCCCCATTCTCTTCCCACTATACCAACCCCCACCCCCATCCTCTAATAACTGCCTTGGTTGGGAAATACACTATTCTGTGTAGAACGGGGCTGTATAGATCAGGAGTTCAAAGGTTCATGCTCAGTCTGAGCCAATTGGAGCTGGGCAGGCAGTCAGCCTCCATGAACGAGGGAGAGAGGAAATCATGGAGGAACAATTCTCCTGGTCATTTGTCCCTCCTGGAATGTGCTCTTGGAGTTTGTTGGTTGTGGTGCTTTGCAATGAGAAATGAACCTGCCAAACTGTCGGTAAGCCTGCATATAAAGACTCGTTACTTGGTACGGTACTGAACATATGTGACTCTGGAACCTGCCATAACCTGACATAGCACCTTTAGGAAAGGAGTGAAAAAAAATCAGGAAAACAAAGAAAAACTTAACTTTTGCTTTCTTTTCCTTCTCTTTATCAAGCACAGCCAGCTGAACTGATTGGTGTAGGGCTCCAAGGGAAGCTCCTGTTATTGTTTTGCTCAGCTTTTGAGGCGGGACTGAGTTATGTTTCACCTAGTCACGATGGGCTGAAGGGCCTGTTTCTGTGCTGTATAACTCTGAGTCTAGTCAATCACAGGGCAAACTTATTTATTAAAATTCTTGAAATACTTGGCCAGTTTCTTGTACTAGACACATTTGAATCTGTAGACCGCGGGGCCACAAAACAAACTTTTGCAGCTGCATTTCAGGCAGTCGGACAACAGTTTTATAGGTTTCAGGGAAGAATTACACCTAGTGCAATTCTTTCACAACATTTGAAAATAAAAACTGAATATTGAAAGTTACAATGAAATCAAATGCTGGAAATATGGAAGAGGTCAGACAGTTTTAATGAAGGGTCCATCTGGAATGTTAACCTGCCATTTCTCTTTCAGATGCTGTCTGACAAGAATATAGTCAAGCATTCATAATGTACATAAATCAGTGCACTTTTTACCTCTGGGCAGCTTTGATGAGCTTTATAAAACAACAGTGAATTTTGTGCCTCAAGGGAAATTTCTGTCACTTCACTGCTTAATGATCTTCTTGCTTCTGGTCCCACTGCAGCTCCTATCTGACTGTGCTGCATTGCTCTGGGAGTGAAGTCTGTGTGGGATTCTTGGCCCAGTAAAAAGAATTCCCATCCTTAATATAGTTTCTGATCCCAGCAGTCTCCAACAATAAGTGTGAGGAGCTCATGGGCCTTGTCACTAAGATCGAGACCATTTGATCAGCTGCCTCTACCACATCCCTCCCTTCCATTAGCCCTCCGGGCCAAACTTCCTCTAAAGTTTCCCTTGCCCTAGCCCTGAACTTGTTTCCTTCTCTAGTTTCTCTCCTACCTCCCCTCATGCCCTCTCTGAGCTCATCTTGTCCATGAAACCCACCTCCTGTTCCCTCGATCCTTTTCCCACTAAACGGCTGATCATCCCCCTTCCTGGTCTCCATGTTAGGCCATATTGTAAACAGTTCTCTCTCTTCAGTTGTTGTACCTCTCTCCTTTAAATCTGCTGTCACCACCCCCTCCTCAAAAAAAAAAGACACCCATTGACTCAACACCCTTGCAAACTACCACTTTATCTCCAATCTCCCTTTCCTCTCCAAAGTCCTTGAATGTGCTGTCATCTTCCAAATCTGTATCCATGTTTCCAGCAACTCCCTTTGTTTGAATCCCTCCAATCAGGTTTCCAACCCTTCCACAGTTCCAAAATGCTCCTATCAAAGTCATAAATGACATCCTCTGTGACTGTGACAAAAGGTCTCTCCTTGACCTTCTCAACCTGTCTGCAGCCTTTGACATGGTTGACCACACCATCCTCCTCCAATGCCTCTCCACTGTCGTTTCACCTCATTCCATTCTTGTCTATCTAATTGTAGACCCACAACCCTCCAAGATATCTGCACTCATCTAATTCTGGCCTCTTAAGCATCCTGGATTTTAATCGCTCCACCACTGCTGGCCGCGCCTTTACTTGCCTAGGCCCTAAGCTCTGGAATTCCCTCCTTACACCTCTCCACCTCTCTACCTTGCTTTCTTTCTTTAAGACACTCCTTAAAATCTTCTTCTTTGATCAAGCCTTTGGTCATCTGACCTAATATCTCTGTATGTGGCTCTGTGTCTATATTTTTTGTATTGTTCCTGTGAAGCGCCTTGGAATGTTTTATTATGTTAAAGGTACTATGTAAATATAAGTTGTTGTTGTGGTATAATTGAGACTGGTAAGAGCAAAGATCCTGAGGAAAGACCCTTTGTAAACTGGGGGAAGGTTGGAAAAAGTAAAGTAGACCCATGAACTGGAGATGTTGCAGGAGGAAGAGGGCCTCTATTAATTGGAGTAAGCTGTGCTTCTGTGATCAGATCCGTTCTCAGGGAAATCTGTACAAGTTTTAACTGCTGGGCTACATATTGTAGTAAGAGCGAAGGAGTTGGTACAGTACCTTTGTGATCTGAAGAAAGAGGAGGGGAGTGGCCTGTGTGAACCTGCCTCTGAACAAGAGGGGAGTTTAAAGGGAAAAGTCAGGGAGGGATTATTAGAGTGAAAGAATAAAAATAAAGTACTAGTATTTCCTGAACTCAACCAGGTGCCACCTCCCCTCGATTCTTGGGTCTGATCTAGATAAGATAATGAACCTATCCTGTCTATGGCTATGCCAGCAGGCTGCCTTGGAATTAAGCTGCATCAGACTCTACCAGAAATTGAAATCTGCAGTTCCCTGAGCCACATGCACACACTGATAATCAAGATCAATAGTATCAAGATAAATAATGGAAATCTAAACTGAAAATATTGGAAATGCAGAGCATGTGAATCGATGCTGATGCTAGATCTCGCTCTAACTGTTTCAGGCGCTGATGCATGAGCCTATTTTTAATTCAGAGTATCACAAGTCTATCATTTTTTTTTTAATTTGTTTTCTCTCCATCTCTTGTTCTCTGACTCCCCCCATCTCCCATGTACAGTTCTTCCTCTCACTCACCTTTGTAAGAATATTGGGATAGATATCCTCACAACAGTCCTTATCAAGGGCACCAGATGAATCCTTAATTCTTTACCTTGATTCAAAGAACAAGAACAAAGATAATTACAGCACAGGAACAGGCCCTTCGGCCCTCCAAGCCTGCGCCGATCCAGATCCTCTCTCTAAACATGTCGCCTATTTTCTAAGGTTCTGTATCTCTTTTCTTCCTGCCCATTCATGCATCTGTCTAGATACATCTTAAAAGACGCCATCGTGCCCGCATCTACCACCTCCGCTGGCAACGCGTTCCAGGCACGCACCACCCTCTGCGTAAAGAACTTTCCACGCATATCCCCCCTAAACTTTTCCCCTTTCACTTTGAACTCGTGTCCTCTAGTAATTGAATCCCCCACTCTGGGAAAAAGCCTCTTGCTATCCACCCTGTCTATACCTCTCATGATTTTGTACACCTCAATCAGGTCCCCCCTCAACCTCCGTCTTTCTAATGAAAATAATCCTAATCTACTCAACCTCTCTTCATAGCTAGCGCCCTCCATACCAGGCAATATCCTGGTGAACCTCCTCTGCACCCTCTCCCAAAGCATCCACATCCTTTTGGTAATGTGGCGACCAGAACTGTACGCAGTATTCCAAATGTGGCCGAACCAAAGTCCTATACAACTGTAACATGACCTGCCAACTCTTGTACTCAATACCCCGTCCGATGAAGGAAAGCATGCCGTATGCCTTCTTGACCACTCTATTTACCTGCGTTGCCACCTTCAGGGAACAGTGGACCTGAACACCCAAATCTCTCTGGACATCAATTTTCCCCAGGACTTTTCCATTTACTGTATAGTTCCCTCTTGAATTGGATCTTCCAAAATGCATCACCTCGCATTTGCCCTGATTGAACTCCATCTGCCATTTCTCTGCCCAACTTGTCAAAAAAACCATCTGGGATTTACCAACAGTTTAAGGCTAACAGGGAATGGTTTCCAGATTTGGCTGACCAATCTGCCTTGCATCAACCAGTTTGCACTATATTGGTATTTAAACTACCATCAGGATCCAACCAAGCTACTGAGTGAATGAATTAACTCTTTCTTGCCAATTATGCTTATCTCACTGCATGATTAGTATAACTAATTGACATAGCATTGACAGTCAAGGCTGGCTGACTCCTTTTAGAAGTTGTTGATAGTTTTTGCTAGTCTTTTGTGCTGCTATTATACAACCAGCCTCAATTGTGGAGGCATTTATCATTATCACATGATTTAACTTGACATCCACTCGGGCCAGTGCAGAGTTTTCTCTTTCTAGGAAGGTTATCAATGTGAGTACAACCTCTTGGCCTAGTTCAGACTCCAGACCAGGGTTTGGCAGTCAAGGACACAGTAATTACTCGATCACTCACCACCCAGCAACGGTAGTTTCTAGGGAATTGAGAGTAGTTTGCAACACATAATAAGCTTTCAATTGTTAACAACTTTTTCAGAGTTGAAGGAAGAAAAATAGCACGTGCAAGTTTTCTTGGTACATTCCAGACGTTAACCACTCGCTGCATGATAAAGTTTTTCCACCTGTCGCTTTTGCTTCTTTTGCTAATTACTTTAAATCTGTGCCCTCTCATTCTCGAGCCTTTTACGAGTGGGAAGAGTTTCTCCCTATTCCACTCTGTCCAGACCCCTCAGGATTTTGAATACCTCTATTATATTTAAGCAGATTTGAGAGTTTTACACTATACATGCTGAAGCTTTGGTATTTAAATGTCTAGACCTTGCCATACACTGAAAATGGAAGTTAGGAGTTCTTTTTGAACCAAAGCTTTTTTCCTAGTTTTATCGCTTTTTATTCTGAAATGCTGACTCGTTGCACGTTACCCATTTGTAATTCAGCACATGTAACGATGAGCTCAAAAGGTGTGTATCAACTGGCAATTCTAATTTAACAACTTAACAAGAATTAGAATCATAGAAAGTTTACTGTACAGAAAGAGGCCACGGCCCATTCTTTCTGTGCCGGCCGAAAGACGAGCCACCCAGCCTAATCCCACCTTCCAGCATTTGGTCCGTAGCCCTGCAGGTTACTGCATTTGAGGTGCATATCCAGACACCTTTTAAATGTGTTGAGGGTTTCTGCCTCTACTACCCTTTCAGGCAGTGAGTTCCAGACCCCCACCACCCTCTGGGTGAAAAAATATTTCCTCATCTCCACCCTAATCTTTCTACAAATCACTTTAAATCTATGTCCCCTAGTCACTGGCCTCTCTGCTAAGGTAAATAGGTCCTTCACATCCATTCTATCCAGACCTCTAACAATTTTGCACATTTCAATCAAATCCCCCCCACCCCCCCCCCCCCCCCCCCCCAGCCTTCTCTGTTCCAAGGAGAACAACCCCAGCCTATCCAATCTTTCCTCATAGCTGCATTTTTCAAGTCCTGGCAACATCCTCATAAATCTCCTCTGTACCCTCCCGAGTGCAATTAAATTGATCTTACTGTAGCTAGATTTGCACACAGAAAAGCATCATAGCTAATTTTGATTTGCCTTTGTATTGGGGATTACAGGAGCACAATTTTGAGAGCTGCGGCTGGTGAATTACCTTTAATAGTTACACAGTTGCATCATCATCTGCTGTTGTCACAGAATGGTTGTTGTTACGGTCAGCTAAGCAGGGGTTGAAGGGCTTCCCTTTTTTTCTCTCTCCTTGTTTGACCACAACAGGTTTAATTCTTTTTTTAAAGTAGATGTACTGGCCAATTCAGTAGGTGTTTGATTAGGTACTTGCTATGATCTTAAGAACCAAATGGACAGGTTTTATTGAGTTAACAAAGAAAGAGGTTAACTTTATTGTACCTAAACCAAACTAATGAAAATAATAAACTATGTGCCAACTTTCACTCACACACACACACACACACACACACACACACACACACACACACTAGAGGTTTACACACACACACTAGAGGTTTACACACACAAATAGGTTAAAGAGTGCGGAACGGTAGATTGGTTGAGTTAGCGTCGATAGAAAAAAGGGGGATACAGTCTGTGGCGTTTAATGATTTGGCTGGTTTCTAGCAGCATTTGGTTGTCCTGAGGCTTTTAGTTTGAAAAGGTAGATGACTGGTTCAGTGGGTCTCTTGGAGACAGTGATACGGATGATTTCCTGCAATGGGATTTCTGATTGTAGCTGGAGTATGCAGAGGTGGTCAGTCAACAGGCAGGATTTGAAAGCTTTCAAGCTGGAATGGAGAGAGAGAAACCCCACTTGGGTCTGCACGTGTCATAGTCCAGAAGCTTCTCTTTTCTCTGCTGCAGAAAGACACATGCTTAAAAAGCTCAGAGGGGATTTGAGGAAAAATGTTTTCACCCAGAGAGTGGTTGGAATCTGGAACACACAACCTGAAGGGGTGGTAGAGGCAGGAACCCTCACAACATTTACAGAAGTATTTAGATGAGCACTTGAAACGCCATGGCATACAAGGCTACGGGCCAAGTGCTGGAAAATGGGATTAGAACAGATAGGCTTGATGGCCGTCACATACACGATGGGCCAAAGGGCCTGTTTCTGTGCTGTATAACTCTGACACAGATGGGGAGGGGCTTGTCACATGACAGTCACTCAGTGATTCAAACATAGCAGTTAGCAGTATTTCTTCTTGCTAAAAGAACAGGTAATTCCCTTAAACTTCCTGAGTCTTGGTTCTTGCTGGGAAATGAGCAGACATTTTGTCTCCATCACAGGCCTTGCAATGTAGGATACAGTGTTGCAAATTAGGTGGCCATCCTAAGCTGTTAGCAAAGTCCATCCTTTTAGTTGTTCTTTTTTAAATGTCCTTTTAAAAAATATATAAATTCAGATCTCCAGTCAGTGGATTAAAGAAAATTATCATTCAACAGAGCAAGTTGGCGTGATATTGTTCGAAGATTGAATATACTGGCCAAAGTACAACACCGCCCCCCTCCCCCCGGCAACCAAAATTTGCTGTTTGTAAGTAAACCAGGAAAGGTCTGAAAGGAAACATGGAGGTGAGATTGGGTTGACTAGTCTTTCACTGACGTAGAATCCTTGGGGTGAGGGAGGGTCAAGAAGGAAATTGACGTTTGAGGTTTTGTATAATGATTAGGAGAGTCGATGAACAGAAATGAAAATCCGAGTTGAAGGAAAGTGTTACCTGTTATTTTGTGCTTCTGTTCCAATCCTTTAGCCTGACTCCCCTACTGTTGGGGCTGATAATCCAGCTTGGATTCCTTAATACTTCAGCAGAGGGAGTGGACTTACTGCTGGCTCTAGTTCCAGTTCGGTTCAATAAATTGCATCTGTTGGAGTCGAGAATTCTATGGCCCCATCAACTTGCAAAGTAGCGAAGGATGGTGGAAACTTTTTATATCATTCAGAGATTTCAAATATTCTGTTGTGTGTCAGAATTCCTCGGTTTCACTGCACTATCTGAAACCAATCTTCTGTCTCTTTAGGAGTCTCTGTGAATTAGAATATTACAGCGCAGTACAGGCCCTTCGGCCCTCGATGTTGCGCTGACCTGTGAAACCATCTGACCTACACTATTCCATTTTCATCCATATGTCTATCCAATGACCACTTAAATGCCCTTAAAGTTGGCGAGTCTACTACTGCTGCAGGCAGGGCGTTCCACACCCCTACTACTCTCTGAGTAAAGAAACTACCTCTGACATCTGTCCTATATCTATCACCCCTCAACTTAAAGCTATGTCCCCTCGTGTTTGCCATCACCATCCGAGGAAAAAGACTCTCACTATCCAACCTATCTAACCCTCTGATTATCTTATATGTCTCTATTAAGTCACCTCTCCTCCTCCTCCTCTCTAACGAAAACAACCTCAAGTCCCTCAGCCTTTCCTCGTAAGACCTTCCCTCCATACCAGGCAACATCCTAGTAAATCTCCTCTGCACCCTTTCCAAAGCTTCCACATCCTTCCTATAATGCAGTGACCAGAACTGCACGCAATACTCCAGGTGCGGTCTCACCAGAGTTTTGTACAGCTGCAGCATGACCTCGTGGCTCCGAAACTCGATCCCCCTACTAATAAAAGCTAACACACCATATGCCTTCTTAACAGCCCTATTAACCTGGGTAGCAACCTTCAGGGATTTATGTACCTGGACACCAAGATCTCTCTGTTCATCTACACTACCAAGAATCTTCCCATTAGCCCAGTACTCTGCATTGCTGTTACTCCTTCCAAAGTGAATCACCTCACACTTCTCCGCATTAAACTCCATTTGCCATCTCTCAGCCCATCTCTGCAGCCTATCTATGTCCCTCTGTAAACTACAACATCCTTCGGCACTATCCACAACTCCACCGACCTTAGTGTCATCCGCAAATTTACTAACCCACCCTTCTACACCCTCATCCAGGTCATTTATAAAAATGACAAACAGCAGTGGCCCCAAAACAGATCCTTGCGGTACACCACTAGTAACTAAACTCCAGGATGAACATTTGCCATCAACCACCACCCTCTGTCTTCTTTCAGCTAGCCAATTTCTGATCCAAAGCATTAAATCACCTTCAATCCCATACTTCCGTATTTTCTGCAATAGCCTACCGTGGGGAACTTTATCAAACGCCTTACTGAAATCCATATACACCACATCCACGGCTTTACCCTCATCCACCTGTTTGGTCACCTTCTCGAAAAACTCAATAAAGTTTGTGAGGCACGACCTACCCTTCACAAAACCGTGCTGACTATCGCTAATGAACTTATTCTTTTCTAGATGATTATAAATCCTATCTCTTATAACCTTTTCCAACATTTTACCCACAACCGAAGTAAGGCTCACAGGTCTATAATTACCAGGGCTGTCTCTACTCCCCTTCTTGAACAAGGGGACAACATTTGCTATCCTCCAGTCTTCCGGCACTATTCCTGTCGACAATGACGACATAAAGATCAAGGACAAAGGCTCTGCAATCTCCTCCCTAGCTTCCCAGAGAATCCTAGGATAAATCCCATCTGGCCCAGGGGACTTATCTATTTTCACACTTTCCAAAATTGCTAACACCTCCTCCTTGTGAACCTCAATCCCATCTCGCCTAGTAGTCTGAATCTCAGTATTCTCCTCGACAACATTTTCTTTCTCTACTGTAAATACTGACGAAAAATATTCATTTAATGCTTCCCCTATCTCCTCTGATTCCACACACAATTTCCCACTACTATCCTTGATTGGCCCTAATCTAACTCTAGTCATTCTTTTATTCCTGATATATCTACAGAAAGCCTTAGGGTTTTCCCTGATCCTATCCGCCAATGACTTCTCGTGACCTCTCCTTGCTCTTCTTAGCTCTCCCTTTAGATCCTTCCTGGCTAGCTTGTAACTCTCAAGCGCCCTAACTGAGCCTTCACGTCTCATCCTAACATAAGCCGCCTTCTTCCTCTTGACAAGCGCTTCAACTTCTTTAGTAAACCACGGCTCCCTCGCTCGACAACTTCCTCCCTGCCTGACAGGTACGTACTTATCAAGGACACACAGTAGCTGCTCCTTGAATAAGCTCCACATTTCGATTGTTCCCATCCCCTGCAGTTTCCTTCCCCATCCTACGCATCCTAAATCTTGCCTAATCGCATCATAATTTCCTTTCCCCCAGCTATAATTCTTGCCCTGCGGTATATACCTGTCCCTGCCCATCGCTAAGGTAAACCTAACCAAATTGTGATCACTATCACCAAAGTGCTCACCTACATCTAAATCTAACACCTGGCCGGGTTCATTACCCAGTACCAAATCCAATGTGGCATCACCCCTGGTTGGCCTGTCTACATACTGTGTCAGAAAACCCTCCTGCACACACTGGACAAAAACTGACCCATCTAAAGTACTCGAACTATAGTATTTCCAGTCAATATTTGGAAAGTTAAAGTCCCCCATAACAACTACCCTGTTACAATCGCCCCTGTCGAGAATCATGTTCGCTATCCTTTCCTCTACATCTCTGGAACTATTCGGAGGTCTATAAAAGACTCCCAACAGGGTAACCTCACCTCTCCTGTTTCTAACCTCGGCCCATACTTCCTCAGTAGACGAGTCCTCAAATGTCCTTTCTGTCGCTGTAATACTCTCCTTGATTAACAATGCCACACCCCCCACTCTTTTACCATCTTCTCTGTTCTTACTGAAACATCTAAATCCCGGAACCTGCAACATCCATTCCTGCCCCTGCTCTACCCATGTCTCCGAAATGGCCACTACATCGAGATCCCAGGTACCAACCCATGCTGCAAGCTCACCCACCTTATTCCGGATGCTCCTGGCGTTGAAGTAGACACACTTTAAACCAGGTTCTTGCTTGCCAGTGCCCTCTTGCGTCCTTATCCCTGACCTCACTACTCTCAACATCCTGTACACTGGCACTACAATTTAGGTTCCCATTCCCCTGCTGAATTAGTTTAAACCCCCCCGAAGAGCACTAGCAAATCTCCCCCCCCCCCAGGATATTGGTACCCCTCTGGTTCAGGTGAAGACCATCCTGTTTGTAGAGGTCCCACCTACCCCAGAAAGAGCCCCAATTATCCAGGAAACCAAAACCCTCCCTCCTACACCATCCCTGCAGCCACGTGTTCAACTCCTCTCTCTCCCTATCCTCGCTTCGTTATCACGTGGCACGGGCAACAACCCAGAGATAACAACTCTGTTTGTTCTCGCTCTAAGCTTCCACCCTAGCTCCCTGAATTTCTGTCTTAAATCCCCATCTCTCTTCCTACCTATGTCGTTGGTGCCTATGTGGACCACGACTTGGGGCTGCTCCCCCTCCACCCTAAGGATCCCAAAAACACGATCCGAGACATCACGAACCCTGGCACCTGGGAGGCAACATACCAACCGTGAGTCTCTCTCGTTCCCACAGAACCTCCTATCTGTTCCCCTAACTATGGAGTCCCCAATGACTAATGCTCTGCTCCTCTTCCCCTTTCCCTTCTGAGCAACAGGGACAGACTCTGTGCCAGATACCTGTACCCCATTGCTTACCCCTGGTAAGTCGTCCCCCGCAACAGTATCCAAAACGGTATACCTGTTGTTGAGGGAAACGGCCACAGGGGATCCCTGCACTGCCTGCTGGTTCCCTCTCCTTCCCCTGACGGTAACCCATCTACCTACTTCTATTACCTGAGGTGTGACTACCTCCCCATAACTCCTCTCAACAACCCCCTCCGCCTCCCGAATGATCCGAAGTTCATCCAGCTCCAGCTCCAGTTCCCTAACGCGATTCTTGAGGAGCTGGAGTTGGGTGCACTTCCCGCAGATGCAGTCAGCAGGGACGCTCTTGGCGACCCTTACCTCCCACATTCTGCAGGAGGAACATACAACTGCCTTAACTTCCATTCCCTCTACTCTCAATTCCCAACAAATCTACTGAAAAACCAAAAAAAAAAAGTCAAAACTTGTTAGGTTAGCAATCCAACGGACAGAACTTTTTAAATAAAAAGCTTACCTTATCAACAAACCAGAGTCCTTTTTTTTTGGTTAGAGGAGGGTGGGTGGGAGACACTACATGTGTAGTGTCTCGGGTACAGCCACCACCCATGTAAGTATTGTACGATGTGGTCGTAAAACAAAATTTACATTATTAGCCTTGGGTAAATGTGAGCTCAGCTGCAGTCTGAACAACTTGAAAGATAAAGTGCTGATCTTCAGGCTTCAGCACGTTATCAACAAATTATCTAGGGAATCCAGTAAAGCTTATTTTGGGTGACACTGATTTTTCCATAGCACAAAGTCATTCTAAATAAGGTAGTCTAGTGTGAGAACTTAATTTTTTTTCTTTTTAAAAAAAGAAATGTGGAGATGAAGCAATAGTTTGGCACATGGAATTTGGGTTTTAATCTATCTGAAAATGTTGGGATAAAATTCTTCACTGGCTCCTGTATGAAATTAATTTTTGGCGGCAGGCAAAAAAAATGGCAGCCCGCATGAGCAGGCTGCATGCTGCAGAGCCACAGTGATCTCCCAAGCGGCGGCTCAATTAAATAGCAAGGGCGGCCCCCCCAATCACATGGAGAGGGCGGGCTGTCTGATGCCGGCAATGGCATTAGCTGTCTGCGCAGGCACTGGCGCCATTTTTAAAGGACAGCCAGCCCTGCCAGCAAATTTAAATATTTAAAGATGTACCCCTCCCCCAAAATATATCAAATAAAATCCTGACGGCCCTTTCCCACCCCTCAATAAAAATTACATTAAGTATTTGCTATTTCCACCCTCACAAAAACGCTTACCTTTGAAATCTGACCTCTTCCACCCACCACCCCCCCCACAACCCCCCAAACTGTATAAAGTTTAAAGTTCACCCCTTCCCACCATCCCCTACACTGATGATGATTATTTGACCCTCTCACCCTCCCACCCCCACTGTAAAAATCTTAACTCTCCCCCCGGCTCCCCCCACCAGTGTCACGCCTGCTTTTCCCAGACGGGGAATTGAAGATGTGGAAGTGCCGGCTGCCACACTGAAGATGGTGGCGGGCCCGGAAGCTTGATGGTAAGTTTATTTAAACTTATTCATCTCATTGATTTAAATATTGAAATGCAGTACCCCTCATCCAGCGGCGGAGGGGCCGCCACGGAGCCTCGCCGCTGCTGGGAGAATCAGACCGGGCCCTCCTGGCGTCAGGCTCCACAGTGGGCCTCTGCCAGAACCATCTTTCACCACTCCCCCCGCCACGGAAACCTGATGTCAGGCCTGGTAAAATCAAACCCGAGATGAGGGAAGTGAAAAAAAAATCACACTGGTACATTAAGGAATACTGTTCTGGCGTTATAGCAGAGCATGTCACATGAACATAATAGAGGGGGTTTTATTCTACATTTACTCATCCTTTATCTAACTTGGCAGTTCTTGACATTGGGTGCCTAAAATAGGAGTTACATTACAAAGGGTTGCTACTCGAAAACAAAGCAAAAAAAAAATTGGTCAAGGCTTGAAGAGACAAATTAACATAATAAGTGTAACCACACTGAAGCAATGTGTTAGAGATTAAATGTACGAAAATGGAACTGAAGTCCCAATTCAAGGACAGCGTGGAGTTTTCATATAAATGCATAGCAACCTTCAGTCTCTTGACCTTATTTCACTATTCTATTAGACCATGGCTGAACTGTACTCAACCCGTCTTTGCTCCATATCTCTTAATATCCATACCTAAAAAGATGTATTGATTTCAGTCTTGAAAATTCTGATTGACCCAGCATTCACCAGTCTCACACTCCCTCAGTACTACACTGAAGTGTCAGCCTAGATTATCTGTTCAAGTCTGGAGTGGGGCTTGATTCCTTAACCTTCTGATTCAAGAGGTGAGATTGTTACTATTGCACGAAGGCTGGCAGCTTAAGGTTACATATTTCATTTTCTATAACTATTCCAAGTTAACTCTTCAGTTTATGCTCATGTTAACTCTGTGGATCCTTTCCTCCATTTGTAGAACTGTAATCAAGAGACATCTTACGATATTCTGGGAACAGATATCTGGGCAGTTAACACCTTTGAGCATGTCAGGTATGTGGCCTTTTTTCACTTATTTTCAATCCTCTTACCCCAACCCCCATTCCCTGCTTCTTTCAATTCTCTCTGATGCCCCACCACCATTGATTCATGCCCAACGGGGGATGGGCTTCAAGTTATTCGGAATGAGTAATGTTGTTTAGCTTTTCTTTCTGTCCCACTCTTTTCACTATTCTGAGCATTATCCAGCTTAGCTACCAGAACAGCGTGTGGTCTTCGTTCTAGGTGGGAGATGTGCACTTTTGGTCTGGTATATGCACATCCAGATCAGAGGTCTCTAAGCAGGGGACAAATATTAACATTTCCAAAAGTGGCAAAGCTCTCTCTTTAAGTGATACTTGGGTTGGGAGAGGGAGGTTACGAGTCTTAAACAGCAACAAGGGAAACTGAATGTAACTGAGGCTGCTCCTGCACCTCAGATATTTAAAAAAGGTTAAAAAATGCTTTGAGGTGATCTTGATTTTAACATGTGGAAATTGCTGTGACTTCCTGTATTCTAATTTAAATAAAAGATTTAACCCTTGCTGTATCACCATCTCCAGAGAGCTCAGTGCTTTCTAGGCCAGCCACTTTTAAAATAACCTCAGCTCACAGAAATAGAGTCCCCTGATGCTATAGAAATAATGTGATACAGGAGGTAACTTAAACAATGTGATCTCACTCACAGATTATACAGTTTTCATAAACTGTACAAACCCTATTCTTATTGGTTGTAAACCCATGAAACTCATTCATTGGAAAAGGGGGAAAGAAGACACAGGGCCAGCAAATGTTCTTTTGTACCCAGGTTTCACACATGAAGAATAACAGTCCTGCTTCATAACCCTCTCCGGATTCATTATCCTTCTCCCCCTCACTCACTCCCTCCTCCATTGCCAACACATTATGTCCCATCGTGCTTGCGTGTAACTTTCGCTGTTGGCGCGCACAATTGGTATTGTGTCCTTATTCTGCCTCTGTACTTAACATCTGCCAGTAAACTGTGGCTTTTACCCAACTTTGTTCCTAACTTCTGCTGTTTGGTGTTATTTTATTGTCTGTGCCAAAAATATCTAGATTGCTGGAAGGCTTTGCCAAATGGAGAAAAAGAAAACAATTGGTAGTTTTATTTTCCAAGCCTGGGAGATATCTGGTACACATCATTCTCTCCTTGATGTAACTACGCTTCACCTGTCTGAGGAGCTGATGCTTTGTGTAAAAAATGTGTGGGAGCAAATAGCTTTGAACATCACAGAAAAAAATTGTTTTCTTGCACAGAGTAGAGCTTCTAACCAGCCTCTTTCAGGGAGGCCCAAATTGAGAACATGTCACGTACCCTTTCAACCTGGTACACAAGGTGTGAAGGAAACAAGAGAGAAATGCCTCAGAAAAGGAGCAGATTATCAAAGATGACCAGAAGTCTGTGGGAAGGAGGAAGCCTGTCAGGTACTTCCCTATTCCTCTGGAAAACAGTGAATAAGGGAATTTCTTGGGTCTGTTCAATTACAGAAAGACCTTCGTAGGCCTATTCCTCTGGAAAGCAGAGACTAGTTTAAAGATGGCCTGATACAGGCCTGTTTCCCCGTGAGTTATAATGTGTGCGGGTTTTCTCTTGCAGTGGAGCAACATGGGATCTGCAACCTGAGAAATTAGATTTCACCAACTCGTTTCATCGAAAGCATTTACAAAACGCTTCCAAGTACCTCCCCCACATTGATCGAGAAGGGTAAGTATCATTTCTGCAAATGTGAAAAGGGGGATTCTTGACATTTCTTCCAGTTGAAGAATCTTCATCTCCATAATTTCCCTCTTAGGAACATATTGTTTTCCATGACTGAGAGAGGAGGGAAAGCAGTCTGTGGGGAGAGCGTTCTCTTTATTCTTTAGCACTCCTGAATGGCCCAGTTTAAATAAGAAACTCCGCTGCATAAGAAGTTGCATCTTTCAGGCATTTTTGTGTATATATCTATATGTATATATTTATTCTCAGGATGTGGGTATTGCCAACATTTATTGGCCATCCCTGGTTACCCTGAGAAGATGGTGGAGCTTCTCCTTAACTGCTAATAGTAGTTTGATACGACGGAATGTCTTGCTAGGGCCACTTCAGAGGGCAGTTAAGAATCAACCATTTCTGTTACCGCAGAAATATTTCTTTACTGAGCTGTGTGCTTTCATGGAAGGGAGTCGGATTCAAACTTAACATTTTCACAGTTTTTATTCTGCATTCATCAAGGTGAAAGATTCAGTGCTGGGATGCAACTTTTTTTTTTACTTCGGGACATAGGATGTTAGATAGCAAATAGGAACAGGAGTAGGCTGTTCAGCCCCTCGAGCCTGCTCCGCCATTCAACTAGATCATGACTGATCTACCTCACTGCCATTTTCCTGCACTATCCCCATATCCCTTGATATCTTTAATATCTAGAAATCTATTGATCTCTGTCTTGAACATATTCAATGATTGAGTCTCCATAGCTCTCTAGGGTAGAGAATTCCTAAGATTCACTACCTTCTGAGTGAAGAAATTCCTCCTCATCTCAGTCCTAAATGGCCTACCTCTTATTCTGAGACTGTGTAGGACAATCCCACCATCCCAGGGATCAGTCTGGTGAACTTGTGTTGCACTCCCTCTATAGCAAGTATATCCTTCTTTAGGTAAGGAGACTCAAACTGTACACAATACTCCAGGTACAGTCTCACCAAAGCTCTATACAATCACAGCAAGACTTCTTTGCTCCTGTACTCAAATCCTCTTGCAATAAAGGCCAACATACCATTTGCCTTCCTAATTGCTTGCTGCACCTGCATGTTAGCTTTCAGTGACTAATGAACAAGGACACCCAGGTCCCTTTGGACATCAACACTTCCCAATCTCTCACCATTTAAGAAATACTCTGCATTTCTGTTTTTCCTACCAAAGTGGATAACTTCACATTTTTCCACATTGTATTCCATCTGCCATATTCTTGTCCACTCACTTAGCCTGTCTAAATCCCCTTGAAGCCTCTTTGCATCCTTCTCACAACCCACCTAGTTTTGTGTCATCAGCAAACTTGGAAATATTACATTTGCAATAATTTAATATAGATTGTGAATAGCTGGGGCCCAAGCACTGATCCTTGCGGTAACCCAATAGTCACAGCCTGCCAACCTGAGAATGACCCGTTTATTCCTACGCTTTGTTTTCTGACCATTAACCAATTCTCAATCTATGCCAAAAAATTTGCTCCAATTTTGCTTACTAACCTGTGTGGGACCTTATCAAAAACCTTCTGAAAATCCAAATACACTACATCCACTGGTTCCCCCTTATCTATTCTGCTAGTTACACCCTCAAAAAAAAACTCCAACAGGTTTGTTAAATATGATTTCCCTTTCATAAATCCATGTTGACTCTACCCAATCCTATAATTATTTTGTAAGTGTCCAGTTATCACATCCTTTATAATAGCGTATTCCTTACTACTGATGTCGGGCTAACAGGTCTGTAGTTCCCTGGTCTCTCTCTCTCTCCTTTCTTAAATAGTGGGGTTACATTTTACTATCTTCCAAACTGCAGGAATCGTTCCAGAATCTATAGAATTTTGGAAGATGACCACTGATGCATCCACTCTTTCTACAGCCACCTCTTTCAACACTCTGGGATGTAGATCATCAGGTGCAGGGGATTTATCAACTTTCAGTACACTTTTTTACTAATACTAATTTCTTTCGGTTACTCATTCTCACTAGCCCCTTGTTTCTCTAGTATTCCTGGGAGCTTTTTTGTATCTTCCACCATAAAGATGACACAAAGTATTTGTTTAGTTTCTCCACCATTTCTTTATTCCCCATTATAAATTCTCCTGTCTCTGCCTGCAGTGGGCCTACATTTGTGTTGGTAATCTTTTCTTTTTGCATACCTGTAGAAGCTTTTACAGTCTGTTTTTATGTTTCTTGCTAGTTTGCTGTGTTTTATCAGTTTCTTGGTCCTCCTTTGCTGAATTCTAAAATGCTGTCAATCCTCAAGCTTACTACTTTTTGGCAGCTTTTTAAGCCTGTTCCTTTGATCTAATATTATCTTTAACTTTGTTTGTTAGCCATGGTTGGATCACCTTTCCGGCTGGGTTTCTGTGCTTCAGATGTAAATTTGCTGTAAACCATGTATTGATTCTTTAAATGCTAGCCATTGCCTGTCTACCGTCATGCCTCATAATGTAGTTTCCCAATCTATGTCAGCCAACTTGCCCTCATACCTTCGTAATTTTCTTTGTTTAAATTCAAGACCGTAGTTTTGGATTGAACTACATCACTTTCAAGCTTAATGTAAAATTCTATCATATGATGGTCACTCTTTCCTAGAGGACTTTTTTTTTGTTCGTTCATGGGATGTGGGTGTTGATGGTTAGGCCAGCATTTATTGCCCACCCCTAATTGCCCTTGAGAAGGTGGTGGTGACCTGTCTTCGTTGCAGTCCTTGGGGTATAGGTACGCCAGCAACAGTGAAGGAATGGCGACATAATTCCAAGTCAGAATGGATGTGTGGCTTGGAGGGGATCTTGGGTGGTGTTTCCATGCATCTGCTGTCCTTGTCCTTCTAGGTGGTAGAGGTTGTGGGTTTGGAAGGTGCTGTCGAAGATTATTAATTAGCCCTTTCTTATTGCACAATACTAGGTCCAAAATAGCCCGTCTTCTAATAAAAACAGAAAGTGCTCAAAATACTCAGCAGGTCTGGTAGCATCTGTGGAGAGAGAAAGGGTTAACGTTTCAGGTCTGTGACCTTTCATCAGAACTGGCAAAGGTTAGAAATGTAATGGGCTTTGAGCAAGTGAAGGGGGTGGGGGGGGGGGGGGGGGGAAAAGAAGAACAAAAGGGAAGGTGTGATAGGGCGGAGGGCAGGAGAGATTAAATGACACAGTTATCATGGAATAAAAGGCAAAGGGAGTGCTTATAGTTGCAGGAAAAGACAACGCATTAGTCCAGAGAAAGTGTTAATGGCAGAATAATGAACAGCTCTGTCCGAAAGCAAAAAGCATGAAAAGACAAGTTTAAAACAGGCCCATGGTTTTAAAAAATAAAATTACATTTAACATTTTTGAAAAAATTAAAAAAAAGAATGGCAGTCATGTTCTGAAATTGTTAAACGCAATGTTGAGTCCAGAAGACTAGTCTGTTCTCTTGCTGGTTTTTCAACATACTGTTCTAGAAAACTATCGTGTATACGTTCCAGGAATTTGTTCTCCACAGCATTAGTCCTAATTAGGTTTACTCAGTCTATATGTAGATTGAAGACCCCCATGATTACTGTATTACCCTTGTTACATGAACATCTAATTTCCTGATTTTATGCCGTGCCCTACATTATCACTACTGTTCGGCCTATAAACAACTCCTACCAATGTTTGCTGCCCCTTGCTGTTTCTTAGCTCCACCCAAACTGATTCGACATCTTGATCTTCTGATCTAAGATCCCCTCTCATGAATGTACTGATTTCATCCTTTATTAATGGCGCTACCCCACCTCCTTTTCCTTTTTGCCTATCCTTCCTAAATGTTGAATACCTTTGAACATTCACCCGGCCTTGGTCACTCTGCAGCCACGTTTCCATAATGGCAATTAGATCATACCTGTTTACTTCCATTTGTGCCGTTCATCTGTCTTGTTGCGAATACTGTGTGCATTCAGATAGAGTGCCTTTAATTCTGTCTTTTTATTATTTTCACAACCTCTAGCCTTATCTACTGGTGCACTCTTAAGTTTGTATGATCTGTCCCTTCCTGTCACACTCAGATTATCAATTCCCTTATTGCTACCTTGCTGCCTTGCCTTGTTCTCTCACTTTAATTTATCACATCTCCCCTCACTTGATCCCTCACCCCCTCTATTTAAAGCCCTCTCTACCGTCCAAGTTATATGACTCGCCAGAACACTAGTCTGAGCTCGGTTCAGGTGAAGACTGTCCCAACGGTACAGCTCTCCCTTTCCCCAGTAGTGGTGCCAGTGCCCCATGAATTGAAACCCTTTTCTCCCACACCAATCTTTAAGTCACACATTTTATTATATTCTTATTTACCCTAATCCAATTTGCTTGTGGCTCAGGTAATAATCCAGAGATTATTACCTTTGAGATTCTGCTATTTTAATTTAGCCCCTAGCTGTTCACACTCCCTAAGCAGAACCTCTTTCCTAGTCCTACCTCTGTTGCTGGTACCCACATGGACCACGACAACTGGATCCTCCCCCTCCCACTGCAATTTCCTCTCCAGCCCCGAGCAGTTGTCCTGTACCCCGGCAATGGGGAGGCAACACAGCCTTCTGAAGTCTTGCTGTCGGCTGCAGAGAACTGTGTCTATACCCCTGACTATAATGTCCCCTACTACCACTACATTCCTATGAGCTTCCCCCAGCTTGAATGACTCATAAGAACACGAACATAAGAACTAGGAGCAGGAGTAGGCAATTCAACCCCTCGAGCCTGCCCTGCCATTCAATACGATCATGGCTGATCTCATCTCGGCCTCAACTCCACTTTCCTGCCCATTCTCCATCATCCTTCAACCCAAGAGAAAACATCTTCTCTATGTCTACTTTGTCAATCCCTTAAATCATCTCATATACCTCAATTAGATCTCCTCTCATTCTTCTTAACTCTAGAGAGTAAAGGCCTAAACTGCTCAATCTCTGTTCATAAGACAAACCCTCATCCCTGGAATCAATCTATTGAACCTGCTCTGAACTGCCTCCAATGCAACTACATCCCTCCTCAAGTAAGGGGACCAAAACTGTACACAATACCCCAGGTGCGGTCTCACTAATGTCTTGTACAGTTGCAGCAACACATAGAAACACTTCCCTACTTTTATATTCTATTCCTTTAGCAATAAATGCCAAAATTCCATTTGCCTTCCTTATTACCTGCCGCACCTGCAAGTTTCTCTCCATTTAGATCATTTGCCTTTCTATTCTTCCGACCAAAATGGATAACCTCACACTTATCCACATTCAACTCCATCTGCCAGATTTTGGCCCATTCACCTAACCTATCCATATCCATTTGTAAATTTCTTATTTATTTATTGCAACTTACTATCCCTCCTATTTTAGTGTCATCGGCAAATTTGGCTATAGTACCTTCTATCCCTGCATCCAAGTCATTAATATAGATTGTAAATAGTTGGGGCTCAAGGAGCAAACCCAGTGGCACCCCACTAGTTACATCTTGCCAACCAGAAAAAGACCCATTTATCCCGACTCTGTGTTTTCTGTTGGTTAGCCAATCCTCTATCCAAGCTAATAAATTGCCCCTAATCCCATGTGATCTTACCTTGTGTATTAACCTTTTGTGCGGCACCTTATCAAATGCCTTCTGGAAGTCCAGATATACTACATCTACAGGAGGCCCATTATCCACTTTGCTTGTCACAGCTTTGAAGAACTCTAGCAAATTAGTCAAACACGATTTACCCTTCATAAAACCATGCTGACTCTGATGGATTGCGTTTTGACTTTCTAAATGTCCTGTTATTACTTCCTTAATAATGGATTCTAACAATTTCCCAACAACAGATGTTAAACTAACTGGTCTCTAGTTTCCTACTTTCTGCCTCCCTCCCTTTTTGAATAAGGGCGTTAGATTAGCATTTTTCCAATCCATTGGAACCTTTCCCGCATCCAGGGAATTTTGGAATATTATAACCAATGGATCCACTATCTCCGCTGCCACTTCCTTTAAGACCCTACGATGTAGGCCATCAGGCCTTGGGGACTTGTCCGCCTTCAATCCCAATAGTTTGCTGAATACTTTTTCCCTAGTGGTGATGATTGTTTTAAGTTCCTCCCTTTCTATAACCTCTGCATTACCTGTTACTATTGGGATGGTACTAATGTCTTTCACCGTGAAAACTGAGACAAAATACTGATTTAATGTCTCCGCCATTTCTGTGTTCCCCTCTATTAACTCCCCAGTCTCATCCTCCAAAGGACTAACATTCACTATAGCTGCTCTCTTACATTTTATATACTTAGAGAAGCTTTTGCGATCTGTTTTTATATTTTGCGCTAGTTTTCTTTCATAATTTACCTTTGCTCTTTTTATTACTTTTTTAGTAACCCTTTGATCTTGAAAGTTTCCCAATCTTCCAGCCTGCCACTGGCCTTTGCAATGTGGTATGCCTTAGTTTTTGTCTGTGTTATCCTTAACTTACTTGCTTAGCCATGGATGTTTTTTCCCCCTCTTAGAATCTTTCTTCCTCCCTGGAATATATTTTAGTTGGGAGGAATTGAATATCTCCAACATCTGCCACTGCTCGTCAACTGTCCTACCTTTTAGTCTTCCTGCCCAGTTCACAAGGGCCAAATCTGTCCTCATGTCTATATATTTACCTTTGTTTAACTCCAGAATGCTAATGTGAAACTCCAGTTTCTCACTGTCAAGCTGAATTTGAAATTCTAGCATGCTATGATCACTTTTCCCTAGAGGATCCTTAACTATGAGATCATGAATTAATCCCACCTCATTACACAATACCAAATCTAGAATAGCCTGCTCCCTGGCTGGTTCCACAACATATTGCTCCAGAAAACAATCTCTAATACATTCAGTGAACTCTCTCTCGAGGCTATCCTTGCTAATTTGATTAATCCAGTCTATATGCATATTAAAATCACCCATGATTATTGACGTACCTTTCTTACAAGCTTCCAGTACTTCCTGGTTTATACTGTGTCCCACTGCGGAACTACTGTTTGAGGACCGATAGATTACTCCCACCAGGGACTTCTTTCTCTTGCTTTTTCTTATTTCTATCCAGACTGATTCTACGTCTTGATCTCCAGTGCCTATATCATTTCTCACTACAGCACTGATCTCTTCCTTTACTAACAAAGCTACACCTCCTCTTTTTCCTTCCTGCCTCTCCTTCCGAAATACTGAGTACCCTTGGATATTCAATTGCCAAACCTGGTTTCCCTGCAACCAGTTCTCAGTAATTGCTACTAAATCAAACCCATTCATCTCTATTTGTGCTGTTAACTCATTTATTTTATTCCGAATGCTTTGTGCATTCAGATACAAAGCCTTTAAGTTTGTTCTATTATCAAATTTCCCTACTGTTGTAATATGACATTCACACGTTCTGTTCTGTCCCTTCCTTTTATTTTCTGGTAACAATCAGCCTCATCACCAACCTGCATTCCTACCTTCTCCTTTAACTTTGACTTCCTAATTTTCCATGCTACTGAACCCCCCCTCCCCCACCCCGCCTCCCAAACTGTTAGTTTAAAGCCCTATCTACAGCCCTAGTTATGCAATTCGCCAGGACTTTGGTCCCAGCATGATTCAGCTGCAGCACATTCCATCAGAACAGCTCCCTCCTTCCCCAGTACTGGTGCCAATGTCCAATGAATTCGAACCCATTTCTCCCACACCAATCTTTGAGCCACGCATTTACCTCTTTAATCTTATTGACCCTGTGCCAATTTGCTCGTGGCTCAGGTAGTAACCCGGAGATTATTACCTTTTTGGTTCTGCTTTTTAATTTAGCCCCTAACTGTTCGTATTCCCTCAGCAGAACTTCTATCCACGTTCTATCTAATTCGTTGGTACCTACGTGGACCACGACAAATGGATCTTTCCCCTCCCACTCCAAGTTTCTCTGCAGCCCAGATGAGATATCTTGAACCCTGGCACCAGGTAGGCAACACAGCCTTCTGGAATCTCGATCCTGGCGACGGAGAACAGTGTCTATGCCCCTAACTATACTATCCCGATTACGACTACATTTCTCTTTTCTCCCCCACCTATTCGTCTCCCTGTACCATGGTGCTGTGGTCGGCTTGCTCATCCTCCCTACAGTCTCTGCTCTCATCCACACAGGGAGCAAGAATCTTGAACCTGTTGAACAAGGGCTGAGGCTCCTGCAACACTACCTCCTGGATCCCTCTACCTGCCTCACTCATAGTCACACCCTCCTGTCCCTGACCACTGGCCAAATTCAAGGTAGTTTAATCTAAGGGGTGGGACTGTCTCCTGAAATACAGTGTCCAGGTAACTCTCTCCCTTCCTGATGTGTTCCGAAGCTCAGACTCCAGCTCATCAACTCTGAGCCGGAGTTCCTCAAGCAGCCAACACTTGCTACAGATGTGGTCACGAGGAACCACAATGGGATCCACCAGCTCCCAAATCATGCAGGTACAACACATCGCCTGGCCCTGCATCTCTATTTAATTAGATTTTAATTTGTTTTTCAAATTTCTGACTGGTCTTTAGTTTTTTAATCCACTTTAGTTTTTTGTTTATAGACTAATAAATCGATCAAGTCTTGCTCTATATTTGATTTCAATTAAATTTAATTTAAAAGCTTACCTGAATACTCACCCCAGCTGCTCTCTGTTTCCCTTCTCTCACTGTTAAATGTGACATCACTGTTGTCACTTTTCAATTTTCCCCGGCTCCGCTTCTGCTGTTCCCGCTGTGCCCCCCCCCCCCATTCTCTCTCTCTCTCTCTCTCTCTCTGCTGCTCCCGCTGTGCTTCTCTCTCTCTCTCTCTCTCTCTCTCTCTCTCTCTCTCTCTCTCTCTCTCTCTCTCTCTCTCTCTCTCTCTCTCTCTCTGCTGCTCGGGCTGTCCTCCTCTCTCTCTCTCTCTCTCTCTCTCTCTCTCTCTCTCTCTCTCTCTCTCTCTCTCTCTCTCTCTCTCTCTCTCTCTCTCTCTCTCTCTCTCTCTCTCTCTGCTGCTCGGCTGTCCTCCTCTCTCTCTCTCTCTCTCCGACTCTCCGCTCCTCTCACTCTGTCTCTGACTGGCTTGGTGTGCTTTTTGAACCTCCGATCCTCCCTCCCTCTTTTTCGCCCTCTCTCCAACAGGCTTGGTGCGCTTTTGAACCTCCGCTCCTCCCTCTCTTTTTCTCCCTCTCTTCAAGAGGCTTGGTGCGCTTTTTGAACCTCTGCTCCCCTCTCTCTGTCTCCAACTGGCTGGGCGCGCTTTTTGAACCTCCGCTCCTCTCTGTCTCCGATTGGCTTGGCATGCTCTTTGAACTTCCGCTCCTCCCTCTTTTTCTCCAACAGGCTTGGTGCGCTTTATGAACCTCTGCTCCCCTCTCTCTGTCTCCAACTGGCTTGGCGTGCTCTTTGAACTTCCGCTCCTCCCTCTTTTTCTCCAACTGGCTTGGTGCGCTTTATGAACCTCCGCTCCCCTCTCTCTGTCTCCGATTGGTTTTGGCGTGCTCTTTGAACTTCCGCTCCTCCCTCTTTTTCTCCAACTGGCTTGGTGCGCTTTATGAACCTCCGCTCCCCTCTCTCTGTCTCCGACTCCCTGCACCATGCTGCCATGGTCAGTTTGCTCATCCACCCTGCAGCCCCTGCTGTCATCCATACAAGCTGCAAGAACCTTGAACCTGTTGGACACTTGCAAGGGCTGAGGTTCCTCCACTTCTAACTTCTTGATCCCCTTAACTGCCTCATTTGAAGTCACACCCTCCTGTCTCTGACCATGGACCAGATCAGGTGACCCTATCCTAATGGGTGTGACCGCCTCCTGGAAGAAAGTGTCCAGGTAACCTTCTCCCTCCCTGATGTGTCGCAGTGTCTGCAGCTCGGCCTCCAGCTCCATGACTCTGAGCCAGCATCGATATTCAGTTTTCCCTCAGATGTAGCACAGGCCAAATGCAGAGTCAAATTTCCTCTACTGAGCCTCAGGAAGAGACTTCTACTACATTAGTGTGCCATGATCATTTCCCTCAGCAGCCATCCTCTCTGAGTTAGATTGGCAGTTTAGTGCCATATTATTATGGATGGTTTGGTGCTGAAGATCCACACCACACTAGCAGCTGTGTTCAGACTGTCTAGGAAACATGGGGTTTTATTCCCTGGCTCTGGGCAGGATTTGAAACAAGATTCCTTAGATGAATGGACGGCGATAAATCTGAATGATCAGTGATTAATTCACTGCTCCATCCAGCTTCATGCATTTGTGTATATTTTGGCTCCATAACTTAACCTGAGTGCCACTGAATCGCAATTCCACTAACTGTTCCCAGATCCCAGTGCACTTGCACCAATTTGCTCAGAATACACCTAGTGCCAGACTACAGCACCCCATTGGGCTCTTGCTCTTGTCTTCTCTTTCCTACACTCCAATTCCAGCCTCAAATCTTCTCCCTTGGCTGCAGTTCTTGCCTTCATTTCCACCTCCCTCCAAAGATATCCAAGCCTGATCCTAGCCCCTGCTTCTCTCATGACTAACCAATACATATTGTCCTCCATCTTCCTACATATCCAAGACCTTAGAAAGTGCTGAAAATACTCAGCAGGACAGGCAGCATTTGTGGAGAGAGAAGCAGAGTTAATGCTTCAGGTATGTGACCTTTCATCAGATTCATCAGGCTCTGATGAAAGGTCACTGACCTGAAACATTAACTCTGCTTCTCTCTCCACAGATGCTGCCAGACCTGCTGAGTATTTCCAGCACTTTCTGTTTTTATTTCAGATTTCCAGCATCTGCAGTATTTTGCATTTACCTTAGAACAGTGATAATAGATATTGAGTACTATAGGAAAGGAGAGCCACACGAAAATACAACTGAGAGATGAGACTACCAATCAGTAAAGAAAGTGACAAGTACAGATACTACAATGAATAAAGTGTATTAGTTGCTACTCGTAGGTGTGGATCATAGAGATATGAAAGATAAATAGAGTATAAAAAAGAATTGGAGTGGGACAGAAATGGAGAAGCAATTTCAGATGGAGAGTTAGTATTTTTGCCCATGGGAATATATTACAACACATCTCGCAAGGTCCATGGTATAATTGGTATTACCCCCTGCTGTTATACAATAGCATATTCTGTAACTGTTTGTGCATATGTAAATATATTCCATTTTTAAATGGTGTTTAGCAAGCACCACAACTTGGTGACATTGTACTGCAACTTGTTGCAATAACAATCATGATTTGCTGGTCAGTCCTGCCTCACTCGGGAAGGCAAGCATACAGTGTGCCCTAATTTTACAGTAAAGCAAACCTCATCCTGCTCCTAAACCCAATTCAGTTTAATGAAAAGCTTTGTTTCCTCAAGTCTGTGAACCATTAGTACATCACCTGTTGGTCAATGAGACTAACAATGACTGATGCCCACACCGATGTATTTCCCTTTATTGCTGATAATCTTTGCTTCTTGACTCATTCAGCTTGTTTTTGTGTGAAACCACTTCTCTTCCCTCACCCTGAAAATGTAAGAGTGTGTGTGTATAAAAACAGAAGTAGGTCACTTAGCCCTTGGAACCTGTTCTGACATTCAGTAAGATCATGCTGATCTGTGACCTAACTCCACAGGCCTACCTTTGTCCCATATCCCTTAATAATAATTTGGTTAACAAAAATCTATGAGAATATAAAGTGTTCAGAAAAGATAGAGAAAGGAAAAAGGGAGGTTGGGTGGCAGTACTGATTTGGGAAGAAATTGTAGTGTTGGAAAAAAGGGATGTCCTTGAGGGGGCAAGGACAGAATCCATCTGGCTAGAGTTGATCAGCAGATGGGTATGATCACTCTGTTAGGGGTATTCTATAGGCCTCCAATTAGTGGGAGAGAGATAGAGCAGCAAATCTGCAGGGAATTCACAGATCTGCAAGAAATATCGAGTGGTGATAATAGGGGACTTTACCTCAATCGATATTTGGGTAATTAATGTTAGAGTAAAGGGAAAGGAGGGGAAGTAATTTCTGAAATATGTTCAGGAGAACTTCACTGATCAATGTGTTTTCAGCCCAACTAGAAAGGGGGCATTGCTAAACCTGGTGCTGGGAAATGAGGTGGATCAAGTGTCTAGAGGGAGCACATGGGTAAGAGAGTGATCATTTTAGCATAAGGTTTAGACTCGTAATGCAGAAAAGCAAGGAATGATGTAAAGTAGAATGGCTAGATTGGAAGCGGGCTAATTTCAATGCAGTGAGAAGGGAACTAGTCAGGGTAAAATGTAACCAAAGACTGACAGGAAAAACTGTAATGGAACAATGGGTTATATTTAAGGAAGAAATGCTTCAGGTACAGGCTAGGAACATTCCAACAAGAGTGAAATGTAGGGGAACCAAAAACAGGACTCCTTGGATGATGAGGGAGATGGAGAATATGATGAAACAAAAAAAGAGGGTCTATGATGCATGTCAGCTGAATTCTTCAAGTGAGAAGCAGGCCAAATACAATAAGTTGCGAGGGAAGGTGAAGAGGAAAATAAGACTGGCAAAGAGAGCAACTGAGAATAGAATGGCAGTCAACATAAAAGGGAACCCAAAAATCATCATCTGGCATGTAAATAGTTAACAAGTGGAGTGGGGCCTATTAGGGATAAAGAGGGTAATATATGCTTAGAAACACAGGGCAAGGCTAGAATATTTAATGAGTACTTTGTATCAGTGTTTACTAAGGAAGAGGAATCTGACAAAATATCAGTAGAAGCGGAGAGAGCAGAGGCAATGGATAGGGTTAAAAATTGAGAATGAGGAGATACTGGAAAGGTTGGCTATGCTTAGGGTAGATAAGTCACCTGATCCAGATGACTTGCATCCCAGGTTGCTAAAGGAAGTGGGGGTGGAGATAGTGGAAGGAAGATCCCATAATCTTCCAAACTTCCCTAGATATTGGGGAGGTGCCAGAGATTACAGCCTTATTCAAGAAGGGATGGAAGGAAGGTCCTAGCAACTACAGGCCAGTTACGTAAGGTTTTAGAAACAATAATCAGGGGGGAAAATCAACAGGCATTTGGAGAGATTTGAGTTAATTAAGGATAGTCAGCATGGATTTGTAAAAGGTAGATCATGCTTGACTAACCTAATTGAATTTTTTGATGAAGTAACAAGAGAATGTTGATGAAGGGAATACGGTGGATGTTGTTTATTTGGATTTTAAGAAAGCTTTTGATAAAGTACCACATAAAGGCTGCTTAACAAAATTGAGGCTCATGGAATAGGAGGGTCAATGTCCTATTGGATAAAAAAAGTTGGCTTAAGGACAGAAAACAGCGAATCATGGTAAATGGTTGTTCTCAGACTGGAGGATGGTAGACAGTGCTCCCCAGGTTTCAGTGCTGGAACCACAGCTTTCTTTGCTATATATAAATGACTTGGATCTTGGAATCCAGAGTAGAATTTCAATATTTGCCAATGACACCAAACTTGGAGGAATGACAGTGAGGATGATATGAACCACGTGCAACAGGACATAGGCTTGCAGAATGAGAAGACAACTGTTAGATTGAATTTAATACAGACAAGTGTGAGGTGATGCATTTTGGCAGAAGGGATCGGGTGGGGCAATGTAGACTTAATGGCACAGTTCTGAAGAGTGTGCAGGAACAGAGGGACCTGGGGATGCATGTGCATTGATTTTTGAAGGTGGCAGGATATATTGAGAGACTGGTTAGTAAAGCAAATGGGATCTTGAGCTTCGTAAATAGAAGCATAGAGTACAAAAGTAGAGAAGTTATGCTAAACCTTTTATAAAGTTCTGGTTAGGCCCCAACTAGAGTATAGCATCCAGTTCTGGTCACCACACTATAGGAAAGATGTGAGGGTCTTAGAGAGGGTGCAGAGGACATTTACCAGAATGGTTCCAGGGATGGGGGATTTTAGTTACAAGGTTATGTTGGAAAAGCTGGGATTGTTCTCCCTGGAGCAAAGGAGATTGAGGGAAGATTTGATAGAGGTGTACAAGATTATGACAGGCTTAGATAAGTTAGACAAGGAAAAAGTGTTCCCATTAACTGATAGTACAAGGACTAGGGGACACAGATTGTAGGTTTTCAACAAGAGATGCGGGAGGAATGTGAGGAAGAGCTTTTTACGCACCGAATGGTAATGATCTGGAACTCGCTGCCCACAAGGGTGGTGGAAGCGGAGACAATCAATGATTTCAAAAGGAAATTTGATGAGTGCTTGAAAGAAATAAACTTGCAGGACGACGGGGATCGAGGTGGGAAGTGGGACTGACTGGATTGCTCTGCAGAGAGCAGGCATGGACTTGATGGGCCCAATGGCCTCCCTCTATGCCATAAATGACTCGAGCATCAATTGCAGAAGAGTCCCAAATAATGTGTGTAGAAGTGTTTGTTAACTTCACCCTTGAAAGGGCTGGCTTTAATTTTTGAAGCGTGTCTCCTAGGCTATCACTGGAATTAGTTTCTCTCTCATCTATCTGGAGCTCGTGACCTACGCGGTTGGTGGAAGCGAAGGCAGCCAGTTTGGGCACTTGAGGGAAATAAACCTGCAGGTCTACAGCGATAGAGTGGGGGAATGGAACTGATTTAGGGTGCTCTTCAGAGAACTGGCATGGACTCGATAGGCTGAATGGTCACCTTCTATACCATAATGACTCTTATGAATCTATGACCTTATCAGTTCCCCTTAATATTTTGAAAACTTTGATCAAATCGCCCCTTAATCTTTTAAATTCCAGGCAATATAACTCTCGTTTGTGTAATTTCTCCACATAATTTAACCCTTGGAGTCTAGGTATCATTCTAGTAATTCTATGCTGCACTCCCTCCATGGCCAATATATGCTTCCTAAGTTGTGCTGCCCAGAACCTGCTCACAGTACTCTAGGTGTGGTCTAACCATGGTTTTGTATTGATGATGTAGGATAACGTCTACTCCCTTGTTTTTTTAGTCCCCTGGCTTTTTGAGTTTTTTTTTTGTATGTCCAGGGCATTTTAATGATCTGTGTACCGAAGTCTCTTTGGGCCTTCACTGTTTCTGTGTTTACACCATTTAGAAAGTACCCTATTGTACAACATTTTGGGTCCTAAGTGGATGGCCTCATATTACCGACATTGAAATCCATTTGCCACAGTTTTTCCCAATTGTTTTACTCTATTAAATGTCTCTTTGCAATTTTCTGCTTTCATCTACATTGCCTACAATGCACCTATCTTTGTATCATTGGCAAGCTTGGCTTTCTATCCCATCATCTAAGTTGCTGAGAAATGTTGTGAATAGTTGAGCCCCAACACCGATCCTTGTAGGACACCACTCCTCATTATCCCTACTCTCTATCTCCTGCTACTTAACCAAGTTCATAAGTAGGTCAATAATGTGCCTTCAATTTTATGAGTTTCATCTTTAGTTAACATGAGTTAACAAGCTCGTATGAAGGACTTTATCATGTGCCTTCTGGAAGTCCATATGAAGAATATCGATATATATTCCCTGGTCCACTGCATTTGTCACCTCTTCAGCCAGTCAGGTTTGTCAGGCGTGACTTACCCTTTAGAAATTTGTGTCGCTGTCTCTGATCAGCTGAAATTTTTCAGGTCTTCAATCACCCGATCCTTAATTATCGACTCTAGTAATTTTCTGGCAGCAGATGTTCGGCTAACTGATCTATAATTCCCTGGTTTCCCTCTTTGCATACTTTTCCAATCTAAAGGAATGGTTCCTGAATGGAGAGAACTTTGAAAGATTAGTTAGGGCATCTGCAGTGTTCTCACCCACTTCCTTTAAAATCTTGGGATGAAAACCATCTGGTCTAAAGGCTGGCTCAGGTCTGCAAATGAAACCCGGCCCAAGCCCGACAGAACCAATTCCGACCCGGCCCGGCCCGGCCTGACCCAAGCTTGAATGCCAGACCCGGAAGTGCAACCCGACCCCAACACGACACATGTCGTCGGGTCCCATTGGGTTCAGTTCAGGTAGCTGGCCTTTAACCTGGGGATCTGTCATTCTTTACTGTTATTCTTATTTTGATTACATTAATTTTGGTGAGTCCCAATAACTGATTTAATATTAGTTTCTTTCAGATGTCCGGCACGCTATCTTCCTCTACTGTAAATACTGACGTATAGTAATTACTTAACATGTCCACCACCTTCTTATTTTGATTAACAATATCACCATTATCAGTTTTCAATGGGCCCACATTGCTCCTGGCCACCCAGTTTTTCCCTATGTTGATTTTGATATCCCTTACAAGTTTTTTTTCATACTCCCTTTTTTTTATAGCTCTTACAAACTGTGCATGTATACATGTATGTGTTTGTGCAAACCAGTATGCGCTCCTCCAAGTCTGATTTTCCTTGACATGCTGCACCTAGATGATCCACCAGGCCCACGTGTGAGAAGAGAAAAATTTGCCCCATGTTCTTGTTTTTCTACCCACAAACACTGATCTCTGAAATATCCCGACAGGGAGCCGGTTATGTTGATATGGTTTGATTTCAGGTCAAACAACAAAAAAGATTATTCGAAAGTTCCTTTTACTTCTCATGAGGGCAATGTCTGCTTTTATATCAAGGGCAGTTGATTTCAAGGGAACAGTTTAAACTTGCTTGGAGGAGAATGGGCAGGTGTTAAAAGAAACCACATGGGAGAAGTCCATTCTGACACCATCCCCATCTTAATCTTGGTGAATGTGCTGAAATGTTGGCTTCCAATTTTTAAATGAGTGTCCCTCTGGTGTTTCAAGAACAAAGAACAAAGAAAATTACAGCACAGGAACGGGCCCTTCGGCCCTCCGAGCCTGCACCGATCCAGATCCTCTATCTAAACATGTCGCCTATTTTCTAAGGGTCTGTATCTCTTTGCTTCCTGCCCATTCATGTATCTGTCTAGATACATCTTAAAAGACACTATCGTGCCCGCGTCTACCACCTCCGCTGGCAACGTGTTCCAGGCACCCACCACCCTCTGCGTAAAGAACTTTCCACGCATATCCCCCCTAAACTTTTCCCCTCGCACTTTGAACTCGTGACCCCCAGTAATTGAATCCCCCACTCTGGGAAAAAGCTTCTTGCTATCCACCCTGTCTATACCTCTCATGATTTTGTACACCTCAATCAGGTCCCCCCTCAACCTCCGTCTTTCTAATGAAAATAATCCTAATCTACTCAACCTCTCTTCATAGCTAGCGCCCTCCATACCAGGCAACATCCTGGTGAACCTCCTCTGCACCCTCTCCAAAGCATCTACATCCTTTTGGTAATGTGGCGACCAGAACAGCACGCAGTATTCCAAATGTGGCCGAACCAAAGTCTTACACAACTGTAACATGACCTGCCAACCCTTGTACTCAATACCCCGTCCGATGAAGGAAAGCATGCCTTCTTGACCACTCTATTGACCTGCGTTGCCACCTTCAGGGAACAATGGACCTGAACACCCAAGTCTCTCTGTACATCAATTTTCCCCAGGACTTTTCCATTTACTGTATAGTTCACTCTTGAATTGGATCTTGCAAAATGCATCACCTCGCATTTTCCCTGATTGAACTCCATCTGCCATTTCTCTGCCCAACTCCCCAATCTATCTATATTCTGCTGTATTCTCTGACAGTCCCCTTCACTATCTGCTACTCCACCATCCTTAGTGTCGTCTGCAAACTTGCTAATCAGACCACCTATACTTTCCTCCAAATCATTTATGTATATCACAAACAACAGTGGTCCCAGCACGGATCCCTGTGGAACACCACTGGTCACACATCTCCATTTTGAGAAACTCCCTTCCACTGCTACTCTCTGTCTCCTGTTTCCCAGCCAGTTCTTTATCCATCTAGCTAGTACACCCTGGACCCCATGCGACTTCACTTTCTCCATCAGCCTACAATGGGGAACCTTATCAAATGCCTTACTGAAGTCCATGTATATGACATCTACAGCCCTTCCCTCATCAATCAACTTTGTCACTTCCTCAAAGAATTCTATTAAGTTGGTAAGACATGACCTTCCCTGCACAAAACCATGTTGCCTATCACTGATGAGCCCATTTTCTTCCAGATGGGAATAGATCCTATCCCTCAGTATCTTCTCCAGCAGCTTCCCTACCACTGACGTCAGGCTCACCGGTCTATAATTACCTGGATTATCCCTGCTACCCTTCTTACTGCGCTGTAATGTTCTAAACAAGGGGACAACATTAGCAATTCTCCAGTCCTCCGGGACCTCACCCGTGTTTAAAGATGCTGCAAAGATATCTGTTAAGGCCCCAGCTATTTCCTCTCTCGCTTCCCTCAGTAACCTGGGACATATCCCATCCGGACCTGAGGACTTGTCCACCTTAATGCCTTTTAGAATACCCAACACTTCCTCCCTCCTTATGCCGACTTGACCTAGAGTAATCAAACATCTGTCCCTAACCTCAACATCCGTCATGTCCCTCTCCTCGGTGAAAGTACCGATGCAAAGTACTTGTTTAGAATCTCACCCATTTTCTCTGACTCCACGCATAACTTTCCTCCTTTGTCCTTGAGTGTGCCAATCCTTTCTCCAGTTACCCTCTTGCTCCTTATATATGAATAAAAGGCTTTAGGATTTTCTTTAACCCTGTTTGCTAAAGATATTTCATGACCCCTTTTAGCCCTCTTAATTCCTCGTTTCAGATTGGTCCTACATTCCCGATATTCTTTCAAAGCTTCGTCTTTCTTCAGCCTCCTCGACCTTATGTATGCTTCCTTTTTCCTCTTAGCTAGTCTCACAATTTCACCTGTCATCCATGGTTCCCTAATCTTGCCATTTCTATCCCTCATTTTCACAGGAACATGTCTCTCCTGCACGCTAATCATCCTCTCTTTAAAAGCCTCCCACATATCAAATGTGGATTTATCTTCAAACAGCTGCTCCCAATCTACATTCCCCAGCTCCTGCTGAATTTTGATAGAGTTGGCCTTCCCCCAATTTAGCACTCTTCCTTTAGGACCACTCTCCTCTTTGTCCATGAGTATTCTAAAACTTACGGAATTGTGATCACTATTCCCAAAGTAGTCCCCTCCTGAAACTTCAACCACCTGGCCGGGCTCATTCCCCAACACCAGGTCCAGTATGGCCCCTTCCCGAGTTGGACTATTTACATACTGCTCTGGAAAACCGTCCTGGATGCTCCTTACAAATTCTGCTCCATCTAGACCTCTAACACTAAGTGAATCCCAGTCAATGTTGGGAAAATTAAAATCTCCTATCACCACCACCCTGTTGCTCCTACATCTTTCCATAATCTGTTTACATATTTGTACCTCGATCTCACGCTCGCTGTTGGGAGGCCTGTAGTACAGCCCCAACATTGTTACCGCACCCTTCCTATTTCTGAGTTCTGCCCATATTGCCTCACTGCTCGAGTCCTCCATAGTGCCCTCCTTCAGCACAGCTGTGATATCCTCTTTGACCAGTAATGCAACTCCTCCACCCCTTTTACCTCCCTCTCTATCCCGCCTGAAGCATCGATATCCTGGGATATTTAGTTGCCAATCGTGCCCTTCCCTCAACCAAGTCTCAGTCATAGCAATAACATCATACTCCCAGGTACTAATCCAAGCCCTAAGTTCATCTGCCTTACCCACTACACTTCTTGCATGAAAACAAATGCATCTCAGACCACCAGTCCCTTTGCTTTCATCATCTGCTCCCTGCCTACTCTTCCCCTTAGTCACGCTGACTTCATTATCTAGTCCCTTACAGGCTTTAGTTACTACCTCCTTACTGTCCACTGACCTCCTCATTTGGTTCCCATCCCCCTGCCACATTAGTTTAAACCCTTCCCAACAGCGTTAGCAAAAGCACCCCCAAGGACATTGGTTCCAGTCCGGCCCAGGTGTAGACCATCCAATTTGTAATAGTCCCACCTCCCCCAGAACCGGTCCCAATGTCCCAAAAATCTGAACCCCTCCCTCCTGCACCATCTCTCAAGCCACGCATTCATCCTGACTATTCTTTCATTTCTACTCTGACTATCACGTGGCACTGGTAGCAATCCTGAGATTACTACCTCTGAGGTCCTACTTTTTAACTTGGCTCCTAACTCCCTAAATTCTGCTTGTAGGACCTTGTTTTTTACCTATATCATTGGTGCCTATGTGCACAACGACAACTGGCTGTTCACCCTCCCCTTTCAGAATGTTCTGCAGCCGATCTGAGATCCCTGACCCGTGCACCTGGGAGGCAACATACCATTCGGGAGTCTCGTTTTCGACCACAGAACCGCCTATCTACTCCCCTCACAATCGAATCCCCGATGACTATAGCCCTTCCACTCTTTTTCCCGCCCTTCCGAACAACAGAGCCAGCCACGGTGCCATGAACCTGGCTACTGCTGCCTTCCCCTGGTGAGCCATCTCCCTCAACAGTATCCAAAACGGTATACCTGTTTTGGAGGGAGATGACCGCAGGGGACACCTGCGCTGCCTTCCTGCTCTTTCTCTGCCTTTTGGTCACCCATTCCCTTTCTCCCTCAGCAATCCTAATCTGCGGTGTGACCAATTCGCTAAACGTGCTATCCACGACCTCCTCAGCATCGCGGATGCTCCAAAGTGAGTCCATCCGCAGCTCCAGAGCCGTCATGCGGTCTAACAAGAGCTGCAGCTGGACACACTTCCAGCACGTGAAGGAGTCAGGGACATCAGCCGTGTCCCTGAGCTCCCACATTGAGCAAGAGGAGCATAACACGGGTCTTCTGTGACGCAGTTGGCAGGCAGGCAACCTACTCCAAAGACTTAATTTTCCACTTCATGGGGCGTCTCCTGACCACATTGCAGCAAAGGGAACCGAATAGATTGATAGGAAATTCTGCAGTGGAGGGATGGGTGGAGAAATTAAATTGCAACGCGTGAGGGGATTGGGAAGAGAAATGAAAGTATTTCCAACCATGTAAATGGTATTTATGAAGGGAGGAAGGTGCATTCTGCAGGCAAGCTAATTTATTGTCATTGCTGAAGTCTGCTATTATTCACAAGCTACGTACTGAGTTCTGCTTGTCAGAAATACTCCGCCTTCTTCCTAAAACATCAGCTCTGTTTTATGCGTGTAAGGATTGAAAGGCTCTGGACTAATGCTGCTGCTCCTCTTGTCATTTGTGCAGGATGGTGAAGGGGAAGTTTGAAGAAGATGGAAACATTACCTTGAATGACCTGGACAAGGTGCTTCCTGTGCGACAGGTATGCCTGAAATCCATGTTGTAAACATCTTTTGCCACATTGGTTGTCAAGTCAGGATTTTGTGTCTGGAGAGGCATCTGGAATATCAGGTGGATGGGGTTATGGAACAAGGCAACAATGTTTTTTTTTTCCAAGTTGCAAATAGTTCTGAAAGTTTATAGATCATTGGGGCACAGCAGCACAGATTGCCTGACTGTCCCTTCAATTCAGGGGCTTGGGTTTGAATCTTGAGATCACCAGGCTTCAAATCATTATGCAGCTTTTGTGAGAGAAAATACCATTGGTGCAGTGCAGCTGGTTTGAATCCTCATAAAATGATACGCCCAACACATCAGGAGTTAACTCCAAGCACTGCAGTTACCTTCAGCAATGTTGAGCACTGTGTGTGTGTGTGTGTGTGTGTGTGTGTTGGGGAGCTTTTGACTTTGTAGCTTGTTCTGCCATCTAGTGATCCTGCTTGGCATTACAGCTCATTGACAGTACATTTTGTTCTGGCTTCTATTAATTTTAACATTTTGCAGTGGAGTACAAATTTGGCTAAATCCTAATGTTCATAGGAAAAGAAATTGGAAGAGAACTGAAATTTAGAAGATTTGAAGGAGGATTTTATAAAGTTGATCCAGGTAGATTGCATCATATGATGAAGCATTCAATTTTCAACAAACACATCATAAATTAGGAATAAGAGGTGGGTCGGGACCTTTGTTCTTTCCCAAAGGATCGTCGAATCAATTCTTAGCAACCTACTCAAGTCCATAAGGTGGGATAAAACTACTTAACACTTGGAGAAGCACAAATTAATCAGTGCCAGTCAGCACAGATCTCGAAAAGGCAGGGCGTGCTTGACCAGCCTTATAGGATTCTTCAGAAAAATACCAGAGATGATGGATAAGGAAAATGCAGTGGGTTTGGATTTACAAAAATCATTTGATAATTGGTTTGATACCACAAAGGCTTATGGCTAAGAAAATGGCATATAGAACTAAGAGGAATGTACCATATTCATAAATCATAAAATGGTCACAGCACAGAAGGAGTCCATTCAGCCCGTCATGTCCATGCTGACTCTCTGCAGAAGCAACTCAGCTAGTCCCACGCTCCTGTCTTTTTCCCATAGCTCTGCAATTTTTTTATTTGAACGTGCTTATCCAGTTCCCTTTCGAAAGCCACAATTGAATCTGGCTCCACCACACTCTCAGGCAGTGCATTCCAGATCCTAACCACTCACTGTGCAAAAATGTTTTTCCTCCTGTTGTCATTGCTTCTTTTGCCAGTTATCTAAATCGGTGTTGTCTGGTTCTTAATCCTTACACATATGGGAACAGTTCCTCCCCATCTACTTTGTCTAGATCCCTCATGATTTTGAACACCTCTATCAAATCTCTCAATCTCCTGTAAGGAAAACAGCTCAAGCTTCTCCAATCTATCAACCTAACTGAAGTTCCTCATCCTTGGAAACATTCCTGTAAAGTTTTTCTGCACCCTCTCCAATGCCTTCACATCCTTCCGAAATTGTGGTGTCCAGAATTGGACACAATACTCCAGTTGAGGCTGAACCAGTGTTTTATAAAGATTCATCATAACTTCCTTGCTTTTATACTCTGTGCCTCTGTTTATAAAGCCCAGGATCCTGTATGCCTTATTGACTTCTTTTTCAACTTGCCCTGCCACCTTGAACGATTTATGTGCTTATATCCCCAGGGGGATTCCCAGAGTGGGGGATTCAATTACTAGGGGTCACGAGTTCAAAGTGAGAGGGGAAAAGTTTAGGGGGAATATGCGTGGAAAGTTCTTTACGCAGAGGTTGGTGGGTGCCTGGAACGCGTTGCCAGCGGAGGTGGTAGACGCGGGCACGATAGCGTCTTTTAAGATGTATCTAGACAGATACATGAATGGGCAGGAAGCAAAGAGATACAGACCCTTAGAAAATAGGTGACATGTTTAGATAGAGGATCTGGATCGGCGCAGGCTTGGAGGGCCGAAGGGCCTGTTCCTGTGCTGTAATTTTCTTTGTTCTTTGTTCTTTGTCTCTGTTGCTGCACACCCACTTTAGAATCGTATCATTTATTTTATCTTGCCTCTCCTCATTCTTCCTACCAAAATGTATCACTTCTCTGCATTAAATTTCATCTTTCATGTGTCTGCCCATTCCACCAGCCTATATCCTCTTGAAATCTATCACTATCCTCCTCACAGTTCATAATACTTGTATCATCTGCAAATTTTGAAATTGTTCCCTGCATACCCAATGGATACTACTATGGAAAAACTTGAATTGAAAAAGGTAGTCTTCAAAATTAATAATACCGATCATTTCAGTTGGTTAAGATGGTGATGAAAGAGCACAAATTTAAAATAATCATGAAAAGGAGTGAAGCGAAGGGTAGAAAAAATTCTTCGACTGGTTAGAACACAAAACTGTCTGCTATGAACCATTGTTAAAGCAGGGTCATTAAACTCTCTTAAAAGGGAATTAGATATTAATTAATACAGAGAGTGAGCAGGAGAAGAGGATTATACTAGGTGGCTCAAATAGAGAAAATTACTGCCTGCAGTGTAGTACTAATACCATAAGTATTCACTTGCTGCTCAATTTGAGGACATGTGGCAGTGAATATTGTAGTTGTGAATCCAACTGCAGTCCATAGCTGGCTGTTTAATCCTGGAGGGCCTTCCACTGTACTTATTGAACTTTGGTTTTCCCCACTACTCTCTGAAATCATTAAATTAGCCCATATAGTTCCTGTTATTCTGCCACACATTACTACACAACAGTATGATTTACATAGCTCTCTGGAGTGACGGCATGGTCTTGATGGGCTGAATGGCTGCCTTTTGTGCCATAAATGACTCTATGGCTAATCTGCCTCTTGAGCATCTGGGGCTCAATATTTCCTCTTTCTGTACAGTTTAATTTCTTAACCTGGATTTCTTCCCCAAGTATTTGCCCTACAATTGGACCTAATTGCACAGATGTAAACTGGTGGGGTGGGGGGGGGGGGGGGGTCACATTTTTCATGTATTTGTGATCTTTCATAGCCCATTATAACTTCTTTCCCTATTCATAGAATTACAGAATGTTACAGTACATTTAGAGGCCATTTGGCTCATCGAATCTGTGCCAGCTCTTTGGTAGAACCATCCAATTAATCCCAGTACCTGCTCTCCCCCCATACCCTGTAAATGTTTCCCTATCGATTAATTATCCAGTATTTTTTTGAATGTTTCTAATGAATCTGCTTCCACCACCTTCTCAGGCAGATCATAATGACTTGCTGTGTAAAATGCCATGCCGCCTCTTTTTTTTTGCTAGTCACCATAATTCTGTGTCCTCTCATTACCGACCCTTCTGGCATTGCAAACAGTTTCTCCTTGCTTACTCTATCAAAATCATTCATTATTTTGAACACCTGTCAAAAATTTCCTGTTAACCTTCTCTGCTCTAAGGAGAATAATCCCAGCTTTTCCAGCCTCTTCACATAATAGGAGTAATGTTACACTCTTTCCTCCGTTGTGCTCCTTTCATACAACTTTTGAATGTTTCTCCTGTATATTTTTGTATTCTGCTTTTCAAATTCAAAACTGTTGCACATGTGCAATCCAGCTCAGCTCAACTCCCAGCAACTTCCAGCCACACCATGCTCTTCAAGCATAGACAGTCTAGGTGGAAACGTGCATAGAGACAGGGAGAGTATTGATGAAACAATACATTTGGATAATGTGAAACTTCACAACACAAAATCGAGTGGCAACAAAGGAGGGAAAAAGATCAAAGTGAAGCAACAAAGGATGGAACAAGCAGCAATAATGACATCAAACATGCACAGTATGCAGAAGATGGTCACAAATTTTGTTTCTCTTTTTCTTTGTAAGCAGTACTAGGGGAGAGCATTACAAAAGTTGCCCTAAGCACCAACCCGGTTGGGTTATGGGGCACTGGTGCAGTAAGGGAGCAGAGGATGCTTTACCCTATGGCTGGGTAAAGCTATGCTCTATCTCTCCTGGAAGTATTTGATGCTGACATTAGGTGAATGAAATGGGAAAGTGCTCCATTCCTCAGTGCAAACATCCGCATCTTAATGAGCACAAAAAGAAAGTCTGATTCAGAATCACAGAATAATACAATGCAGAAGAGGCCCTTCGGCCCATCGAGTCTGCACCGATGCATTAAAGACACCTGACCTGTCTACCTAATCCCATTTGCCAGCACTTGGCCCATAGCCTTGAATGTTATGACATGCCAAGTGCTCATCTAGGTACTTTTTAAGGGATGTGAGGCAACCTGCCTCTACCACCCTCCCAGGTAGGGCATTCCAGACCGTCACCACCCTCTGGGTAAAAAGGTTCTTCCTCAAATCCCCCTTAAACCTCCCGCCCCTCATTGAATACTTCCGTGTCACATTACTCCTTCCAAAGTGTATCACCTCACACTTTTCAGCGTTAAATTCTACCTGCCACTTTTCTGTCCATTTGACCATCCCGTCTGTATCTTCCTGTAACTTAAGACACTCAACCTCACTGTTAACCACTTGGCCAATCTTTGTGTCATCCGCGAACTTACTGATCCTACCCCCCACATAGTCATCTATGTTGTTTATATAAATGACAAACAATAGGGGACCCAGCACAGGTCCCTGTGGTACGCCACTGGACACTGGCTTCCAGTCACTAAAACAGCCGTCTGTCATCACTCTGTGTCTCCTACAGTTAAGCTAATTTTGAATCCACCTTATCAAGTTACCCTGTCTCCCATGTGCATTTGCTTTCTTGATAAGTCTCCCATGTGGGACCTTGTCAATGGCTTTGCTGAAATCCATGTAAACTACATCAACTGCACTACCCTCATCTACACACCTGGTCACATGCTCAAAAATTTAATCAAATTTGTTAGGCATGACCTCCCTCTGACAAAGCCATGCTGACTATTCCTAATTCAAGACTGAGATTATCCAAGAGTTGTTTTCAACACTGTACTTATATTAGAGAATGTTTTGTTGATTAATGTTAAAAGGGACATGAGTGAATATGTGGAATGAAATGGGATTTGCAAGTCAATTGCTGTGTCAAATATATTTAATCTGGAAACTTAAAATTCTGTGCTAAGAATATATTCTGTAAGTGACAACATTGATTTACCTTTGTGAACAGGAAACCACTGGGGTTTTCTTCACCTCATGGCTGGGTCTGTAGTAGACTAATTGATAGAGATTGGTTGCTATGATTAGTCAACAATTTCATTAAAGCTGTATCATGTGACTACCAGGGTGGTAGAAGGCAAACTGAACGGGCCTTGGCCTTTTTTTCTTCTAGCAATTCATATAAATAAGCAGCTTTATAGAACTTTTCTTCAGAAAATGGGTGGAGTCCCTGTCTATGGCAGGAAAATGTTTGATGAGTGAAAACCCTTTATTAACCAGTGTCCAGTGGCGTACCACAGGGATCTGTGCTGGGTTCCCTATTGTTTGTCATTTATATAAACGACATAGATGACTATGTGGGGGGTAGGATCAGTATGTTCGCGGATGACACAAAGATTGGCCAAGTGGTTAACAGTGAGGTTGAGTGTCTTAGGTTACAGGAAGATATAGATGGGATGGTCAAATGGGCAGAAAAGTGGCAGATGGACTTTAACGCTGAAAACTGTGAGGTGATACACTTTGGAAGGAGTAATGTGACATGGAAGTATTCAATGAATGGTTTGACACTGGGAAGTTCCGAGGAACAAAGGGACCTTGGCGTGTTTGTCCATAGATCTCTGAAGGCAGAACGGCAGGTTAATAGGATGGTGAAAAAGGCATATGGGACACTTGCCTTTATCAATCGAGGCATAGATTACAAAAGCAGGGAGGACATGTTGGAGTTGTATAGAACTTTGGTAAGGCCATACCTGGAGTACTGTGTGTAATTCTGGTCGCCACATTATAGGAAGGATGTGATTGCATTGGAGGGAGTGCAGAGGCGATTCACCAGGATGTTGCCTGGGATGGAACATTTAAGCTATGAAGAGAGGTTGGATAGGCTTGGGTTGTTTTCGCTGGAGCAGAGAAGACTGAGGGGTGACCTGATCGAGGTGTACAAGATTATGAGGGGCATGGACAGGGTGGATCGGGAGCAGCTGTTCCCCTTAGTTGAAGTGTCAGTTACGAGGGGTCACAAGTTTAAGGTGAGGGGCGGGAGGTTTAAGGGGGATTTGAGGAAGAGCTTTTTTACCCAGAGGGTGGTGACAGTCTGGAATTCCCTGCCTGGGAGGGTGGTAAAGGCAGGTTGCCTCTCTCCCTTTTAAAAAGTACCTGGGTGAGCACTTGGCACATCATAACATTCAAGGCTATGGGCCAAGTGCTGGCAAATGGGATTAGGTAGACAGGTCAGGTGTTTTAATGCATCGATGCAGACTCGATGGGCCGAAGGGCCTCTTCTGCACTGTATTATTCTGTGATTCTGTGATTATTTTGTGCTTTCTAATGTTTGTTTGTCTTCATCAGCACCATATTTGATACTGCTCTGATAAACATGTTTATATAAAATGGTAATAAAAACAGAAAATGCTGGAAATAATCAGGTCAGGCAGCACCTGTGGAGAGAGAAACAGTGATATCAAGAAATGGCTGAAGTCACTAGGTACAGTAAGGGCCTGACAACATCCTGATAGTAGTGCTGAATGCTTGTGCTCCAGAGCTAGCCGCACCTCTAGCCAAACTGTTCCAGTGCAGCTATGTGCTGGCATCCACCTGATAATGTGGAAAATTGCCCAAAAAGCAGGGCAAATTCAATCCGGCTAGTTACAGCCCCATCAGCCTACTCTTAATAATCAGTAAAGTGATGGAAGGTGTTGTCGACAGTGCTATCAAGTGGCACTTGCTTAGCAATAGACTGTTCACTAATGTTCAGTTTGGGTTCTGCCAGGGCCACTCAGCTCCTGACCTCATTTCAGCCTTGGTCCAAACATGAACAAAAGAACTGGCAGAGGTGAGGTGAGAGTGACTGCCCTTGACATGGCAGCATTTGACCGAGTATGGCATCAAGGAGCCTTGGCAAAATTGAAGTCAATGGGAATTGGGGGAAAACTCTCCACTGGTCGGAGTTATACCTAGCACAAAAGAAGATGGCTGTGATTGTTGGAGGAAAATCATCTCAGCCCCAAGACATCACTACAGGAGTTCCTCAGGGTAGTGTTCCTAGGCCCAACCATCTTCAGCTGCTTCATCAGTGACCCTCCCACCATCATAAGGTCAGATGTGGGATGTTCGCTGTTGATTGCGCAACGTTCAGCACCATTCGCGACTCTTCAGCTACTGAAGCAGCCTGTGTCCACATGCAGCAAGACCTGGACAACATTCAGGCTTGGGATGATAAGTGGCAAGGAACATTCACCCCACACAAGTGCCAGGCAATGACCATCTCAAGAGAGAATCTAACCATCTCCCCTTGATGTTCAATGGCATTACCAACGCTGAATCTTCCACTGTCAACATCCTGGAGTTACCATTGACCAGAAACGTAACTAGACCAGCCACATAAATACTGTGGCTACAAGAGCACGTCAGAGGCTGGGAATTCTGAAATGAGTAACTCATTTCCTGACTCCCCAATGTCTGACCACCATCTACAAGGCACATGTTACGATCAGGTGAGTAGGAGTCAAAGGGTTCCCCTCTTTTTCCTCTCCTTGTTTAACCACAACAGATGATTTATTTCTTTTTTGACTGGATATACTTGCCAATTCAGTGAGTGTTTAGCTGTTTACATGCTATGATCATAAAAGAGCTAATCAGACAGATTTTCTCGTGTTTAACAAAGAAGGAGGTTAACCTTATTGTATTTAAACAGATCTGAGTAAAAATAATAAAATACGCTCCAACTTTCTTTCTTTCTCTCTCCCTCACCCACCTCCCTCACACACACGTTACAGAGTGGGGGAAGGATAGATTGGTCAAATTAGTATCAATACAAATAAGAGGTATACAGTCTGTGGAGGTTGGTGACTTGGCTGGCTTCAGACTGAATTTGGTGGCCCTGAGGCTTCTGGTTTGAAAACGTGAACGCTTGAAAAGGTGGACGCTGATTCATTGGTTCTCTGGGCGATAGCAATGTTACTGAATTCCTTCGAGGGAGATCTCTGTTCTTTCTGTAAAGTTGTATAAATTGTATAGCTGAAGGAGGTTACTGTCCTTTCCAGAAGGGTCTCTGCGCTCAATTGCCCCCCCGCCCCCCCAGGTTTAAGTCATTAAGCACAGTGAGCATCAATCAATGAGCAGACTAACACAATCAAACACATCAATTAAACCACTGAACACTACAGTCTGCAGCAGGGAATATGCCTCGGTGCTCATGGTCAGCAGACAGAGGTCAAAGCTTGCAAGGTTTGAGTAGTTTATCTCCACCAGTTTAATATTCAGGTTTCCAGCTGGTCGATTAAAAAAAAATCATCATTCGACCTAGTACGATTTAATGACATACAAGTCAGGAGTGTGATGGAATACTCTCCACTTGCCCAGATGAGTGCTGCTCCAACAACACTCAAGAAGCTTGACACCATCCAGAATAAAGCAGCCTGCTTGATCTGCACGCCATCTACCACCTTAAACTTTCACTCCCTCCAACACCAATGCACAGTGGCAGCAGTGTGTACAATATACAAGATGCACTGCAGCAACGCACCAAGGCTCCTTCCAAACCCTCTATCACCAAGAAGAACAAGAACAGCAGGTGCATGGGAACACAACCAGCTGCAAATCGCATACCATTCATTTTGGAACTATATTGAAGCTCCTTCACTGTTGTTAGGAACGGAGTTCCAGGAATTTGATCTAACAGCACTGTGGGTGTATCTACCCCTACCCCACATGGACTGCAGCGGTTCAAGAAGGCAGCTCACCAACACCACCTCAAGGGCAAATGGGGATGGGCAATAAATGCTGGCCTTGCCATTGGCGCTCACACCCAACACACCCAACCAGGGGAGGCGATGGCGTAATGGTATTGTCACTGGATTAGTAACCCAGAGACCCAGGGTATTGCTCTGGGAACATGGGTTCAAATCCCACCACAGCAGAAGGTGGAATTTGAATTCAATTAATAAATCTGGAATTAAAAGCTAGTCTAATGATGGCCATGAAACCATTGTCGATTGTTGTAAAAACCCATCTGGTTCACTAATGTCCTTTAGGGAAGGAAATCTGCTGTCCCTAACTGGTCTGGCCTACATGTGACTCCAGACCCACAGCAATGTGGTTAACTCTTACATGCCCTCTGAAATGGCCTAGCAAGCCACTCAGTTGTATCTAACCGCTACGAAGTCAATAAAAAAGAATGAAACGGGACAGACCACCCGGCATCGACCTAGGCACCGGAAACGACAACGGCATACCCAGCCCTGTCGACCCTGCAAAGTCCTCCTTACTAACATCTGGGGGCTTGTGCCAAAGTTGGGAGAGCTGTCCCACAGACTAGTCAAGCAATAGTCTGACATAGTCATACTCACGGAATCATACCTGACAGACAATGTCCCAGACTCTGCCATCACCATCCCCGGGTATGTCCTGTCCCACCGGCAGGACAGACCCACCAGAGGTGGTGGCACAATGGTATACAGTAGGAAGGGAATTGCCCTGGGAGTCCTCAATATCGACTCTAGACCCCATGAAGTCTCATGGCATCAGGTCAAACATGGGCAAGGAAACCTCCTGCTGATTACCACCTACCGCCCTCCCTCAGCTGATGAGTCAGTACTCCTCCATGTTGAACAGCACTTGGAGGAAGCACTGAGGGTGGCAAGGGCACAAAATGTCCTCTGGGTGGGGGACTTAAATGTCCATCACCAAGAGTGGCTCGGTAGCACCACTACTAACAGAGCTGGCCGAGTCCGAAAGGACGTATCTGCTAACTGGGTATGCGGCAGGTGGTGGGGGAACCAACAAGAGGGGAAAACATACTTGACCTCGTCCTCACCAATCTGCCTGCCACAGTATTGGTAGGAGTGACCACCGCACAGTCCTTGTGGAGACGAAGTGCCGCCTTCACATTGAGGATACCGTCCATCGTGTTGTGTGGCACTATCACCATGCTAAATGGGATAGATTTTGAACAGATCTAGCAATGCAAAACTGGGCATCCATGAGGCACTGTGGACCATTAGCAGCAGCAAAATTGTACTCAACTACAATCTGTAACTTCATGGCCCGGCATATCCCCCACTCTACCATTACCATCAAGCCAGGAGACCAACCCTGGTTCAATGAAGAGTGTAGGAGGGCATGCCAGGAGCAGCACCAGGCATACCTCAAAATGAGGTGTCAACCTGGTGAAGTTACAACACAGGACTATCTGCGTGCCAAACTGCGTAAGCAGCATGTGATAGACAGAGCAAAGCGATCCCATAACCAAAGGATCAGATCTAAGCTCTGCAGTCCTGCCACATCCAGCCGTGAATGGTGGTGGAGAATTAAACAACTAACTGGAGGAGGTGGCTCCACAAATATCCCCATTCTCAATGATGGGGGAGCCCAGCACATCAGTGCGAAAGATAAGGCTGAAGCATTTGCAATAATCTTCAGCCAGAAGTGCCGAGTTGATGATCCATCTCGGCCTCCTCCTGAACTCCCCACCATCACAGACGCCAGACTTTAGCCAATTCGATTCACTCCCCGTGATATCAAGAAACGGCTGTCGGCACTGGATACTGCAAAAGCTATGGGCCCTGACAATATTCCGGCAATAGTACTGAAGACCTGTGCTCCATAACTTGCCGCGCCCCTAGCCAAGCTGTTCCAGTACAGCTACAACACTGGCATCTACCCTGCAATGTGGAAAATTGCCCAGGTATGTCCTGTACACAAAAAGCAGGACAAGTCCAACCCGGCCAATTACTGCCCCATCAGCCTACTCTCAATCATCAGTAAAGTGATGGTAGGTGTCACTAACAGTGCCATCAAGCGGCACTTGCTTAGCAACAACCAGCTCAGTGACGCTCAGTTTGGGTTCCGCCAGGGCCACTCAGCTCCTGACCTCATTACAGCCTTGGTTCAAACATGGACAAAAGAGCTGAACTCAAGAGGTGAGGTGAGAGTGACTGCCCTTGACATCAAGGCAGCATTTGACCGAGTATGGCATCAAGGAGCCCGAGCAAAACTGAGTTCAATGGGAATCAGGGGGAAAACCCTCCGCTGGCTGGAGTCATACCTAGCGCAAAGGAAGGTGGTTGTGGTTGTTGGAGGTCAATCATCTGAGCTCCAGGACATCACCGCAGGAGTTCCTCAGGGCCTACCTAGGCCCAACCATCTTCAGCTGCTTCATCAATGACCTTCCTTCAATCATAAGGTCAGAAGTGTGGATGTTCACTGATGATTGCACAATGTTCAGCACCATTCTTGACTCCTCAGATACTGAAGCAGTCCATGTAGAAATGCAGCAAGACTTGGACAATATCCAGGCTGGGGCTGATAAGTGGCATGTAACATTCGCGCCACACAAGTGCCAGGCAATGACCACTCCAAATCCAGGATTTTGACCCAGCGACAGTGAAGGAGCGGCGATATAGTTCCAAGTCAGGATGGTGTGCGATTTGGAGGGGAACTTGCAGGTGGTGGTGTTCCCATGCATCTGCTGCCGTTGTCCTTCAAATTGGTTGAGGTTACGGGTTTGGAAGGTGCTGTCTAAGGAGCCTTGGTGCGTTGTTGTAGTGCATCTTGCAGATGGTACACACTGCTGCCACTGTGTGTCGGTGGTGGAGGGAGCGAATGTTTGTAGATGGGGTGCCAATCAAGCGGGCTGCTTTGTTCTGGATGGTGTCGAGCTTCTTGAGTGTTGCTGGAGCTGCACCCATCCAGGCAAGTGGAGAGTATTCCATCACACTCCTGACTTGTGCCTTTTAGATGGTGGACAGGCTTTGGGGAGTCAGGAGGTGAGTTACTCGCCTCAGGATTCCTAGCCACTGACCTGCTGTTGTAGCCACAGTATTTATATGGCTACTCCAGTTCAGTATCTAGGATGTCGATAGTGGGGGTTTCAGCGATGGTAATGCCGTTGAATGTCATGGGGAGATGGTTAGATTCCCTCTTGTTGGAGATGGTCATTGTCTGGCACTTGCGTGGCACGAATGTTACTTGCTACTTATCAGCCCTTGGATATTGTCCAAGTCTAGCTGCATTGTGCTATGTAGAAAGATACTTGCCATGAGCTCTGTGTTGTGCAGGGAAGATCATTTCACATAGGACTATAAAGCGGGAGAAGACTTGCATCATATCCATCACACACTGTGTTCCCCCACCCCTCAACGCCAGGCTGCAATTTGTTTAGTTGGTAGTTGTGACATGTTTTTGGTGCAGACTAATGTTTGCCAGTGGGGGGCGATATTGTGCTGTGAATAACCTTTGCTTTAACTACTGACAGTGCATTATTGTAAGGGTTACACTCATTCTTCCTTTGAGCGGTGGGGGATGTGAGGAGCTCAAAGCTCTGCCTCTTGAGCGCAAATTTGTCGTTGACTCACAGCACTCCCACCACTGAGTCAGATAATTGAGGGTTGAAGTCCCAACCAGAGCCCTGAGAAGAGCAAAGACAGACAAGAGAGAAAATAAATGAAAATGTTAAGACTTTTTTTTTAAAAAAGTTTGGACTTTTTTTTGAGAAAAAGAGACAATGTCCCCGAGGAATTGGCTAAAGAGGAGATCCTGTGAATACACTGACCTCAGGTATAAGCTGGTCTTTTGTAATAGCTGATGTTTACCTCATCCGGTTATTCTCCATACAGGCTATAGAATTGAAAATATTCTTTATATTGAGAAATCTGGGAGAAGGGCTACCACCAAAGCTAAAAAGAGTAGGAGAGAAATGAAGTATTTCATTTTTTAAAGCAGTAATTACGTCCACCAAGTATGGGTTTTAAGTACCTGTAGATTGTAAGTGATTCCATGTGAGCCGCATGGAAGATGGCAGGATCCCCAAAGACACATTGTTCAGCGAGCTCGCCACTGGTATCAGACCCACCGGCCGTCCATGTCTCCGTTATAAAGACGTCTGCAAACGCGACATGAAATCGTGTGACATTGATCACAAGTCGTGGGAGTCAGTTGCCAGCATTCGCCAGAGCTGGCGGGCAGCCATAAAGACAGGGCTAAATTGTGGCGAGTCGAAGAGACTTAGTAGTTGGCAGGAAAAAGGACAGAGGCGCAAGGGGAGAGCCAACTGTGCAACAGCCCCAACAAACAAATTTCTCTGCAGCACCTGTGGAAGAGCCTGTCACTCCAGAATTGGCCTTTATAGCCACTCCAGGCGCTGCTTCACAAACCACTGACCACCTCCAGGCGCGTATCCATTGTCTCTCGAGATAAGGAGGCCCAAAAGAGAGAGAGAGAGAGATTGTAAGTGGATGGAAGATTGAAAGAAGTAAGGAGTTCCGCAGTTTTGAGATCTTGTCGAAAAATTAGTTGGAGTAGGTATAAAATTGAATATTCTTGAACATATCGACAGTTAATAAGCGTCACCAACCCGGTCTGTTTCAAATCTTTAGATTTTCAACTTCCTGCCCCATCCTCAGACACTTTTTAAAAAATAACATAAATAGAATGGCCTCCTTCTGTGCTGTAACGATTCTGTGAAGTAGGATGTTCTGAGCAGTTTGCAGACCTTAGGCTGGGTCAGGCCTGGCCGACGCAGGTGCTGCTTTTTGGAATTCCCATTGACATTGCTGGTTTGAATTGTGTTTCCATTCTCTCACTGTCAACTAAGAGTACAGATATCCTTTAAAACCATATTAATAGCATCAAGGTGCTTGAAGCTGTCCACCTGATGGGGCTTTCCTGACGGGTTAATTTATTGATTGGGTTTCCTTTCCTCCTTTTCCAATTTCCTCCCCTCTTGTCTTGATTCAACATAGGGTAGAATACCATGTACTGTAGCTGCCTTTAAACGTCAGTGTAATCCCTCTTCACATATGAGACTAGAATGTAAGGTCTAGACCAGGGGTTCTCAACTAGGGTCCGAGGGATAATTTCAAGGATTTTGTCAGTGGCTCCCGATGCCGCCGCGCAAACAATTTAAAATCTATTTAATGCCGACCCCTATAGGTTATAGTATCCAGGCCACAGTATTATCGTTCAGCCCTAAGTCATCGATTGGCACTAGCACAGGCTGTGAGGAACCAGAAACTGCCACTTGGCCCTACAGGCTCATGGTCATCAGTCCAGCAGCGTGTTGTCAAGGCGACGCTGTCCCATCTCAGCAGGCGCGTTCCACTTGGCTCGTCAGTAACAGACAAGAAGAGAAGCGAGAACTGGTATGGCCATCAACACCATAGGGTACTGATGAGCCCAGTCAGCTTCAGAGACTGTACACCAAGCACACACTGACAGTCTACCAATAATAAAAACAAGAAATGCTGGAATCACTCAGCAGGTCTGGCAGCATCTGTGAAAAACAGATTTCAGATTTCCAGCATCCGCAGTATTTTGCTTTTATTTTACTGACAGTCTACCAACCTTGGTAACAGTCACCTTTCTTAAGCAAGACCAAGACAGGATGAACGTTGAGTATGCCATGTGCGTGTGCTTGTTGAAGATACCTCCATATCTTGTCAGAATTGTTTCTCAGCACCAGCAACATGTTTCACATGAAGTAAAACAAAAATAATATACATGTTTAATTGTACAATTCATTTTTATATCGTAAAAATACTTGTTTTGTGGTTGAGGGGGGCTACGGAATTTTTAATACATTGGAGGGAGGTGGGAGGGGCTTCAGAAGCAAAAAGCTTGAGAACCCCTGAGCGTCTTCAATGAAGTGGGATTTGTGTCCTCCATGGCGATGACTGGCCATATTTCTAGCCTGGGATTATTAACATGCAAGAGACAAGCTCCCTAGCATCGGAAAGCGAGAGGTACCCAGCAAGCTGCCTGTCATAAAAATTTCCTTTACGCTTTTAACATTTTTGTTGAAACTAATATAGTCTGCCATTATATGCCAGTGCTGTAATGATGCTTGTATAGGAACCTCTTTGATCTGCTCCACATCGTTCTGCACCAATCTCTTGAATACTCAATGCCAGAACTTGTAAGGCAGCCTCTGCATACCTAAAGTGCAAATGGTGGGAAATACAGCAATGTCTAAGTTCTATCTGCACATATTTATCATATATCCAGTTGGTGGCCAGTTTCCTCCTCTTTGGGGGAGATGGTAATGTAGTGGTAATATCACAGGACTAGTAAACCAGAGGCCCAGCCTAATGCACTGGGGACATTGATTCAAGTCCCCAGTGCATTCAATTTAACTTCAAATTAATCAATAAAAAAATTTAATTAATTTAAAATCTGGAATTGAAAGCTAGTTTCAAGGCACTATTATTGAGACCATCATCAACTGTCATAAAAACCCAGCTGGTTCACTAATGTCCTTTAGGGAAGGAAATCTGCCATCCTTACCTGGCCTGGCCTACATGTGACTTCTTCACACAGCAATGTGGTTGACTCTTAACTGCCCTCTGTAATGGTATAGCAAGCCAATCAGTTCAAGGGCAATTAGGGAGGGGCAACAAATGCTGGCCTAGCCAGTGAGGCCCACATCCCACAAACGAATAAAAAAAACTGGCCAGTAGGAATTATCCACGATGCGCATTCCCAAGTTACTTTCCATCTCTACCACCATCTCATGGGAAATTTGGCGGAGGACGGTAACTGACTATTTAACTGGGAGATGGGGGATGGGGAGGGTGGAGTAGTAGGCATGACAACTGACTTCATTAATCTTGTCCTCATCCAACTTGCACGCATGTGCACTTCCCACGAACTAAAAAAAATTGTCCACCAAGATGAGGGTTTATCACAGGGGGAAATGGAGTACTTTGTTGTATCCAGCACCCAGGGTCATCATGCATCCCACGTCAAGTAAAGCAACTTCTAGCCTGCCCCAACCTGATAAAAGCACCACATCACTGCACCAGACTGTCAGGGCTGAATTTTATGCTGCCCCAGCGGGTCAAATGGTTGCGTGGGGGAGAATGGGGCGGCATAAAATTGTGCGGGAGGCCTACCCGCCCTGTTCCCCCCCTCCGGTCAACTTCATTGCGGTCGGGCGGGGGAGAAAAACAGCCCACTTAATGGCCACTTAAGGGCCCTCGGCCGCCTCCATGGGTATTTTACCTGTGGCAAGCAGGTGTGCTGGGGACAGCGATAGCTGCCGGCCTTTCCGCTTGCTGGTGGGGGGGGGGGCCATGGCAGTCGGGCACGGAGTGCCCGGTTGAGGCCACCGCTCCCGGTGGTGCTGCTGCTGGGACTAAGAGATGTCAGTCTGCTGATTGGCCAGCAGTTCACTGGGGCAGGACTTCCTCCCTCAAGCAGGTGGATTTCCCGCCTTGGGACAATTAAAGCTTGGGGACACGTAAAATGCAGGATAGATCCCCGGGCTAGGCGAAAGCGGGTTCACCACGGACTTTTATGTCTGTGGCAAATTTCCGTCCGCCTAAAGTAAAATCCAGCCCTCAGTCTCCATTTCCAACACCGATCATCTTGGTGGAATCTGAGAGTGACGTTTCTAGTTGGTGCTCAGCTGGGGCCAGCTTGAGCTGCAGATAAAAATTGGTTGATGAAGCTTGGAAATAAGCATGATTACTAGAGTGAATTGGTGGTATAGGGAGTACACCCACTTTTTATCTTTGGGCATGAAGTAATGAATGAGGATTAACTGTTGTATTTTATGCTTAATTCTGATCTTCATACCATAGAGTTTCAAGATCATTGGGCATTCCCATTGTTGAACTCTAGCTCCACAACAGTTGCTTTCATACTGTATGTGAATTGTGGAGCTCGAGTCCTTCTGCAGCCATGTAGTTTAACAAAATGACTAATTTCTGTTTTTCTGATAGTGAAGCTGATTTTTAACCCCTTGTATACAGAAGCCAATAATTCTTTTGTCACAATGAGCTTTGAGAATCAGTGGGAATAAGTCAAATTATAGAATACAAACAATTCATAATCAACCATAATTGCAGGTTTGTGTTTCCTAACAGCTTGCATTAATAATTAAGCTTGTTGTGAAGATCTAGAATATCTGTGAGGGCGGAAGAGGTGAAGGGTGACCTCATAGAGTTCTTTAAAATCACGAAGGGGTTTGATAGGGTAGACATGGAGATATTCCCACTGGTGGGGAGTCCAAAACTAGGGTCATATATATAAGATAGTCCTATTAAATTGAATAAGGAATTCAGAAGAAACCTATATCCATATTGGGCTGGATTTTACAGACCACCCCTCTCCCCCCCCCCCCCCCACACACCCCCGATGTCAGGGTTCATGGTGGGTGGAGCCGGAATTCCAGCCTGATATTGCCAGCGGTGGCGAGGCCTCATGGTGGACCCTGCCGCTCACTGACTGGCCCCCATTTACATATTCAAATAAAATAAAATGAATGCATTAATCATACTTAGGCCACCACCTTCCATCCCACTGCTTTATTGGTGTCGCTGGCCAGCACTCCCACACCTTCGGATTCCCGTTCAGGGAAATGAGGTGGAAGACTGGTGGGGAGGGGGAAGGAGGTACATTTCTCAGTGCGGGGAGGGGGCGGGGGAAACGGGGTCAAAGTGACATCATTGATGTAGGGGATGGTGGGAAGTGTTTAAGGATAAATGTTATGCACTTTGGCGGGGGGAGGGGGGGGAAGGTCAGATAGAGGAAGTGTTTTGGGGAGGAGGGAGAGGGGCAAAATAAATGTGTTAAATTTTTTTTCATTCACTTCAGCTATAAATATTTAAATTTAACAGTAAGGCTCAAAACCTTTTAAAAATAGGCAGCTGATGTCATTGCCGGGGATGGAGAGCCTGCCCCCTTCGGGGGGTGGGGGGGCGGTGCGGTGCAGGGACGCGGTGGCGGTCCGTCCCGGCTATTTAAATGAGCCGCTGCGCTTAGGATCACGGCAGCTTCACGACGTGCAGTCTGTACCGATGCTTTCGATGCCACCATTGTTTTCTCACAGACTTTTAAAATTCAGCCCATTATGTTCAATCCTCATTCATATCTTAACCCTATTATCATATAATGAATAAAATCTACATTTATATACTTTTCCTAAAACTATTACATAGTAGTTTCAGCAGGGAAAGGGCCATTCGGCCCAGCTAGTCTATGCTTGTGTTTATGCTCCACACAGGACTCTACTCACCTTTCTTCATCTAACCCTATCAGCATGTACTTAGATTCATGTCTCACTCATGTAGTTTTTTAGCTTCCCCTTAAATGCACCCGTGCCTCAGCTGCTCCATGTGGTAGCAAGTTCCACATTCTAACCATTCTCTGGGTAAAGAGGTTTCTCCTGCTTTCCTTATTCGATTTAATAGGACTTTCTTATATTTATGACCCCTAGTTTTGGACTCCCCACCACACCTCTATGTCTACCCTATCAAACCCCATCGTGATTTTAAAGAACTCTATGAGGTCACCCTTCACCTCTTCTTCCTTCACAGATATTCTAGATATTCACAACAAGCTTAATTATTAATGCAAGCTGTTAAGAAACACAAACCTGCAATTATGGTTGATTATGAATAGTTTGTATTCTATAATTTGACTTATTCCCACTGATTGCTCAAACCTGTAACAAAAGAATTATTATTGGCCTGTGTACACAGGGTTAAAAATCAGCTTTGCTGTCAGAAAAACAGAAATTAGTCATTTTGTTAAACTACATGGCTGCAGAAGCTCCACAATTCACGTACAGTATGAAAGCAACTGTTGTGGAGCTAGAGTTCAACAATGGGAATGCTCAATGATCTTGAAACTCTATGCCATTGCTCAGTGAGTTCATTGATTTTAATTTTGGATTAAACTGCAGTTTTGAAGGGTTAAGTATTAAATTGATGATGATGTGCATTATGGGATCCAATGAAGTAAGAGTCTGCCTGCACACGTGCACGACAACAAATGGCACAGGTCTATATAAAATTCTATCATAATATCAGTAACACAACACACATGATACACTGTTAATCCCCCTACGCTGTTCTGAAAATCATACTCTTTCAGATGAAGTTTTATATATATCATAAAATAGGCAATCAAGAAGCTTCACAGCATCCACGATAATGCATACACTTGATTGGCAGTCCATTCACCAGCTAAAGCATTCACTCCTTCCATCACAGATGTACCGTAGATGCACTGTGTACTACCTACAGGAGCAAGCCACCAAGACTTCTTCAGCAACATCTCCCAAACCCCGCAACGTCCACCAATGGGAAAAAAGGACAACAGGTGTATGGGAATATCTTCCACTCCAAGTCAGCCACCATCCAAATTTGAACATATATTGATGTTCCTTCATTGTCGCTGGATCAAAATCCTGAAATTTCCTGCATAATAACATTGTGGGAGTGCCTTCAGCAAATGGACTGCAGCCGTTCAAGAATATGTTTCGCCACCACCTTCTTGAGGGCAACAAGCGATGGGCAGTGAAATGCCAGCTGTACCAGTGATATCCACATGCTCAAAATAATCAGATAAAGAATTTTTTTAATGTAAAACGTTTATTGTAAAGTACTGCAAATTGCATCAAAGTTTTCTGGAGGACAGACTGCTAATCTTGAAACATAAATCCAGTGTGTCATGTATAGTATACCAATTCTACAATTGCTACTAGTCACTAGTGATGCAATTCTTCTAATTGTTCTTGGGATGTGGACAATGCTGGGAAGATTGTATTCATTGCTCATCGCACTTATCCTGGGAAAGTGATGATGAGCCTACTTCTTGAATAATTAAGTCTTTGTGCTGTTGGTGTTTCCACCATAGTGTTAACCAGGGGGATTCCAGGATTTTGACCCTGCACCAGGACCTGGAAGAGGTGATGTTCTCCTGACATTAACCATGCTTCTGGTGTCGAAAGCATATGCAAATTTTCCCTCCCTGTAAGTTGTTTGGCAGTCAGTGGGAAGGGTCGATCTGAGGAAGGGAGGAGAATTGCCCTGCACTTAACCAGGGAATTGTGCAGAGGTAGGTCAGAGAAAAAAAGAGCAAGAATAAACTGGTGTTAGCACGCTATGACATTGGATTGAAGGATAACTCTTACCATAATCCCTTTAAGGCTTTACTGGAACTTCATCTCTGCCCTTGACAACAGCAAATAAGACTGGTTCTGTCCAGGTCAAACAGGAGGGGTTAGAGATTTGCCGAGTGCAACAGTTTTACTCTTAAGCCATGCACGATACTCCACAGGCACAGATTCAAGCAATTTCCTGGCTTTTAATATTCTGAAAAATAAACCTGCTGCTCCACTTAGTGTGGCAAATGCAAAATAGTTGCAATAATACAATTTCCATTTATTACAATCAACAGCCTTGTTATAATTGTCCATTTTCAGATTGCCTCCGGGGTCACAGGATCCCAGTAGCTGGTGGGAGGAAGGGAAGCGGCTCAGACTTGCCAGGATTCAAAGGGGTATGGAACCTACCATTGTGAAAAAGAGCAAGGAGAAACTGGTGTTAGTATGCTATGGCAGTGGGCTCTGGTCCAAGTCTTGTTTTTGCAGTTATTTCTTAGCTCTCACTGGTGCTCTGAAATCTGCCCCGTCCTGTAGCAGAAATGTGCCAATTAGAAGTAATTCTGCAAGGTAGAAGGTAAACACAGTACAGGTTAGACCCCCACCTACAACAGCAACTTGTGTTTATATCTAGAGATGCAGAGAGAGCAACGCACACACACCAAAAAATAAAACAAGCCTAAAACAGGATTGTAATTAAATGTAAAGGTTCCTCCTCTGCAGGAGCAGATAATGATGGGGTTGCTGCAGCATTTGCTGGCTTTGGTGCCTGGCTGTGTCTTTGATGCATGTATTGTATCACCTGTGGAATTTCATTTCGCCTGCAGCTCAGGCCTGCAAACATTTCATTTGGTGTCAGATGTGCTTTTGCCAGGTTAGACCAAGAAGTAATCAACCACCAATATCTGGTGAAGTGTGTTTAACACTATCTGCCCTGCTTGTGTAAAGTGCACAGACACTGGGGGGGGAAAAAACAGCCCTTATGTATTTTTTTGATGGTGTGATTGTCAGCTGCAGGCTTTGTACCAGGGGAGGGGATAGATTAGATTTTTTTTTAGATTAGATTAGATTAGAGATACAGCACTGAAACAGGCCCTTCGGCCCACCGAGTCTGTGCCGAACATCAACCACCCATTTATACTAATCCTACACTCATCCCATATTCCCAACAAACATCCCCACCTGTCCCTATATTACCCTACCACCTACCTATACTGGTGACAATTTATAATGGCCAATTTACCTATCAACCTGCAAGTCTTTTGGCTTGTGGGAGGAAACCGGAGCACCCGGAGAAAACCCACGCAGACACAGGGAGAACTTGCAAACTCCACACAGGCAGTACCCGGAAGCGAACCCGGGTCCCTGGAGCTGTGAGGCTGCGGTGCTAACCACTGCGCCACTGTGCCGCCCTTGAAGTGTATATGGGCATTACACTTGACAGCTTTTATACAGATATTGCTGGTAATTGGTGGGTTTGATGCAGTCAGTCCCTGTTTGTTGAATAACCTGTTTTAGCACAACACAGTAGTAACTACTCAGGAATTTTCAGTTAGACAGTGCAAAGAATTTTCTGCTCCATAATTTATCATGCACATCTTTAAAACACTATTTTTGAGATGGATCTTTATTAATATAATTTATGCCACTGTCAGGATATGAGAAGTTTGCATTCAGTTTATCTGCAATATCTCCCAGTACAATATGGCAAATGCAGAGTAAAGCTGTTCTGCTACAACAGTGTGCCTAATTCCCAACCATCACCCAGCCACACCATTATGATTTTCAAGCCTGTCATCCTGTCACCACCTTAATTTAACTCAGCACATATCAGAAAAAGGTAATGGCACTACTAGTGAGTGAGATGGTCAGCTCAGTGACCAAATTAGGAGAGATTTTGTGCTGTGTGTATATGCCCACTTGAAACTAGACTGCTCCGGCTCAATTTGCATTGTGCCCTTACAGGCCATAGAGAGAGATTTCTGTCCCATCGATCTGTGCTGGATCTGGACCCATGTTCCAAAGAAGGAAGTATCTCAAAGACTTGCCAAGGACTGCGTTGCAATGCAGTGATTGTTATTTGATAGATATCTTGCATGTACGAAGATCCCACAATTAGCAATGAGCCAAATAACCATTAATTTTTTCAAGTGGTGTTTACTGCTTGAGGGGGGGGGGAGTGTTGGACGTGTCATTGGTAGAACTACCCCTTCAGACGTTGACATGGGACCTTTAACATTCACTTAAACCCCAGACAGGGCTTTGGTCTAATATCTCATCCAAAGGACAGCAGTGGAAGCAATGTGGCAGTTCATCAGGTCTGCAGTGAGTGTCAGTCTAGATTATTTGCTCAAATCCTGGAGTGGGACTTCCAAAGAGAGAGTACTACCAACTGATTCAAACTAACCGAGATCAAAGGACAATGTGATACCCAACTGGAACACTAAGACCTATTATGGGATATTAATAATCATCATTCTGGATTATGGTTGCAAATCTGCATCCCAATTAACATGTTGAGCACGAGGTTGGAACTCTTAATCTATGATCTATATTTCCACGGATAGTTAATTCTTTTTATTTCCAATTTATGTTCACTTGCTCTCCCTCAACCAAAGATTGACTCATGCTAGGGCACTTCTACAAGCTTCAGCCGCTTTTTAGTGTCTCATGCAATCTGCATGAGTGAGTTGAGACAGTGAGTGCTGCTAATCTATTCAAATATAGAGAGAAATACAGCCAAGCCTGATCCTGTCCTCATCCGATGTCCATCCACTTATCAGATGATGCCACTGGACAGCATTCATGAGCAGGAACACTCACTGTGTTTTTCCCTTTCCCTAACTAAGAGCACACTGTAACCAGTTGCAGTCCTCTGTCGCAGCCTCAGCTGAATCCAGTTAACGCGGCACAGATGGCAAAGCGGGTTTGGCAGCTTCTCGTTCTGTGCAGTGACTAACCTTCTCCAGGAAAACTAGGAATGGACAATAAATACAGGCCTTGCCAGTAATCCCAAGAATTTCTTAAAGATGTATTTACATAGGTACAAAACTAACAATCCAGAGGTTGAGTTCAAATTACACCATGGGAAACTGCATTCATTTAAATCTGGTGGTTTGTGGGCTGGCACCAGATTAAACTGCTGTGAAAGCTGATGGATGTAAAAACCCAACCGGTGCATGCAATGCCGTACAGGGAGGGGAACCTAACACCCATACCTGCTCTGGCCTACACGTGACTCCAGTTCCACAATTAAATGCCATCAGGACAACTAGGGATGAGCTATAACTATGGCTTTCCCATCAACACCTACGTCCTCAGAACAGACATTTAAGAAAACTTTAATAAAGGCTTGATCTTCAAAAGCAGAGAATCTGATGGAGATCCTCAGCAGCAGCTAGGACCTAACGAAAAGCTTCAAGAGTTTGTCTGGCGCAGTGCTAAATCCTATCAGCCAACTACTTTCCCCACTGCTGGACTGATGTACAGTCAGAAAATCACCCAAGAGGTATTGGCTATGTTCCAAAACCCCAACAGCTCATCACTCTTCCTCGCTGCCATTTGCTGTAACCCAGAACACCACCAGCGATTGTCCCCAGTGTTGGCCTGGTGTACTTTGGAATTCTGCAGTATTTATGCAACTCTGATAAATATCAACCATAGTATCACTAATGTCCTCCTTTAATTTCTTAAAATGTATTGATCTGTCTTAGGAGCTGTGTGGTATTTCATCCTTTCAGTTTCTGTATAATGTATTCACTGCTAAATTTTATATGTGGTACACAGCAGGTCTCCCAAGTTGTAGGCATTATACAATGTCTGATCATGTCAGGCTGCAAATCTATAGCCGCTTTCCCCAGTAATGAACTCTTTGCAATTGCTTGCCTGAAGCTGAAGGTAGTGCTTGTATGGGGAATGGGGAGAGGGAAGAGTGCAGTGTACTGTGATTAGTGCATCTCAATCTTTTGCAGGTCTGAATTAGAATTAGAATTAGAACATTACAGCGCAGTACAGGCCCTTCGGCCCTCGATGTTGCGCCGACCTGTGAAACCATCTGACCTACACTATTCCATTTTCATCCATATGTCTATCCAATGACCACTTAAATGCCCTTAAGGTTGGCGAGTCTACTACTGTTGCAGGCAGGGCGTTCCACGCCCCTACTACTCTCTGAGTAAAGAAACTACCTCTGACATCTGTCCTATATCTATCACCCCTCAACTTAAAGCTATGTCCCCTCGTGTTTGCCATCACCATCCGAGGAAAAAGACTCTCACTATCCACCCTATCTAACCCTCTGATTATCTTATATATCTCTATTAAGTCACCTCTCCTCCTCCTTCTCTCCAACGAAAACAACCTCAAGTCCCTCAGCCTTTCCTCGTAAGACCTTCCCTCCATACCAGGCAACATCCTAGTAAATCTCCTCTGCACCCTTTCCATAGCTTCCACATCCTTCCTATAATGCGGTGACCAGAACTGCACGCAATACTCCAGGTGCTGTCTCACCAGAGTTTTGTACAGCTGCAGCATGACCTCGTGGCTCCGAAACTCGATCCCCCTACTAATAAAAGCTAACACACCATATGCCTTCTTAACAGCCCTATTAACCTGGGTGGCAACCTTCAGGGATTTATGCACCTGGACACCAAGATCTCTCTGTTCATCTACACTACCAAGAATCTTCCCATTAGCCCAGTACTCTGCATACTCCTTCCAAAGTGAATCACCTCACACTTTTCCGCATTAAACTCCATTTGCCATCTCTCAGCCCAGCTCTGCAGCCTATCTATGTCCCTCTGTACCCTACAACATCCTTCGGCACTATCTACAACTCCACCGACCTTAGTGTCATCCGCAAATTTACTAACCCACCCTTCTACACCCTCTTCCAGGTCATTTATAAAAATGACAAACAGCAGTGGCCCCAAAACAGATCCTTGCGGTACACCACTAGTAACTAAACTCCAGGATGAATATTTGCCATCAACCACCACCCTCTGTCTTCTTTCAGCTAGCCAATTTCTGATCCAAAGCTCTAAATCACCTTCAACCCCATACTTCCGTATTTTCTGCAGTAGCCTACCATGGGGAACCTTATCAAATGCCTTACTGAAATCCATATACACCACATCCACTGCTTTACCCTCATCCACCTGTTTGGTCACCTTCTCGAAAAACTCAATAAGGTTTGTGAGGCACGACCTACCCGTCACAAAACCGTGCTGACTATCGCTAAACATGTAATAAAAATAATATATCGCATGGGTTTTGCAATCCACAGTACCAAAATCATTATGAAGTTAAATGTAGGCCTAGATTTTGCAGTGGTAATGACAATGAAACTGTCTGCATTTGCCATCATTACTGAAACTGACAGCAACACGGATGTCCGCACATGCACAGAATAATGCAGAAATCTAGAAGTTGCCATCAGTAATTCTGTGCTCCTCCAGAGGGTGTGCTGTTGAGGTCCTGTCAAAGTGCAATCCCTAAGGAATCAGTGAATTGATGAAGATTTCCACTTTCACACTGTTCGTCTCGCTGTAAAAACTCTTGAAAAAGTTACACCTTGTTGGGTAAGGTGTAACTGGGTTTTAACGGCGTACTAAGTTCATAATTATTGCTAAACACTGCCTCTGGAAAGCTAATTTAATAATTTCACAGACAAATTTCTCCATTATGATAAATTCCACATTTTTGAAATCTGTTTTTAAAGTTTGTTAATATTTTAGCTTCTATCTTAATCTAATCATTTCGCTTTCTGAAAATTTAAATTAAAAGTGAAGGATAATAATTGCTTTTAACTTCCTGGTTTACTGTCTATGAGAATACTTCAATGTGATTGGCTGTTTACTTGCTGACATCACTGCTGCTGGACATCTGGTGATCTCTTTGACTTGGCACCAGATTCAAACTGCTGTCCGGAAAGGGGAAATCTGGGCAACTTTGAACCAGCGGTGAGCGCTGTTGCTTTGCCACTGAGGGCAAAAGCCAGGCCCAAAGTTTCTGATTTTATTCCCTTGAACTTCATTGCCAAGTGAATGCAGAAAGAGTGTAAAGGTGCTATGCTAACCACCATTTCTGAAAAATGGAGCTGCTGTCAGAAATTATGTGAATTTCCATTTGCAATCTGAGGGCAGGCAGTAGAAAATGGGAAGTGATGTGTATTGGAAAGTATCAATGCATGGTGGAAACATAATTCCATTACTCGTTTGTGCAGTAAAATAACACAGCAAGATAGCACAAAATTCCTAAAATCATGCTTTCTTTAAACTGTAATGGTAAGAAAAAGTGATTGGGAGGAGAAATTCACAAAGTGTGTATAATATAAAAACAGAAAATGCTGCAAACACTCAACAGGTCAGGCAGCATCTGCAGTGAGTGAAATGGAGTTAACATTTCAGATTGATGACCTTTCAATCTTCCAGCATATGTCTGGACTTTAATATATACATTTACTCTGTAACCAAAATGCTTCTGTCAGTCTAAGAACATATTCCAAACTAGAGATTCAGACACTAGAATGAACACTTTTCAGTCTTCATATACTTCCCCTCGCTGTCCCCTCCCACAAAACAAGGTTAGATTACAATTCTTTAATTTGCTGATCTACCATTTATTTTTGGGTTTTAAGAATCTCTGATTTGGAGTTGAACCGTGCCTCAGTGACCATCTACGTGCTGCACCACAGGTATCTGTAAATGAATCCGCTCATCCTGACTTTCTGTCTGCATGCAGCGTGACACGGTCACTTCAACGAATCGGAAAACTTGTTAATGAAATAGTTCTTGGCTGGGAGCGAGCTATTCTCTTGCCAAGCAACAATATAAAGGGTCAGCACGTCGCAGCTCCCCGCCCACACCCTCTTCCTTCCATTGTGAAAGGGATGTGTGGCTGAGGTGCGTCACGGCTCCAGGCTCCACTCAGCATTTCTAGTCAAGTCCGTAGGGGTCACCAGTCAGAGACGGCGCTGGGCTTTGTTTCAGATAAAGCCATTCCCTCGAGAATTGCTGCAGCCACTTAACAACTGATCTCCACAACTTTGAGAGTAAAATTTGTGTTTATACTTCTAAAATATATATTTATTCATTTATTTATTTGGAATGTATTTCCTGTGGAGTTTCTGTAGTGCTTTATGTATCCTGTCAGTCACGTGTGAGTGTGATTTTTTTTTTTTAACATGCAGAGTAAACTTTAAATAAGACTTCACATTTGTCGAACTAATTAATACATCTTGTAGGAGAGGTGGCTACAGAGAACTTGAGGAGTCAGAGAGTTCCATGTGATGATTAGACTGGTGGATTTTTCAGATAATGCTGCTCGTGGGAGTCATACCCTCCTGTTTAACTACTCTGGGAATGAGTGAGTCCCTGAAACCTTTCACTATTGAAGAATCCATTTCCTGGCATTTATCCAATAGCTTTTAACTCCCAAGTGCCATCTTGTTTAAATGGGTATAACAATCACACTTGTGTTTTACTTCAGTTATTTTATTTTTGAGTGTATGAGAATACACCTACACAGAGCCGGATGGTTAAAGATATGCAAAAGGACTGTATCCACGTAGGCGGAGTGGTTGGAGATGTGTAGGAGGATACCAACATCGGGCGACAGAAGGATGTTGGTATCGCAGCTGAAGCTGGTTTTGTCCTCACCTGACATTTACATATGACAACAACCCAGCAGGGTCTCTGGAGAAAAAAAAAACAGTTTTCTCAGGGGACAGAAAAGGCAATTGTCTGAATATTAGCTATGTGACATAATGCATTTGCACTCTGAATTACTAATGTTTTAGCTATTATTTAATAGGAACTCTGGATTCAGATTTGAGTGCCATTATTTTCTCAGCACTGTAAGGAGGTGGGGAATGCTGGCCCCTATGACACACGCAGCTTCTCTGTGTCATACTTGTATCTGGCTCAGTCCCCAGTCCATGGTTAAGGGCTCACATAGCTCTACCATATGTCCCCGTAATCTACGTTGTTTTAATGAAAAAACACCTAATTTACAAGCCTTCCTTTGTATTTCCTCAAAGCAGGTAGTATCCTAATGAGTCAACGGCCAGAACCTAACGTTGGGCAAGAGGCCCTGCCCACTGGCTGAAAAGTCACCACGCCGGGACTTTTTGTTCCTCAGGCCCTTAATTGGCCTTGGGCGGGACCTCCACCTTCTTGAGGCAGGAAGTCCTGCCTAATGGAGCTGCTGGCCAGCCAGCGCGCCGGCAGCTCTTAGTCCTAGCAGTGCCACCAGGAGTGGTGGTCACTGCTGGGACTACACCCAGCTTCAGCAGGAAGAGGAAGAATAGCCTCGCTGGGGACAATCGGCCGGGTCCCGGCGAGGCAAGGGAGGGTGATTGGGGGTGGTGAGTGTTGTGCAGTGGGTGTGGTTGGGACTTCAGGGGAGGCCCTCAGCGGGGTACAGGGTGCCCGATCAGGAGGGTCCACCCCCCAACCCGCAAGAAGGCTTGGCAGTGTTCTTGGGGCCTTTGCTGCCCACACGCCACAGGTAAAATACCTGCAGCAGTGGGAGGAGGCTCTTAACTGGCAGTTAATTGGTCAGTTAAGGGCCTTGATTGGCCTGGGGCAGGTGGGCCGTTTCTCGCCGCCGCCACCCATGTAAAATTGCAGCAGAGGTGGGAAGGCGTCGGGAACCACCCGCCTTCCACTCAATTTTTCGGCTCCCCTCGCCACCAACCTGATGGTTGTGGGGGGGGGGCCATAAAATTCCGGCCAATGTTGTTCCCTGTCTAAAGCCATGATATCCTTCCTATAGTATGGAGTCCAATACTGCGTACAATACTCTAACTGAGATCATATTAAGATATTCTATAGGTGCATCATTATCACTTGGCCTTCACGTTAAATTTTGTGATAAAATGTAGAATTCCATTAACTTTTTTTTAGTCTTGTCAATATGATGTGCTGCTTTTAATATCCTATGAATCTTAACCCCCAATTCCTTCTATCTTTACCATACCAAGCCTACTTTCATTCTGAACATAATTACTGTTGGTTATTTTTGTCACGATGCATCACTTCACAGTTAATTAACATCAGATTCCATCTTCTACTTCTTGCCATGTTCCACATCTCATTTGTGGCTTCTTTTGGTCTTCTGAAGAAATTAATGCAAACTTAAACACCAGTCCCTGTAGGCCTATAACCAAAGCATTGGTATACACAGTGAACGGAAGTGTACCAGAACTGAACCCTGTGGGACACCCACTCTGGAAAACACTCTGGAAAAACCGCCTTTACCTCCCATTCTCTGTAACCTTCATTTTAACCAATTTTTAAAATCCAGTTTGCTATCCTCCCCATAATTGCATATCCTTTAATAAACAAAGAACAGTACAGCACAGGAACAGGCCATTCGGCCCTCCAAGCCTCCGCCGATCTTGATGCCTGCCGAAACTAACACCTTCTGCACTTCCGGGGCCCATATCCCTCTATTCCTTTCCTATTCATATATTTGTCAAGATTCATTAGCAATCTCAGTAACCTTTTTCTAAAGTCCATGTACAATGCATCCATCACATTTCCAACATCTACCATGTCTGTCTCCTCCTCAAAGAATTCTGTCAGATTTGTCAAGCATGATCATCGCTTTTGGAATCAATGCTGGCTAATTGTAACTATTTTCTCTTTATCCAGAGAACTTGTAATTTTATCTTTAATTAAAGACTAAAATTTTTCCTACCACATAAGTTAAACTAGCTGGTCTATAATTACTAAAGTTAACTCTGTCTCCTTTTTTAAAAACGGAGTCCAACTTTGACCATTTTTCAGTGCTCTGACATAGATCGTCATTCAATAGAGCCCAGAAATATAATTTCTAGGGATTCTGCAATTTCCTCCCTTGCCTCCCTCAGGATCATAGGATGCAACCCATCAGGCTGTGGTGCTTGTCTTCCCTTAGTTTAATTATCTCCTAAAATATTTCCTTTTATCCATCATAATATTGCTGATCTCGGTCTCCATGCTTAGCGATTCATATTCTTTCTAATATCATTCTCTTTAATAAAAACCAATACAAAGTACTTATTATCTCCTTACTGTATTTGGGACTTTGCTGTGCACAAATTGACTGCCTTATTTCATTACAACATTGACTACACTTCATTCGCTGTAAAGATGTTTGGGATGTCCTGACATTGCGAAAGGCGCTATATAAATTCAAGTTCTTTCTTTTAATTATCACCACCATTTTTAATCTGTATCAAATTGACAATCCTTTCCTCAGTGTCCCACCTGGGTTTTGATAATTACATTTTTACTGATATACTCATTCCATGACAATATGAAAGGCACAATTCAACATAGCGGCACTTCATCAGAGCCCTTTCCTATCCTGAGTGGCGTGAAACAGGTCTGTGTTCTCGCACCCACACTTTTTGGGATTTTTTTCTCCCTGCTGCTGTCACATGCGTTCAAGTCTTCAGAAGAAGGAATTTGCCTCCACACAAGATCAGGGAGCAGGTTGTTCAACCTTGCCCGTCCAAGAGCGAAGTCCAAAGTACGGAAAGTCCTCATCAGGGAACTCCTCTTCGCTGACGATGCTGCTTTAACATCTCACACTGAAGAGTGTCTGCAGAGTCTCATCGACAGCTTTGCTGCTGCCTGCAATGAATTTGGCCTAACCATCAGCCTCAAGAAAACGAACATCATGGGACAGGACGTCCGAAATGCTCCATCCATCAATATTGGTGACCACGCTCTGGAAGTGGTTCAAGAGTTCACCTACCTAGGCTCAACTATCACCAGTAACCTGTCTCTCGATGCAGAAATCAACAAGCGCATGGGAAAGGCTTCCACTGCTATGTCCAGACTGGCCAAGAGAGTGTGGGAAAATGGCGCACTGGCACGGAACACAAAAGTCCGAGTGTATCAAGCCTGTGTCCTCAGTACCTTGCTCTATAGCAGCGAGGCCTGGACAACGTATGTCAGCCAAGAGCGACGTCTCAATTCATTCCATCTTCGCTACCTCCGGAGAATACTTGGCATCAGGTGGCAGGACCGTATCTCCAACACAGAAGTCCTCGAGGCGGCCAACATCCCCAGCTTATACACACTACTGAGTCAGCGGCGCTTGAGATGGCTTGGCCATGTGAGCCGCATGGAAGATGGCAGGATCCCCAAAGACACATTGTACAGCGAGCTCGCCACTGGTATCAGACCCGCCGGCCGTCCATGTCTCCGCTTTAAAGACGTCTGCAAACGCGACATGAAGTCCTGTGACATTGATCACAAGTCGTGGGAGTCAGTTGCCAGCGTTTGCCAGAGCTGGCGGGCAACCATAAAGGCGGGGCTAAAGTGTGGCGAGTCGAAGAGACTTAGCAGTTGGCAGGAAAAAAGACAGAAGCGCAAGGGAAGAGCCAACTGTGTAACAGCCCGACAAACAAATTGTTCTGCAGCACCTGTGGAAGAGCCTGTCACTCTAGAATTGGCCTTTATAGCCACTCCAGGCGCTGCTCCACACACCACTGACCACCTCCAGGCACTTACCCATTGTCTCTCGAGATAAGGAGGCCAAAGAAGACTTGTAACATATTTTGTTCATTTTGATGTTTTTTAAATTTTGTTCCTCATTAATTGCTTAAATACTTTTTCTTAATTTCTCATATTCTCCCTTAAGATTTTCATTCTTTTTGTAGTCCACCTAGGACCTCCTCTGCAATTGTCTCTGTTTCTCCTGACTTCTCTCACTGACGTGATTCCTCTCCCTCCTGCCCTTTCATTCTACAGAACCCCAGAGACAAGCCTCTCTACTTTGTTCCAGCGCAGTATTAGCAGCTCTAAAGAGAAATCCTGTTCCCAGAATCGGCACTTGAAGTTTGGCCAAGGAGTCGGTTCTCCATCCTTCTATTCCATAGCACTCTAATGTTCTGTGCCACTGTGCAGCCCAGTCTTAATGATCTTGCTTGGCATTCCCATTATGAATCTGCTCAGTTGGTTTCCAAGACTTTCTGTAGTATAGTGTATAACATAATAGGAAAAAAAGATCAACTGTACAGAAGTCATAATTAATATCTTTGTGTTATGATAATGCATTCTGTGTGGCATGCTAACATGGTTTCGACTAGGTTGTTAGGATTCCACATGGGAATGCAGGAGGAGGAAGCGGGAGGTGCCAGTTTAATAAAACTAAACAAGCCTCAAAGGGTTGGTGTAAAAATTATAGCTAGTTTGAAGTCCATGTGTCTAGGTTTCAGATGTTAAGGTGTGATGTTTATAACCATGCAAAATTGTACGAGCTTGTACATAAACAAAAAAAAATTCCAGTGAGAATGGGGGTCTATGCCATGTGTTATCAACATGACACAAATATCACATGATAATATTGATAAGTTGTATAATTCTTGGGTATTCTGCGCTGAGAACTCACTTGTTTTGTTAAACGTTTTGCAGACATCAATGGATTTATTTTTAACTTTCATGGGGTGTGAGTGTCGCTGGCAAAGACAGCATTTGTCATTCATCCTACTTGCCCTTGAGAACGTGATGGTGAGCCGCCTCCTTGCTGCTGCAGTCCATGTGGTGTAGATACACCCACAGTGCTGATAGAAAGGAAGTTCCAGGATTTTGACCCAGTCTCAGTGACAGTGCCGCTAACAGTGGATACAGTTACAAGTCAGGATGGTGTGTGGCTTGGAGGGGAACTTACAGGTGGTGGTGTTCTCGTGTGTCTGGTGCCCTTGTCCCTCTAGGTGGTAGAGGTTGCAGTTTTGGAAGGTGCTGTTGAAGAAGCCTCAGTCAAATGCTGCCTTGATATCAAGGGCAGTCATTGACACTGCCATCACTTTGCTGATGATTGAGAGTGGACTGATGGAGTGGTGATTGGCCGGGTTGGATTTGTCTTGCTTTTTCTGGTCAGGACATAGCTGGGCAATTTTTCACATTGTCCGGTAGATGCCGATGTTGTAGCTGTACTGGAACAGCTTGGCTAGGGGCACAGCTAGTTCTGGAGCACAGTTCTTCAGTATTACTGCTGGAATGTCGTCAGGGCCCATAGCCTTTTTTTTATTCATTCATGGGATGTGGGCGTTGCTGGCAAGGCCAGCATTTTATTGCCCATCCCAAATTGCCCTTGAGAAGGTGGTGGTGAGCTGCCTTCTTGAACCACTGCAGTCCATGTAGGGTAGGTACACCCACAGTGCTGTTAGGAAGGGAGTTCCAGGATTTTGGCACAGCGACAGTGAAGGAACGGCGATATAGTTCCAAGTCAGGATGGTGTGTGACTTGGAGGGGAACTTGCAGGTGGTGGTGTTCCCATGCGTTTGCTGCCCTTGTCCTTCTAGTTGGTAGAGGGCATGGGTTTGGAAGGTGCTGTCAAATGAGGCTTGGTGCATTGCTGCAGTGCATCTTGTAGATGGTACACACTGCTGTCACTGTGCGTCGGTGGTGGAGGGATTGAATGTTTGTAGATGGGGTGCCAATCAAGCGCGCTGCTTTTTTCTGGATGGTGTCGAGCTTCTTGAGTGTTGTTGGAGCTGCACCCATCCAGGCAAGTGGCGAGTATTCCATCACACTCCTGACTTGTACCTTGTAGATGGTGGACAGGCTTTGGGGAGTCAGGAGGTGAGTTACTCGCCGCAGGATTCCTAGCCTCTGACCTGCTCTTGTAGCCACGGTATTTATATGACTACTCCAGTTCAGTTTCTGGTCAATGGTAGCCCCTAGGATGTTGATAGTGGGGGTTTCAACAATGGTAATGCCATTGAATGTCAAGGGGAGATGGTTAGATTCTCTCTTGTTGGAGATGGTCATTGCCTGGCACTTGTTTGGCGTGAATGTTACTTGCCACTTATCAGCCCAAGCCTCAATATTGTCCAGGTCTTGCTACATTTCTACATGGACTGATTCAGTATCTGAGGCGTCACTAATGGTGCTGAACATTGTGCAATCATCATCGAACATCCTTACTTCTGACCTTGTGATTGAAGGAGGTCATTGATGAAGCAGCTGAACATGGTTGGGCCTAGCACACTACCCTGAGGAACTCCTGCAGTGTTGTCCTGGAGCTCAGATGATTGACCTCCAACAACCACAACCATCTTCCTTTGCGCTAGGTATGATTCCAGCCAGCGGAGCGTTTTCCCCCTGATTCCCATTGACCTTAGCTTTGCTCTGACTCCTTGATGCCATACTCGGTCAAATGCTGCCTTGATGTCAAGGGCAGTCACTCTCACCTCACCTCTGGAGTTCAGCTCCTTTTGTCCATGTTTGAATCAGGGCTGTAATGAGGTCAGGGGCTGAGTGGCCCTGGCGGAACCCAAACTGAGCGTCACTGAGCAGGTTATTTCTAAGCAAGTGCCGCTTGATGGCACTGTTGATGACACCTTCCATCACTTTACTGATAATTGAGAGTAGGCTGATGGGGCGGTAATTGGCCGGGTTGGACTTGTCCTGCTTTTTGTGTACAGGACATACCTGGGCAATTTTCCACATTGCAGGATAGATGCCAGTGTTGTAGCTGTACTGGAACAGCTTGGCTAGGGGTGCGGCAAGTTCTGGAGCACATGTCTTCAGTACTATTGCCGGAATATTGTCAGGGTCCACAGCCTTTGCAGTATGCACTGCCTTCAGATGTTTCTTGATATCATGCGGAGTGAATCGAATTGGCTGAAGTCTGGCATCTGTAATGCTGGGGTCCTCAGGAGGAGGCCAAGATGGATCATCAACTTGTCACTTCTGGCTGACGATTGTTGCAAATGCTTCAGCCTTGTCTTTTGCACTGACATGCTAGGCTGTCATTGAGGCTAGAGATGACTCCGGTTAGTTGCTTAATTGCCCACCACCATTCACAAATCGATGTGGCAGGACTGCAGAACCTTGATCTGATCTGTTGGTTGTGGGCTCGATTAGCCCTGTCTATCACAGTCTGCTTCCACTGTTATGCATGCAAGTAGTGTGTTGTAGCTTCACTAGCTTGGCATCTCATTTTTAGGTATGTCTGCTGCTGCTCCTCTGGCATGCTGTCGTATACCCCTCATTGAACAGATTTGATCCCCTAGCTTGATGGTAATGATAGCTTGAGGGATGTGCAGGTCATGAGGTAACATAAGAAGTAGGAGTAGGCAATTCAGCCTCTCGAGCCTGCTTCGTCGTTGAATACGATCATGCCTGATCTCATCTCGGCCTCAACTCCACTTTCCTGCCCGTTCTCCATAACCCTTCAACCCATTACTAATTAAAAATCTGTCTATCGCCTCCTTAAATTTACTCAATGTCGCGGCACCACTGCACTCTGGGGTAGTGAATTCCACAGATTCACGACCCTTTTGAGAGAAGTAATTTCTCCTCATCTCTGTTTTAAATCTGCTACCCCTTATCCTAAAACTGTGACCTCTCGTTCTAGATTGTTCCTCAAGAGGAAACATCCTCTCTACGTTTACTTTGTCAATCCCCTTAATCATATTATATACCTCAATTAGATCTCCTCTCATTCTTCTAAACTCTAGAGAGTAAAGGCCTAAACTGCTCAATCTCTCTTCATAAGACAAACCCCCCATCTCTGTGGTTGCATACAATTCTGCTGCTGCTGATAGTTTACAGCATCCCTTAGATGACTAGTTTTGAGCAGCTAGATCTGTTCTGAATTTGTCACATTTAGCACAACGATTGTGCCAAACAACACAATGGAGGGTATCCTCAACGTGAAGATGGGACTTCATCTCCACAAGGTCTTTGCAGTGGTCATTGCTACAAATACTGTCATGGACAGATGCATCTGCGAGAGGTAGATTGGCGAAGACGAGGTCAAGTAGGTTTTTTCTAGCAGCTATGTCCTTCAGCACTTGGCCAGCTCGGTCAGTAATGGTGCTGCTGAGCTACTCGGTGATGGACATTGACGTCCCCCAGTCAGAGTGCATTCTACCTCAGTGCTTCTTCCAAGTGGTGTTCACAATATATATTAATGATATAGTTGAGGGAATTAAATGTAATATATCCAAGTTTGCAGAAGGCGCAAAGCTGGGTGGGAGTGTGTGCTGTGAGGAGGATGCAGAAAAGCTCCAGTGTGATTTGGACAGGTTGAACGAGTGGGCAAATCACACTGGCAGATGCAGTATAATGTTGATAAATGTGAGGTTATTGACTTTGGTGGTAAAAACAGAAAGGCAGATTATTATATGAACGGCAACAGATTGGGAAAGGGGGATGTGCAGCGAGACCTGGGTGTCCTGGTGCACTGGTCGTTGAAAGTAAGCATGCAGGTGCAGCAGGCAGTTAAGTTGGCCTTCATAGCAAGAGGATTTGAGTACAGGAGCAAGGATGTCTTGCTGCTATTATACAAGGCCTTGGTGAGACCACATCTGGAGTATTGTGTGCAGTTTTGGTCTCCTTATCTGAGGAAGGATGTTCTTGCTTTGGAGGGAGTGCAGAGAAGGTTCACCAGACTGATTCCTGGGATGGCAGGACTAACGTATGAAGAAAGATCGGGTCGATTAGGCTTGTATTCGTTGGAGTTTAGAAGAATGAGAGGGGATCTCTTAGAAACCTACAAAATTCTAACAGGGCTGGACAGACTAAATGCAGGAAGGAAGTTCCCAATGGCAGGGGAGTCCAGGACCAGGGTTCACAGTCTAAGGATAAGAGGTAAGCCATTTAGGACTGAGATGAGAGATTTCTTCACCCAGAGAGTGGTGAGCCTGTGGAATTCTCTACCACGGAAAGCAGTTGAGGCCAAATCATTAAATATATTCAAGAAAGAGTTAGATATATTTCTTAGGGCTAATGGGATGAAGGGATGCGGGGAGAAAGCGGGAACAGGGTACTGAGTCTGGATGATCAGCCATGATCGTATTGAATGGAGGAGCACTGATTCATCTGCTGAGAGAGAGTGATAGGTGATAATCAGCAGGAGATTTCCTTGCCCATGTTTGACCTGATGCCATGAGACTTCATAGGGTCCAGTGTCAATGTTGAGGGCCACTCATTCCCGACTGTATACTGCTGTGCTGCCACCTGCGGTGGGTCTGTCCTGCCGGTAGGACAGAACAGAACTGCTGCTTGACTAGTCTCCGGTACGGCTCTCCCGATTTTGACACAAGTCCCCAGATGTGAGTGAGGAGAACTTTGCAGGGTTGACTGGGAAAGCTGTGCCTTTGTCATTTTTGGTGTCTCGGCTGGGTTGTCCTTTTGGTTTTATTCATTTTTGATTTTTCTGTAGTGTTTTGATACAACAGAGTGGCTTGCTAGGTCATTTCAGAGGGCAGTTAAGATATCCTACCAAGGTAAGTTATAGACATATAGCTTGCTTACAACTTAAATCAATAATAATTCAATGGCATTACAATCGCTGAATCCCCCACTATCAACATCCTAGGGGTTACCATTTACCAGAAACTGAACTGAAGTAGCCATATAAATACCGTGGCTACACAAGCAGGTCAGAGGCTAGGAATCCTGCGGCGAGTAACTCACCTCCTGACTCCCCAAAGCCTGTCCACCATCGACAAGGCACAAATCAAGAATGTGATGGAATACTCTCCACTTGCCTGGATGGGTGCAGCTCCAACAACACTCAAGGAGCTCGACACCATCCAGGGCAAAGCAGCCCACTTGATTCCATCCACAAACATTCACTCCCCCCACCACCGATGCATAGTGGCTGCTGTGTGTACCATCTACAAGATGCACTGCAGCAATGCACCAAGGCTCCTTAGACAGCACTTTCCAAACCCGCGACCTTTACCAACTAAAAGGACAAGGGCGGCAAATTCATGGCAACACCATCACCTGCAAGTTCCCCTCCAAGTCACACGCCATCCTGACTTGGAATTATATTGCTGTTCCTTCACTGTCGCTGGGTCAAAATCCTGGAACTCCCTTCCTAACAGCACTGTGGGTATACCTCCCTCTCATGGACTGCAGCGGTTCAAGAAGGCAGCTCACCACCACCTTCTCAAGGGCAATTAGGGATGGGCAGTAAAGCTGGCCTTGCCAGCGACGCCCACATCCCATGAATGAATAATAAATAAATAAAAATTGTTACAACAGTGTGCTTTGTTGAATTATAATTTTCTTTAATCCACTGACTGGAGATCTGAATTTATATTTTTTGAGGAAATTTAAAAGGAGCAATTAAAAAAGTTGACTTTGTTAGCAGCTTAAGATGGCTACCTAATTTGAAACACTGTATCCTACACTGCAATGCTTATGAGGAGGGAGATGAAATTGTGAAGAGCCAAGCAACCATAAAAACCAAGACCCGGGAAATTTAAGGGAACTGCTTGTTCTTTATCTTTTTAGCCACAGAGAAATACTGCTAACTGCATACTCCAGCTACAATCAGAAACCCCGTTGGAGGAAATCATTTGAATCGATGTCTCCAAGAGACCCACCAAACCTGTCATCTACCTCTTCAAACGAAAAGCCTCAGGACAACCGAATTCAGCTAAAAGCCAGCCGAATCACCAAACGCCACAGACTATGTACCCCTTTTTTCTAATGGACTCTAACTCAACCTATCTACCTTTCCCCACTCTGTAACCTACTTGTGTGTGTATAAACCTCCAGAGTGCGTGTGTGAGTGAAAGTTGGCGCGTTATTATTTTTATTAGTTTGGTTTAGGTACAATAAAGATAACCTCTTTCTTTGTGAACTCGAGAAAAGCTGTTCGATTGGTTCTTATGATCATAGCAAGTAAGTAATCAAAGACCTACTGATTGGCCAGGACATCCACTTTAAGAAAGAATTAAACCCATTGTGGTCAAACAAGGAGAGGGAAAAGAGGGAAGTCCTTAAACCCCTCCTCACTTTAACTGTAACAAAATAATAACAGAAGTTGGATTTTTTCTGCTGTCTGAACCTATATCATTTTGATTGATCTAAATGAGTTAAGAGCTACTTCTTACTACATTGGCCATTAGCTCAGTAACTTGAGCTGTTAACACCTGTTAAAGTGAGCATATACCTGCATCACAATCATTAAGTGCCTGTTATCTTTCATTTCAGCAGTCAATATATTCAGTGAAATGGCAACCACATGAAGTATGTGATTATAATGAACAATTCTTCATCCCAATTTAGGCACCATCTCCACATTCTAACCAAAATATTACTGAAAATTCCTGATGAGTGCAGTGTTGTGGAAGTCGGTCATGGGATATTTCAAAGAAAAAGGGCAGGAGAGTGAGCTTGTTTGTTTTTGGGACTCAAATACAACTCGTTGGCAGTCACCCCCACCTTCTACAAGGGTTAACGGAAGGCTGTTTGCTGAAGCAGTTCCTTCACAGTGACAATAGTGTTTCCTTAATAATGTATGTACGTTATTGCAGTATCCTCTGTGTAGGAAATGGAGCTAATTATAGAGCCTTAGTCTGAAGACTACGAGTCCGGAATCTCTGGAATTGAAATTAACTTTTTTTTCCTGTTTGTTTATAACCTATTCTGGGGGGGTTCTCTTGCATTCTTGCTCTCTCGTTGTCTCAAACATTCTGTCTCGTTCTAGATCTTACTCTTGTTTTCTCCCTTTCATTCTTTCATTCCCGTGGTTATTTATTCTCTTGCCGTCCTTTTTCTGTCCCTCTGTCCTTTTTCTGTCCCTCCGCTCTTTTTCTCTCCCTCCGCCCTTTTTTTCTCTCCACCCTTTTTTCTCTCTCCACCCTTTTTCTCTCTGCTCTTTTTTTCTGTCACTCCGCTTTTTCTCTCTCTGTCCCCCTTCCCCACTTATTCTGTCTCGCTCTTTTTCCTTTTCCCTTTTCTCTTTCCTCCTTCCTCCGAGTTCAGTGGAAGAAAGAGGCAAAACTGCATGCTGCCAATGCTAAAGATTTTCTTTTTAAATATTAAAATTTCTCCTTGGTGGGGCCTGTGAATGGCAGCTCGCCATGAAAAATCTTTCACCCAGCTCCGCTATCTGAGGTGCAAATTCCCTTCTGCTTACCTGTCAATACTGCAAATGACAGGAAACCTAGCAGAGGCTCTTTCTATCACCCACATATAATTTTCTATAGGTCCACCGACTGGGTGGACATACTATGGCCCAGTGGGACCAGAGCTCTGAAAACAGTGGTAGACCATGTCTCTGAGTTGCTCTTTAACTTTGCCCACCCCAAGTCCACTTAGCACTTGATGCGGGAGCATGTAGAAATCCTCAGCTGGTAGCTTTTTAAATACTGAAGGAACACTAAATAGCCTATAAGTTCCTGAATTATACTTTTCCCTTTTTTAGGAAAGGGATATCACATTTACTATCCTTCAGCTGTCTAGCAAAATTTTGTTTTCCTCTACACTTTGGAAAATTATAGTCCAAGCTTCTGGTCTTTGGGGGTTCTATTAAGTATGGATGTGTGCTGGAGACTGGAGAGTTGCCAAAATAATCATTTTGGATTCTTTAAAGATTAAATTGCTAAATACCTATATGGGGAGATGTCATGAAGACCCCCACCTGCCAAGAATGAGGCATATTAATTTCATCAATATGAACATTAATTTTAAACTGTTGCTGGAGTAAAGAAATTACTTATATCACCAGACCCTTGGCTGGAGGACATTTGCAAGCTAAGAGACAGTGCTTGGAGAGACAAAAGAATTGCTCACTGATTCAATTAACAGAGATTGGTCTGGGCAATGGTGGTCCACATCTTGTCAGTGTAAGAGACAGCACTACCCCCCCGCCCCACCCCCCCCACCAAGAGCTTTGGAATCCACAAAAGCAAGAGTTTGTTGAAAAAAAGTCACACGACCAACCTGCTGCCAACTTGGAGTTTTGAATTGTGCTCACAGGACAGTTTGGTCAGACTGCAGATTGTAACTGAACCTGGAACAAGACAGCCTCTCTCCTGGCTGGCGCGCTCTCACTTTCTCACAAGCCTCCGGACCCACTGAAGACACATAAACCTCAAGAGAGAAAAGACTCCTACATCGAAACAAGTTAAAGCGTGCACTGGGACCCAACAAGCAACAAGACCTACTGGCAACCAAAGACTCAACATCAAACTCAAAGGACCGTAAATAACTACCAGATATTGCCTCAAACTTTTCCCCTTTATTCCTTCTCCTTTTTCTGTTTATCGCGTATGCATGCTAGCATGGTTGCGTCGCATATTCGTAGTCGTTAACCGAATTAGAGTTTAAGATTAATAAATTTCCACCTTTCTTGTTTAAATCTAAGAAAATGTCTGATTTCTTTGCCTTACTTTTGGAAAGCAGTGAATAAGAATTCACTGGGGGGGTGGGGGGGGAGTTAAAACACGATGTTTTCAAAATTAAACCCTGTTACAGTTAGACCAGGCAAAGGCTGAGAGGGAATCCCTAGACCCCTTCTCACCTGGTCATAACAGGAGACAATAATTAGAAGCAGCCAACATGAATTACATAAAGCAAGATTGTGCTTGACAATCCTTGGTTCTTTAAGATGGTGGCAGATATGGTGGATGGAGGAAATAAAGTGAATATGGTGCACCTGAACATTGAAGAAAACCATTGAGAAGCTACCACACAGAAGGTTATGTGTTATTACCCCAGGGAAATGGTAGCAAATTGGATGAAAAATTACTTAGAAGGGAGGATAGGAGATCAGGGCAGTTTCTCAAGGAGAGTTGGATGTGGGTCTCGGTGACCCACAGTGTCCTGTTCTGGATTTGCTCCTGTTCACTATGTACATTACTGTAAGCTTCATACTTTAGGCTATTTACTCTTAGAGTGGTACTACAATAGGACCAAAGAAAACTGCAAAGAGAATATTAATAAGATGGTGAAATGAACAAAAAAGCGTCAGATGGAATTCAATAAAAGCAAAGCACTGCAGATGCTGGAAATTTGAAATAGAAACAGAAAGTGCTGGAAAAACTCAGCCAGTCAGGCAGCATCTTTTTTTAAAAAATTCATTTCATGGGAAGTGGGCATTGCTGGCTATGCCAGCATTTATTGCCGATCCCTAATTGCCCTTGAGAAGGTGGTGGTGAGCTGCGTTCTTAAACTGCTGCAGTCCATGTGAGGTAGGTACATCCACAGTGCTGTTAGGAAGAGAGGTCAATGGTAACCCCTAGGATGTTGATAGTAGGGGATTCAGCTATCGTAATGCCATTGAATGTCAAGGGGAGATGGTTCATTCTCTCTTGTTGGAGATCGTCATTGCCTGGCACTTGTGTGGTGCGAATATTACTTGCCACTTATCAGCCCAAGCCTGGATATTGTCCAGGTCTTGCTGCATTTTTACACAGGCTGCTTCAGTATCTGAGGAGTCACAAATGGTGCTGAACATTGTGCAATCATCAGCGAACCCACTTCTGACCTTATGATTGAAGGAAGGTCATTGCTGAAGCAGCTGAAGATGGTTGGGCCTAGAGCACTACCTTGAGGAACTCCTGCGGTGATGTCCTGGAGCTGAGATGATTGGCTTCCAACAAGGTACAAATCAGGAGTGTGATGGAATACTCTCCACTTGCCTGGATGGGTGCAGCTCCAACAACACTCAAGAAGCTCGACACTATCCATGACATAGCAGCCCGCTTGATTTTCAGCCCATCCACAAACATTCACTCCCTTCACCACCGATGCACAGTGGCAGCAGTGTGTACCATCTACAAGATGCATTGCAGCAACGCACCAAGGCTCCTTAGATAGCATGTTCCAAACGCGCGACCTCTACCACCTAGAAGGACAAGGGCAGCAAATTCATGGAACACCACCACCTGCAAGCTCCCCTCCAAGTCACACCATCCTAACTTGGAACTATATCGCCGTTGCTTCACTGTCACTGGGTCGACATCCTGGAACTCCCTTCCTAACAGCACTGTGGGTGTACCTACCTCACATGGACTGCAGCAGTTCAAGAAGGCAGCTCACCACCACCTTCTCAAGGGCAATTAGGGATGGGCAATAAATGCTGGCCTAGCCAGCGAGGCCCACATCCCATGAATGAATTTTTTAAAAACCACAACCATCTTCCTTTACGCTAGGTGTGACTCCAACCAGCAGAGACTTTTCCCCCTGATTCCCATTGACTTCAGTTTTGCCAGGGCTCCTTGATGCCATGCTCGGTGAAATGATGCCTTGAGGTCAAGGGCAGTCACTCTCACCTCACCTCTTGAGTTCAGCTCTTTTGTCCATGTTGGAATCAAGGCTGTAATGAGGTCTGGAGCTGAGTGGACCTGGCAGAACCCAAACTGAGCGTCACTGAGCAGGTTATTGCGAAGCAAGTGCTACTTGATAGCACTGTTGATGACACCTTCCATCACTTTACTGATGATTGAGAGTAGACTGATGGGGCAGTAATTGGCTGGTTTGGACATGTCCTGCTTTTTGTGTACAGGACATACCTGGGCAATTTTCCTCATTGCCAGGTAGATGCCAGTGTTGCAGCTGTACTGGAACAGCTTGTCTAGGGGTGCGGCAAGTTCTGGAGCACAGGTCTTCAGTACTATTGCCGAAATATTGTCAGGGCACATAGCCTTTGCAGTGTCCAGTGCCTTCAGTCGTTTCTTGATATCGTGGAGTGAATCGAATTGGCTGAAGTCTGGCATCTGTGATGCTGGGGACTTCAGGAGGAGGCTGAGATGGATCATCAACCCGGCATTTCTGGCTGAAGATTGTTGCAAATGCTTCAGCCTTATCTTTCGCACCGATGTGCTGGGCTCCACCATCATTGAGGATGGGGATATTTGTGGAGCCACCTCCTCCAGTTAGTTGTTTAATTCTCCACCACCATTCATGGCTGGATGTGGTAGGACTGCAGAGCTTAGGTCTGATCCATTGGTTATGGGATCGCTTAGCTCTGTCTATCGCATGCTGCTTATGCAGTTTGGCACCCAAGTAGTCCTGTGTTGTAGCTTCACCAGGTTGACACCTCATTTTCAGGTATGCCTGGTGCTGCTCCTGGCATGCCCTCCTGCACTGTTCATTGAACCAGGGTTGGTCTCCTGGCTTGGTGGTAATGGTAGAGTGGGGGATATGCCGAGCCATGAGGTTACAGATTGTGGTTGAGTACAATTCTGCTGCTGCTGATGGCCCACAGTGCCTCATGGATGCCCAGTTTTGCATTGCTAGATCTGTTCGAAATCTATCTCATTTAGCACGGAGGGAGAAGCAAAGTTAATGTTTCAAGTCTGTGACCTTTCATCAGAACTCTGATGAAAGATGGAATTCAATGTTAGTTCATGTTAAGTTGTACATTTTGATTAGAAATAAAGTAATACTTTGTGCATGGACTGGATGGGGATTCAGATTTACAGGAGGTTAAAAGTAGCACTTCAAGTGAGTAAGGTCATAAATAGTGAATGGAATACTGTATTTTATGGAAGATAAAAGGCAAGAAATAATGGTGAATCCATATAAAATCTTAAAAGGAGTACAGTCGGAATATTGTGCACATTTTTGGGCTGCATACTATTTAGGAAGAAAGTGGAGTTAATTAAAAGGGTAAAACACACATTCACTAGGATTCTGCCTGGTATGAGGAAATACAAACCCAAAGGAAGACTTGAGAGTTTGTAGCTATATTACAACAGGGAAGATTAAGGGGTGATTTGATAGAGGTGTTTAAAAATTATAGAGGGATGAGAGAGAGTGGATAGAAAAGGACTGTTTCTAGTGGTTGAGGGATCTGGAATGAGGGGACTTGGATATAAAATCTAACAGAGGTGAGTTAGGACAGAGAGCTAGAAAAAAGTTTTTTTTTAATATAGAAGATTTTGTGGTTGCAGATTGAGTTGGCGACTGAAGCAGAGACCATGTCAACATTTAAGAATTGATTATAGAGGCGGTTGAGTGAAAGGGGAATATAGAAACAGTATGCTCATAGGATTAGTGCAACTACTCACGTAGAGAATAATTATCAAAATGGACTGGTTAGGTCAAATGGTCTGTCTTACTGTTGTAATTTTCATATAATTTTATGTATATCTTGCCTTGAGATCCTTGGATATGAACCATCAGGTTCCAGTGATTTGTCTAAATTTTGACTAAATTATTTAATCCATTTCTTTTTGAATATTAAATCCACTAACTTTTCTGAACATACCTCAAATGATCCTACAATTCCAATATCCACCTGCTCTGAGGCACTTTATTTAGTATCTCCACCATACCTATACTTTCCACTACAGGCTTGCCTCCTTCATTGAATGGATGAATCAGTAGTAGTGAACTGTTGATGATTTTAATAAACAGAAGATTGTCACAGGAAGGGAAGACTTGAGGGAGGTGAGCAATTCTGCAGTTTTGAGATCCTGGGGGAAAAAAACAGATTTAAGAGTGCAGTGATCTTCAACACAGTGAAGATGCAGTAGGAAGAAGAACAACATGTAGGATGATGTATGTGGGAAAATGTTCTCAAAAAGCAGCTGCTGTAGAGGCTAGTGAATTGGACTGAGCTGTGTGTGAAACCCTGGATAGTCAGGCATTCGCTGAAATATAGATTATGTGTCCACGTGTGCAGCTTGGATTAGCAATGGCTGTTTATCTAGAAGCCAACATTGTATAAACAGGAATAGATGGTAGGAAGTTGCTTGGCAGTGAAGAGCGCTGGGCTCCAATATTGTAGCAAACTTGCTGAGCTCAGACTATGTTACTGGCCCTCCTCCTCCAAGCCACTGCCTCGACCAATTTCTCACCCAAGTGGTTGTTTTTGACCTGTGAGCCCTGACAGTGTGTTTGCAGGTTATTCACTATGGAGGAGTATCACTGCTGAGCCTTCTGCTGTGTTGAACCAACATCCATATACATATCCCTTCAAGCAGGAATCGTTGGATTATTGTTATCAGTAACTGGTATCTGGTTTCCCTTTACCAGCCCAGGGAATTTTATATTTCCTTATGTGGCTTAGTGTCAAATTTTGTTTGATAATGCCTGCATTAAAGGAGATATATAAATACAAGCTGCTGTTGTTGTTATATCCATTGAGCCATCAGGGAGCCGATACATGTGTTTATTTTAGTGTAACAGTTTAATTCCTGCAAATGTATAATTCTACTGGAGTAGGGTTGCATTTTCCCTTTTCTTCTCCTCCCTTAGCCATGCTCGTATAATCCAAAGTAGCTAAATTATAGTGGCTTCAACCACAGTCTGAGCAGCTTACCCATCGACACACCCTTTCAGCTGCATTGATGTCTAGCCTGGGAGAAAATTAAGATGTTCAAACTCTCAAAACTGAGTGAGGAATTTTATAGTATGGTCTGTTATGATGGAACTGTTCCCTTAAATTTTGTTTCGAAGCATTTAAGGGAAAGCTAGGTAAATACATAAGGTTAGATGAAGTATGGTGGAGGAGGCTCATGTGGAGCATAAACACGGAATGACCGGTTGGGTCAAATGAGCTGTTTCTGTGCTGTAGATTCTATGCAATTTTATGGAAAAAGCTCATTCTAGATACCAAGTTATGACCTGGTATCAAAGTGCTACTGCATTATAACACAGGAACGCACTGCAAGCTTTAAAGGAACCTTCCAAGAAAGCTCATAATACAGAGAACAAGGTGAAATTATTAACTTGGTAGCGTTCGGAAGGAAATATTTTGCAGACATACTTCCTCGAATTGTTCAGCGTTGGTTCTGCAGCATGTGAATTGTCTTCATAGGTTTTTCTCTTGATATTAATGTAATCTAGGCTGCAGAATACAAGTCTGAAGAAGTTTGGGAATCGTGACCTTGTTTCCATACAATCAAGAGCGTCCGTTTTAATGTCGCTTTCTTTGCCAGTGCATACAAGTCCCCTTGCATGTCGAACAGAAGACTGTTGCCTTGCTTCCTGAAATGGCAGCTTTGATGGGGACTTAAGAATTTAAGAAATAGGAGCAAAAGTAGGCCACAGGGACCCTCGAGCCTGCTCCGCAATTCAATGGGATCATGGCTAATCTTTGACCACGACTTCATTTTCCAGCCCAATCCCCATTTTCCTTAGAGTACAAAAATGAATATATCCAATGACTGAGCATCCACAGCCCTCTGGAGTAGAAAATTCCATAGAAGGGGAAATTGATGCTTAACTTGTTCTTCTAGTTTTGAAGTTTGAGGCAGTATAGACTTAATGGGTGAGGGTCCACAGCACAAAACTGCTGAGGATTTGGCACTGAACCAGACATTGCATGCACACAAGTCACCATGTGACTTCACGTGAGAATTGGAACCATTACACTGATCTAGGGCAATACTCTTTTGAGGTTAAGATTTAGTCATTTTATTCACCCAGAGTGACTTCAATATTTGCCAGTAATATTACAGGCTGCATCTGCCTCTCAATACAGAAGTGTATTACTTGCAGTAATCTATAAGTATTTAAGCTCAACCTTACTTTCTCCATTTCATCTTTTCTCGTTATATAGAGCTGTATTTGCATGTTGTTTCTTCCCTGAACAACATATCATGTGTTTTAGAGGTGTTGTTATATAATCCATACAGAACTCTGACCTGAGAGTATCAATGGGTAGTGTGGAGGGAGCATTAACCGATATCTAACCCATGTGGTACACAAACCTCTGGTACAGGCATGATATGCCTAATGGCCTCAGTCTATGCTGTATCATTCTATGAACTTGGAAGTATCAATGGAATAGTTTAGATGGAGCTTGAGTCTGCATCTAACCATCCTGTACAATGCCTTGGAACAACAAATGTGTCGATGTAAGAAAAAAGCTTAAGGTAGCATCTAACCTATGCTGTACATGTCCTGGCAAGATAGTGGGGTTACTCAATGGAGTGGTGTAAAATGAACTTTACTATACTTTACCTGGAGTGTTGATTGGGCACAGCTCTGCATCTCACCTGTGCTGTACCGGACCTCTGAGCACTCAATGCTGACACTGGATGGTAAAAGTGTTTCTTTCCCAGCACTGACATTATAAGCTTGACAACTTTGTTTTTTGCTGATTGAACTGACCTAAGTCAGTTGCTCTCCAGTGCCTAAAGTTGAAGGGTTGGTATTTTGGGAAGGCTCCAGAGACTTGACTAGTTGCCCTTCACCTTAACCCAATATGAGTCAGCACTTTCAGGAGCAAGTAAAATATTTCTGGGTCAGGCGACATTAGCTTTCATGCAGTTACAGTCTCTATTTACTCTCTGCACACAGCCTTTTAACAAGCAGCCTGTTTGGTTTCTTCCAGGTCTATCAGCCGTTGTCTAATGAAGCTGAAATTGCACAGACTAAAAAGTTATTCCGGAGGCGACGGAATGACCGGAGGTGAGTCTTATGCTGCTGGCCGTCATGGTAGCCTGTGCTGGGTTAGAATCTCACTCAGCTTGTAGGTTTGACAGTTTTAGTTGTCCAATTTTTTTTTTAAAACCCTTAAGTGGAACAAATTCCAAAGCAATGCCATGTACATTATCCCCAATAAAAATAAAAAAAAGTTAGCCTTTTATTAAACATCATCTGCTGATACTGATTGGCATATCAAATATTTTGCAGTGGTTTGTTTTCCCCACATATAGTTTTTTTTTTACTTTATACCATTTTTATGGTGATTTTTGATTTGTGCTCAACAATGGGAAGGGTTTTAGTGCAGAGGAATTGAGCACCATCCATTTTAGGAAACTAGTAAGTCATATGCCCCAACAGTGTTCCTAAGAACTGGGCTGAGACTGTCTGAACCTAATTCATGTAGGATCCATGCAGCAGGATGAGGAGGCCCATGGCGCCACAATAGCTGAAGAGGAGAAGGAGAAAATGGAAGAAACAGCAAGCACCTACTTCCAGTCATTCCCACATCTGGCCCCTGTACAAGATGGAGCTTTTATTTTGTAACTTACTTAATTATTTTCTTTCCCCTCCAGTAATCTTGCTGCAATGCACCATCACTGGTGGAGAGGGTAGTCTGTGCACCTGCTCCTAGGCCTCTTCCAATACTGGTCTGAAACCAGCAGCTGGAAGGTGGGTGAGGGGGTTCTTGGGGTGACTTCCTCTGATTTGTTCCTCCTCTATTCCTCTGTAGGAAGTGTCCCTGGCCTCCATGTTGTGCCTCTCCTTGGTAGTGATCACATCACAAGAGATGAACGACCCTCCATACTACCATTCCATGTTGTGCACCTCAGTAAAAACAAATTTTTGTAGAAGAGCTCAAGCCTTGCCCACAGTTGGAAATATTCCCACTTTCTTTCCATATGCTCCCATCTGCTGCTGATCTGAAATCTAGTCACAGTTCAATCGCTTCAGTGATCTGTTTAACTGTCAAACTTGCAAGAGGTGATGGTGCAGAGTATTTGGATCTCTCCAACATGCTGAGACACTAACAGGTACAACTTTCAGCAAAAATTGCTTTGCATCACCTCTGTAGCTTGGAGCTGTTGGTCAACCTGTTTCCTTTCCCTATCTTTCATCACACATCAGATTCCCCTTTGTCACATTAACCAAGTTTACATGTTTTGTAATTTCATTATTGTAGTACTTCAGGAATTCTGGTGATCTGGTTAACTGTTGTGGACAGGTGCATTTTACTTTGTTGACTGGTTTTGGCTAGATTTGTTGTTAAGTGCTTCACTGCAAGGAATAGGATTTTGTATGTTATTTTTCATTGAACACATCATTCTGTGGTTGCAATTCATTTTTTGAAAATTACGGCAGCTCTGTCTTTGCTTCTGTCGGCAGTTTGCATTGTGCAACTGGGACTTGTGGCTGGCAGCTGTGAACAAACAAAAAGGTGCTGAGCTCTACTCCTTAATTTTGATGAGGCTCAACAGTGACTTCGGCCCAGCACACCAGCCCTTGCAAAATGGTAATCTACTGTTAACTGTGGAGTAGCCATTTAGAACAGGATCATTTCTCACTAAATTTTTTATTATTAAGGGGGGTGCAGGGGAGGTTGAAGAATGTTACAAGCAAGCTGAGTCAGAAGCTGTTGGAGATGTTGTGGTGGGTGGAAGGGCATAAATACTTGATGTTGAAAGCATTTCCCCATAGTAATCTTCTTCCTGTTACTTTGTGCATAATGTTGTTGCCCATTATTCCTCTTTTTGTTTGTTCTACACACAATTAGATGGTGGTGTTCTATGTATGTATTCCACCTGGGTTTTAGGAAAAAAAACATTAACTCTTAGTTTTAAGCCAAACCACAAGGCTTCCCTTTGGCAGTTTCTGGACAAGTACTATTGAGTTTTCAAAAATTTGCAAAATGGAACAAGTGACAGGGGAAGAAGCAAATGCAAATTTAGTTCATTCATTTAAAGACTCCTGTAACTTGTTCATGTGTTATGACCTCAGTGAGACCATTAACATTAAAAATAAGATATGAACCTCCAGCCCAATCTAAAGAATTACACAAGATTTTGCATTGTAAGTCTTATTATAACAACTAAACTGAAGGAAATCCCCACAAACTAAATAGTACTTTGGAAGTAGCTGATATCCCAAAGTACAATGAAAGGTATTTACTTATTAAAATACTTGGAAACCGCACACCACGCTTATATGTTACATAGTGCATTTGATGGCAAAATCTTTGCAGTTAAAAGTCCCAACCTCCTCCCAGTTGCAGTGGGTTGGATCTCCCAGACCTTTTCAAAATCAATGTCTTCTTTGCTCACTTCTCCAAGCACTTCCGACCTGGACGTCCACGAATGAGGCGATTCCTGGTGATCTTATTGGTCTTTTACTTCTCTACAAACTTCAACTTTCAAAACAGGTTCAAGTCTTCACAGCCTTTCATTGTATCAGGTTTCCAAGAGCAGGCTTTCCTTCTATCTCTCTCTCTCTCTCTCTCTCTGTCTCTCGGCTGCTGCTGCTGGTTGTCTTCCTTTCTTACAGTCTGCTCTGAGGCTGCCACCACTGTTCTTCTGTACAAGCTGTCTGCCTTCAGAACATCTGTTAAGTTTATCTGGAACCAAACATCAGTAGCTAATTGTCCTTTTCCAAATGCAACGTCCAGAAGTCAGGTTCCATAGAGCCACCTCAGCCTTCATTTGTTTCCAGGTGTTAACAGCTGCTTGATACACTTCCATCCTTAGAATCACTGACTCCTTGTTTACGATCCAAGGGTGAAACCCATTGTTCTTCAGGTGTTACCCTGGAGTCTCAGTTTTTCAAAAAAAGTCTTTTATCTGTGTTCTCTGTTGTCCTGGCAACCAATATTTCTGTCTTGTCCTTAAGCAGAGTGGCTGTGAGGTCACCTGACTTCTCAGACTCCATCTTAAACATTTAAAAATCACACTTTTTAAAACATAATCATGTTACAAAATCCACTATTCATAACACAAGCAATAAGTCATTCACACTAGTAATCATCATTCCTGTTGAGTTCTCTTTGCATGTATTTTACCTGATTGTTTATAATTTTATTTTTTTAAATGTGCATTTGAGGCTAAACATTCTGCCTTGGAACTAGGAGAATTAATTTGCATGCTCTCCTGTTAAGGAACTTAAAGGCCAATGTACATATACACTTTTGAGTTGATAATAGAGCCATAGACAATATCTATTGTTTTATAATATTTAAAGATATCATTGCCCTTGAGAAAATAAAGATAAGCAATGAAGATAATCCAGACTGTCAGCATTTTCACATTTGTGGAAAGGTTAAGAAAATTAGCCATGGTTTCTTTTGGAAGAGAGATTTCAAGGCTACCACTGAAGATTCAGGTTATGAAAGGAATTGAAAATCATGAGACAGTTAGACAGTTAGATGAAAAGGAAGAATGTGCAGGGTTACAGGTAGAAGGCAGGGGACTGGAACTGAGGGAATTGCTCTTTCAGAGAGCCAGTGCGGACCCGACGGGCCGAATGGCCTCCTGCATTGTAACGATTCTGTGACTATAAGGAAGGCTTGAAATGCAAGGAGAACAAGTAAAAACATTAGGAAGTTAAGAGTAAGAAGTGAAGTCCTGCAAGATTTTTTTTTCTGAAAGCTGAGAGTTGTAGTATAAGTTACCAGAGAAAGCCAGTATGAGCAAATTCAAGTGGCAATTAGATACCCTCCTAGAGAGAGTAGGGATTGAAGGATATGTCGAGGATAAGTCTATCAACAAAAAGGATTGACTTTTCCGGTTCTTAAAAATTCTTATTGTATCTAAATAAATGGCTAAAGGAGCAACGATATTTCATGTGCTCACTTGATCTTATGTTTCAAGGGGTTTAAGGTAGGTCCTTTAACTTCCATGCACTGCTTTTGAATTATTATAGTTGGTGACACTAAAATTCTGTATTGGGGAGGATGAGTGATAGGCCCAATCACTGCAGCACAAACAACATTATTTCATGACTAACACTGCTGCCACCTGTGCTATAGGCTCGGCTGTTTGCAACTGTCCTTCCTGGAATATATTGCAAATAAACAAATGTTTCTCCTCTGCTGCTGAAATCTCTGCCTTCCAGACTCTGTGCTGTTGGCATAACATTTTTCTTTACAAATTCTTTTAATATCTTATGGCTGGGTGACCTACTAACTTCTTGAACCATCAGTCGTATCTATTCTTTTTGGGAACCTGTGTAGCATTATGAAGAAAACTGAAAAATTAATGAGGTTTCAAATTCAGATATGATAGTCATGTAGACTTGATGATTACTTTAGTGGCTGCATAACATAACACTTCCTAGTGCATCATGGAGAATCACTCTGTGTACCTTGAGTCTACCCTCTGGACAGTAATTCATCCCATGATGTGTGTCAGTTGGCATGCTCAGTTGAAATATTTGATGGTATTGTTGATGGACTTCCTGTGACTGGTCTATTTTAGGAATGGATTAGGGAATTGCCATCCAGGATTTGTCTCAGTACTTGTCCTAAAGCTAAAGTGAGCTGAAGTGTAACATAATACTTGAGATATGCAGTCACAGCTTGTTTGGCATCTGTACCATACTATTTATAACCCCTGTAAAATACCACACAATGGGTAATAATGTGAGTGGCAATAAGCTATTCCAACTCACCAACTCAAAGATTGAGAAATTCTGAAGGGCTTTAGTGCTGACAGCACCAAGGTTGAAAAGAGCATCAGCAGAAACTCAAGAAAATATGGTTAGATGACATCACAGTTGGATGTTAAAAGTCAGTAGATTGTTTTAAGGGCACAGTAAGCTAGAGTAAGAGACAATATCGACTTCAGCACATTGAGGATGCAGGGAGAGGGCGGGAGGAGATCATGTAGTATATCTGGAGTACATTTGGAGTTTAGGAGCGACAAGAAAAAAAGGTTGAGAGAAACAGCGATCATAAACCTGTTAATTAAAATAGCAAGAAAGCTTTCCATGGAGAAGGGAGTTAGAGGCTGGAAGGAACTAAAAAACACACATCAGGCTACAATTACAATTCAACAACAAAAATGTGCATTTATGTAGTAGCTTTTAATGTAATAAAATGTTCCAGTGCACTTCACAGGAATGTTATGAGAAAAAAAATGACATTGAGCCACAAAAGGAGATATTAGGGCAGGTAAACAAAAGCTCGGTCAAAGAAATAGATTTTAAGGAGGATAGGGAGGAAATTCCAGAACTTAGGGCAACAACTGAAGGTACATCTGCCACTTGTGGAGCGAAGGAAATTGGGGATGTACAAGGGGCAGAATTGAAGGAACACCAAGATATCTGAGGGCTGTAAAGCTGGATAAAGTTAGAGATATGGAGGGGCAAGGCTGTGGAGGAATTTGAACACAGGATGAGAATTTTAAATTCAAGGCATTGCAGGACCAGTGGCCAATGTAGGTCAGTGAACACAGGGTGAACAGGATTTGGTGCAATTTATGATACGGGCAACAGAGTTTTGGATGAACTCAATGAAATCTTAAGTTTATTAAAAAAAAACACTTTGTGCTAGGAAGCACTCGAACATGACTGAGGTTAACAGAGAAGAGTTTACTTAGAACAGCAAGAATCTGAAATGACTGGGGCCAAGGTGAAGAAAAGGAAGTAACTTAAGATAGGTTTTAATCCTACCTCAACTCGTTGGAAATCAGAGGGGCAGGATGCCAGGTAACGTACCTACCGCAGCATACATGGATTCCACTGACTTCAGTTTTCTGAACAGGCAGAAGAACTACCCCAGCCCTGGGCTACCCATGACTTGTCATCTTACCAGCAAAATCACCTGGACCTCACAACAAGGACTTGTATTTATATAGTGCCTTTAAAGTAGTAAAGTGTCCCAAGGCACTTCACAGGAGCATTATCGAACAAAATTTTGCACAGAGTCACTTAAGGAGATTTTTCTTTTAGCTGTCACAGTGTTATATTCACTGAAAATACTTGGTGTGAAGCTGTTGTTAAGAAGACTAATCATGTGCCGGATGCATTTCCAGAGCTTTCAACTATAATTTCAAACAAACTGCATTTGTTGTAGTGCGTGAAGTTTTGGATACGCAAGCTGGAATAAGATTTTGATCTATTGTACAGAGTTCAGAAATGATGTTTCTAATACTTGAAGCTCATGGTTGTGAACAAGGCCCTAGATCTGAAATTGTTTTAATTGGAGAAACCAATGAAATTTTTAAAAAATAAATTTGAAGAATGGATATCATAGCTGCAATTAAATAAATAAACTTGAACTGTAAGCACAGAAGCAAAGGAAACGATTATAAAACAGCAAGGCTCGAAGAATTTTTCCCTAGAAGTTGTAGAAATGTGTAATACATTCTTGGTTAAAGCAGTTAACTCCAACAATTAATACTTGGAACAGCTGTATGAGTTCTGATCTGATTAAGCACCTTGGGGTATTTAACTATGTTAAAGATGTTACATAAATGAAATCTTTTATTGTTGTTGGTTAGGAACAGAATTGAGGACATAATATTCCTTAGCGAGATCTGTAGAGTAGATGAGGGACAAATCAAAGAATATGGACGTGGCTATACTTTCTTCTGGAAAGGGAAATCACAGGAAGAACGCCGATTTCATGGAGTCGTCTTTGCCATCAAAAATGAACTCATGAAGAGAATCTACAAACCCCCTGTTGGGATCAATGAGCATCTTATGACACTCAATCTTAAGCTCAAAGGCAGTCAATCTGCCACCTTCATCACTTCTTATGCACCTACCTTGGACAGTAGCACAGTGGTAATGTTACTGGATGAACGCTTCAGAGTCACGAGTTCAAATCCCACCAAGGCAGCTGGGGGAATTTAAATTCTAATTAATAAATCTGGAATAAAATGCTAGTCTTAATAGTCATGAAACAACCGGATTGTTGTTAAAAACCCATCTGGTTCACTAATGTCCTTTAGGGAAGGAAATTTGCTGTCCTTACCCCTGATTCACAACAATGTGGTTAACTCTTAACTGTCCTCTGAAATGGCATAGCAAGCCACTCAGTTGATTCAAATCACAGCAGACTAAAGTACTGTGAGTGTACGTATACCGTATGGACTACAATAAAAGCAAAATACTGTGGAAGCTGGAAATCTGAAATAAAAACAAGAAATGCTGGAAATACTCAGCAGGTCTGGCAGCATCTGTGGCGAGAGAAGCAGAGTTAACGTTTCGGGTCAGTGACCCTTCTTCGGAAAGTTCCGAAGACGAGTCACTGACCCGAAATGTTAACTCTGCTTCTCTCTCCACAGATGCTGCCAGACCTGCTGAGTATTTCCAGCATTTCTTGTTTTTATTCCATATGGACTATAGCAGTTCTAGAAGGTAGCTCAGTACCGCCTTCTCAGGGGCAATTAGAGATGAGCAATAAATTTCTCTATGTGAGCATTACTCGCAAGCCCAGGAACAAATTTTAAAAAACTGTTGGCAAAGTCCCAGCTCGGGTACTTCTTAATCGTCTCTTGCCAGTTGCAGAGGAGGTCCTTCCTGAGTCCCATTGCAACTTCCGATCTGCCAGAGGAACAATCAACGTGTGACTTTCTTCGATCCTACAAGAGCCCTCGACTCGGTCAATCAAACTGCCCTTTGGCAGGTACTACAGCAATATGGATGCTCAGTTCACAAACATCATCCGTCTTTTACATGACAATATACAAATAACAATGGCTCCCTGACAGACCCCTTCCCTGTCAAACAGGTGTCAAACAGGGTTGTATCATTGCACCAACGCTATTCTCAATCTTGCAGCAATGCTGCAGCATACTATTGGCAGGCTCTGCCCTGGTGTCATAACTTATCACACTGACAGTAAACTCTTCAACCTCAGTCAGCTAAAGCCAAAATCAAGATCACAACCACTTCTGTAATCGAACTATAGTATGCTGACGACGCACATGTTAGGGCTCACTCTGAAGAAGAAGTATTCACCAAAGCCTATGTAGAGCATGGGACTGAACACCAGTAAGACCAAAGTCCTCTACAAGCCCACACCAAATATATCAAATCCAACGTCTTCAATTGAGATTCATGATGAAATGTTGGAAAATGTCCCTCACTTCCCATATGTTGGAAGCTATTTATCCCAAAAAGCTGACATTGATGAAAAGGTACACCACTGAATCCATTGTGCTAGCTCAACCTATGGCAAACTACGTCCTCGAGTATTCGAGAATCGTGGTATCAGACCAAATACTAATCTCAATATCTATCGGGCAGTAGTTCTCTCCATGCTTCTCTATAGTACTGAAGCTTAGACAGCCTAGATGCCATATCAAGGCCTTAAAACAACATCATAAACACTGTCTTAGCAGGATCTTGCAAATCATTTGGGAGGACAGAAGAACAAACATGAGCGTTGTCCAAGACACAGACATGCCAAGTATAGAGGCCATCATAATCTCACATGAGCTGAGATGGATGGAACTTGTCATCAGAATGTGCAACTCAACTACCCAAACAAGTGCTCGATTCAGACCTGTGCCAGGGAGCCTGTTCATAGGGGAGCCAATGGAAAGGTTTCAAAGACAATCTCAAAGCTTCCACGAAGGTCTGCTGTATTAACATCAACTCATGGGAAGCAGATTCCCAATCATGACCAAAATGGTGATCCATCATCAAAAATGGTTATCAAGACCTTCCAATCAACAAGAGCAGTCACTAAGGGGGAACGGCAAAAGAGATGGAAAGAGAGCATTGCTGTTCGAGCCAACAATCTGCCATCAGCTCTGCCAGCCAACAACTGATGTCCTCACTGTGGGAGAGTCTGCAAGGCTAGGACGGGTCTCATAAGCTATCTGCAGACCCACAGCCAACACTGACATCCCACTTCCACCCAGCCATCCACAAAATGAATCATCCTTGACACGAGGGGTTGCCGATAATGAGATAAATGAAAGGTTTTATTGTTGTTGGTTAGGAACAGAATTGAGCATTCTAGATGTCAGTGCAGATGGAGGTAGAGAAATTTGATAGTTCCAGAGCTGTTGAGACTATAAAAGTGCTGTGTGGGGAAGAAAATGAATCAAGAATTAATAGTGTAGAGATGTGATGGTACAGTGGATTAGATACTAAACTTTCTTTTCTCACGTGGGTTAGAATCCAGGATGAAAATCATCTTTTTGTGTTGGCTGTAAACGGCGCTATTAAAAATAGGTTTCAAACCAGTTTCCATTGGCAGCAAACAGATTAGTTTTTCTCCGAGAAATATGAGAAATGGAAAAGTACTACACTGACAAGAAATCAGATTTTGGGAATGAAGACAGAAAATGCTGAAAATACTCAGCAAGTCAGGTAGCATCTGTGGAGAGAAAAAAAAAGAGTTAATGTTTCGGGTCAATGACTTTTCATCGGTCCTAAAAATGTAGAGTCAGTGTTTTTAAACTTTGGCTCCTAAAACTTTATTAAGCAACCCTTTTGGAATTCTGTCAAAATAAAGCTGTTGTTGAGATGCCTTGTAATGACAAGTATATTATGTGAATCAAAAGGGTGGGTGAATTCTAGCAAGTAATGCTGTCCATCCCAATGCCCCTATAAAACTGGAAAGATGCTGCTTCATCTGTGCAAAGAGGACCTTCACCCAGGGCTCAAAATATGGGAAGATTACTGTCTGGCAGTGCAATGCATTGGAACACTAACACACAATGTGCAAATATGGTGGGATGCAAATCCAGTCCCTTTACTTCACCCAAATCCAGATCAGAGCTGCAGTGTTCAAGGGATTTATACCCACTGTTTCCCATAGAGAAAGAGATGGTAAATCAGAGGCAGATGAACAGCCTGCTTGGAGCAGCATTGACATGGCCCTGGGAATAAGTTTAGGATGACCAGGAAGGCACTGGGGAGAATATAGACTTTTTTTTGATGGACTTCATGACTTCATTATTGACCGTTTTCTTTATTCTGCTAATTTTTTCTCAAATCTATTTCCACATTGCTTGATTATCACGATCTGCATGTTATTTACTGCTACATTTTAATAGCTTCTCTAAAAATAGCATTCTATTGAGTTTTTCACCTTGATGTTTTTCCTTTTACAGCAGTCAATGTTTCTATATGATATTTATTACTTTTTTTATTTGGAGGATTGCAGAACCAGATTGTAAGAAAACCTGAAGCATCATCTCATTCAATAAATATTCTGAGGAAAGCTGAGCTGATGTCAAGTTTGTCTGTAAGCAGCCAAATGAGGCTGCGTGTTGATATAGTGGGTCATGTAGTAGATGGCCCATGATTTTACACACAGCAAGTACTGAGTTTCAGAAGGACTGTTTTTAGGATGAAGAGGCATGGTGAGGAGCAGCAGCACTCCCCTTCAAGGAAGAAAACTGGAAAGGTCATCAACAGCTTCAATTTTCTGTCACAAACCCTGCAGCAGCTACTTAGAGTTGGTAAAGGTCTGAGAGGAGGGCCTTTGCTTGTTGTTTTTACAGAGAATGCATTGTGTTTTGGGGAACATTGAGAACGTGAAATGCAAGACTGAAAAATTATTTTTTTAAATCGACGAATCCTCAAATTTCCCTGGGTTCAAACAGCTATCTAACCCAGGGAGACACCCTCCAACCACGGTTGAAAATGATGTTCTAGGTTCCCTTTACAGCTACATTTTCTGTAGGTTCCTGCTTCGGAGTTTGGTGTTTAGCAAATCCCTTTCTGTGCCCAAGTCGTAATCATAAATATTTACGGCACAGAAGCAGGCCATTGTGTTTGTGCTGTTTCATGGCTGGATCAATCCTGAACTAAGTCTACAGCCCTGCTTTCTCCTCATAGCCCTATGTCTTCCTCTGCTTCAAATATTTATCCAATTTTCTCTTAATACATGCAGTGGTCTCCGTGATAACGTATTCCATGATCCAGCAGCTCTCTGAGTAAAGATATTACTCTTAAGCTTTCACCTCACCCTCTTTGTGACAATTGTAAATTGATAACGCCATGTTAGTCATTTCTCAAATGATATAGTGTTTATCCCCATCCACTTTAATCAAAAGCCTACATAATTTTAAAATAATATTCCATTAAATCTCCACTTCACTTTCTCTGCCCCAGTACTCTTGGATTTCAATTCTCTCCTCATCCTACTTACTCACCCTGGTGTATCTATGCTACACATTAAAGAGAATTATATAACATGTCCAACAGAGAAACAGGTCACACAGCCCATTTGCTGCAGCTCAATTTTTATACTCCTGCTCTAATTATCTCTTCCTACCTGCTCTGTCTCCTTCAAGACTCTGCTTCATCATGTACGCATTAAGTTTTTCATTAAATGCATTAGTATTACCTGCTCAACCACTCCATGTGGCAGAAAATATCTATTTTCACCACTCTCTGTAAATAAATTTCTCCTAAATTCTCCATCTATTTGTTCAGCACAACCAACGGATCAAATCTAAGCTCTGCAGTCCTGCCACATTCAGTCGTGAAAGGCAATGGATAATTAATCAACTTACAGGAGGATGAAGCTCCACAAATATCCCCATCCTCAATGATGGGGGAGCCCAGCACATCAGTGCAAGAGGCAAGGCTGAAGCATTTTCAGTCATCTTCAGCCAGTAGTGTCGAGTGGTTAATCCATCTCGGCCTCCTCCTGAGGTCCCTAGCATCACAGATGTCAGTCTTCAGCCAATTTGATTCACTCTGCATGAAATCAGAAAACAGCTGAAGGCACTGGATACTGCAAAGGCTATGGGTCCTGATAACATTCCGGCAGTAGTACTGAAGACTTGTGCTCTAGAACTGGCCGTGCCCCTAACTAAGCTGTTCCAGTACAGCTGCAACACTGGCGTCTACCCTGCAATGTGACCTCATTACAGCCTTGGTCCAAACATGGACAAAAGAGTGAATTCAAGAGGTGAGGTGAGTGACTGCCCTTGACATCAAGGCAGCATTTGACCGAGGGTGGCATTAAGGAGCCCTAGCAAAACTGGAGTCAATGGGAATCAGGGGAAAAATGCTCCACTGGTTGGAGTCATACTTAGCGCAAAGAAAGATGGTTGTGGTTGTTGGAGGTCAATCATCGAAGACCCAGAACATCACTGCAGGAGTTCCTCAGGGTAGTGTCCTAGGCCCAACCATCTTCAGCTGCTTCATCAATGATGTTCCCTCCATCGTAAGGTCAGAAGTGCGGATATTTGCTGATGATTGCACAATGTTCAGCACCATTCACGACTCCATAGATACTGAAGCACTCCATATCCATATGCAGCAAGACCTGGACAACATTCAGGCTTGGGTTGATAAGTGGCAAGTTACATTTACACCACACAAGTGCCAGGCAATGACCATCTCCAAAAAGAGAGAAACCAATCATCTCCCCTTGATATTGAATGGCATTACCATCGCTGAATCTCCCACGATCAACATCCTGGGAGTTACCATTGACCAGAAACTGAACTGGACCAGCCATAAAAATACTGTGGCTACAAGAGAAGGTCAGAGGCTGAGAATTTTGTGGCGAGTAACTCAGCTCCTGACTCCCCAAAGCCTGTCCACCATCTACAAGGCACAAGTCAGGAGTGCGATGGAATATTGTCCACTTGCCTGGATGGGTGCAGCTCCAACAACACTCAAGAAGGTCGACACCATTCAGGGCAAAGCAGCCCGCTTGATTGGCACCTCATCTACCACCTTCAACATTCACTCCCTCTACCACCTGTGCACAGTGGCAGCTGTGTGTACCATCTACAAGATGCACTGCAGCAACTCACCAAGGCTCCTTTGACAGCACCTTCCAAAACTGCGATCTCTACCACCTTGAAGAACCAGGGCAACAGATACATGGGAACAAGTTCCTTTCCAAGCCACACACCATCCTGCCTTGGAACAATATCGCCGTTCCTTCATTGTCGCTGGGTCAAAATCCTGGAGCTCCCTTCCTAACAGCACTGTGGGTGTACCTACCCCACATGGACTTGCAGCAGTTCAAGAAGGCAGCTCACCACCACCTTCTCAAGGGCAATTAATGATGGGCAATAAATGCTGGCCTGGCCAGCGACACCCACATCCCTTGAAAGAATTTTTTAAAATCTGTTAGTGGCTATCTTATACTTATGCTCCCGTTTTCTTGGCTCAACCACAAGTGAAAACAGATTTTCCAGATCCACTCAATCAGACCCCTTCATAATTTTAAAGACCTCTATCAGTCTTTTTTCTCGAGAAAAGGGCCCCAACCTGCACAATCTTTCCTGATAGTTGTGTACTCTCAATTCTGATGGCAGACTTGTAAATCTTTTCTGCACTTTCTCCAGAGCTTCTTGTCGGATGGAAACTCGAACTGCACACAGTACTCAAACGTGGTCTAACCAAGGTTTTATGTAGATTTAACTTTACATCCATGCTTTTGTAATCTATTCCTCTGGAAGTGAACCCCAGTTCTTTGTTTGCACTTTTATGGTCATATCAATTTGCGTTGCTACTTTTAGCGATTTATGTATCTGTATTCTCTGACCTCTTTTGCTCCTCTGCCCCATTTAATCTCTTGCCTACCAAGGAATATGACCTCTTTATTACTCCTACCCAAATTAATCACAAGATGGCTGGGGAATAAATATCAGCAAACTGTTAACAGAATAGAACTGATATGAAGCAAGGGGCTGGATTTTCCCTCCAGGGCAGGAAACAGGAGTTGGGACTGGTTCAGTCCTGAACCTGCCCCCTGGGGAAACAGTCACTCTTTGGAATTTTGATGGAGGTGCCCCCTTAATGGATACGGAGACAAGTTTCCTGTCAAGGGCAGCAGGCAGGCTCTCAAAGCTGGAGGGCTAATCACAGGCCTTCCAGCTTGGAGGGAACAGCATGCTGAGGTAAATGGTAAGTAACTGAGAGGGCGCTTCAACATGGAGGCGCACTCTCACTAACTTTTTTAAAAGTTGAAATAAAAATCAATCAAACCATCACTTTGTGGGGGTGGGGGGGTGGGGGTGGGAGAAGGAGGGGGAATCTTTCTACAGAGCAGTCTTTGGCTGCACCCAATCCCAGCCTCTGGGCCTGCCTCCTGCAGAACCTCTATCAGATCAGCTTTTATCCTTCTCAACTCAACAGTAAAAACTCTAACCTCTCTCTATAACTGCAGTGTCTCACTATTGGTAACTACCGAGTATACTTATACTGCACCTTTTCCATTACTTTTTTTTAATCTTGGGTTGTCCAAAACCATTGTGTAACTGTGGCTTAACAACTTCAATAATAACTCTTTGCTTTTGTATTCTATGCCTCTAGATATAAAACCATGGAGTCTGTTTGCCATTTTTATGGCTTTATCTACTTGCGCTTCCATATTTAATTACCTCTGTATCTACTGATCCAAGGTTCCTATGCTGCTGTACTCGATTTAAAATCTTACAATTTAATGCACATTTCCTTTTCCTAGTCTTACCTCCAAAATACATTACATTCATATTTTTCTGCAATGATTTGCATCTGGCACCTATCTACTCAGTCTGTCAGATATGTCTTCCTGCAGTCATTCCTAATCTTTGTCATAATTTGCCATGACCTACCCCCCACCAGATTTGCTCACCTCTTTGCTCTTGTACTGTCTGCTTCTATTAATAAAGCCCAGGATACTGTATGCTTTATTAACTGCTCTCTCAACCTGCCCTGCCACATTTGATGACTTATACACATATACATCCAGGTCTCTCTGCTCCTGCACCCACTTTAGAATTGTTCCCTTTATTTTGTATTGTCTCTCCATGTTCTTCCTACCAAAATGAATCACTTCACACTTCTCCACATTGAACTTCATCTGCCACTTGTCTACCCATTCCACCAACTTGTCGATGTCCTTTTGAAGTTCCACACTACCTTCCTCACAGTTCACAATGTTTCCAAGTTTCGTATCATCCGCAAATTTTGAAATTGTGCCATATACGCCAAGATCTAGGTCATTAATATTCGCTAGGTCGAAATCTTGGAACTGCCTTCCTAACAGCACTGTGGATGTACCTACCCCACATGGACTGCAGTGGTTCAAGAAGGCGGCTCACCACCACCTTCTCAAGGGCAATTAGGGATGGGCAATAAATGCTGGCCTAGCCAGTGATGCCCACATCCCATGGATGAATAAAAAAAATGTCAGGAACAGAAGGTCCCAATACTGACCCTTGGGGAATTTCACTACAAGTCACCTTCTAGTCCACAAAACATCCAATAACCACTACTCTGTTTCCAATCACTGAGCCAATTTTGTATCCATGTTGCTACTGTCCCTTTTATTACATGAGCGATAACTTTGCTCACAAGTCATTTGTGCAATATTGTATCAAATGCCTTTTGGAAGTTGCAGTACTGTATCAAATACCCACAGTTGTTAGGAAGGGAGTTCCAGATTTTTATCTCAGAAACTGTGAAGGAATGTCAGTATAGTTCCAAGTTAGGATGGTATGTGGCATGGAGGGGAACTGTTCCCATGCATCTGCTTGTCCATCTAGGTGGTAGGGGTCGCAGGTTTGGAAGGTGCTGTCAGAGGCTTGGTGAGTTGTTGTAATGCATCTTGTAGATGATACACACTGTCTTGCCGGTCCCTTAATCTGTTATCTCCCCGAGCTCTACAACCCTCCGAGTTATCTGTGCTCATCTAATTCTGGCATCTTGAGCATCCTGATTTCTAATTGCTCCACCGTTCTCTGGAATTCCCTCCCTCAACCTTTCTGCCTCTCTACCTCTCTTTTGTCCTTTGAGACACTCACTCAAACCTCTTTGACCATGCTTTTGGCCGTTCGTCCTAATATAGCCTTATGTGGCTCTGTGTTGCATATAACACTCTGTGAAGAGTCTAGGGGTGTTTTATTATGTTAAAGATGCTATATAAATACAAGTTGTTGTTATTGTTGATAGTAGACAACACTTGTTAACTCCGCTCTTTTTTTATTTGCACTCCTACAAAGAAATCTGAACAGTTTCCTAAATGGAAATCTCTGGCAACATTGCTGCTGGGATCCTAGAATCGTTCAGCACAGAATGAGGCTATTCAGCCCATCATGTCTGGGCCAGCTCTTTGACGGAGCTACCCAATTAGTGCCACTTCTCTGCTCTTTCACCATACCCTGTAAAAGTGTACTTTTCAGGTATATATACAATTTTCTTTTAAATGTTATTATCAAATCTGCTTGCATCACCCTTTCAGACAATGCATTCCATAGAAATACATTGAATATGCAGCCCAAAAACAGGCCATTCGGCCTAACTATTATGTGTTGGCATTTATACTCCCATTCCATCTGCCTCATCTCAGCCTTTCAACATATATTTCTATTCCCTTTTCTCTCATGCACTCGTCTAGTTTCCTTTTGAAAATATCTAAGCTGTTTGCCACAACCATTTCCTGTGGTAGCACGTTCCATAGTCTAACCACTTCCTGAGTAAAGAAATATCTCCTCATTTCCAGATCAAAACAACTCACTGCATAGAAAACATTCTCCTCATCTCCCCTCCAGCTCTTTTACCAATTATCTTGAATCATTGTCCTCTGCTTACCAACCCTCCTGCCAGTAAGGAACAGTTTTTCTTTATTTTCTTTATCAAAAACCTTCATGATTCTGAACACCTCTTTTTCTGCTCTAAGGAGAACAATTCCAGCTTCTCTTGTCCCTCAGTAGAACTGAAGTCCTTCATGCCTGCTCTTGGTTTCACCTCAATGAGGTAAATGTTCTTTGTCTTCCTGGTAGCAAAGTACCTGAGCTCCATGCCCTCTTCCCCCTAACTTCGCCATTTGGGAAACCTGCATCTTAACAGAACTAATGCAATATGCTGTATTGCCTATATGCAATCACATTGCCAAATTTACGATCTATTCAAATTACCTCTGTTGGATTTCATGATCAACAGTTTCCTGCTTAGGAACATAGGAAGATAGGAACAGGAGAAGGCCATTCAATCCCTCGAGCCTGTCCCGCCATTCAATGAGATCATGGCTGATCCGCAGCCTAACTCCATATACCTGCCTTTGGCCCATATCCCTTAATATCTTTGCTTAACAAAAATCTATCTATCTCAGATTTAAAATTAACAACTGTTCTAGCGTCAACTGCTGTTTGTGGGAGTGAGTTCCAAACCTCTACCACCCTTTGCGTGAAGAAATGCTTCCTAACATCTCTCCTGAATGGTATGGTCCTAATTTTTAGACTATGCCCCCTAGTTTTAGAATCTCCAGCCAGTGGAAATAGTTTATCTTTATCTAGCCTGTCTTAACCTGTTAATATCTTGAAGACTACAATCAGATCACCCATTAACCTTCTAAATTCTAGCGAAAACAGGCCTAATTTGTGTAATCTCTCTTCGTAACTTAACCCCTGTAGTCCAGGTATCATTCTCGTAAACCTACGTTGTACTCCCTCCAAGGCCAATATATCCTTCCTAAGGTGTGTTGCCCAGAACTGCTCACAGTACTCCAAGTGAGGTCTAACCAGGGGTTTGTACAGCTGCAGCATAACCTCTGTGTCTTTATACTCCAATCCTCTAGATATAAAGGCTAGCATTCCATTAGCCTTTTTGATTATTTTCTGCACTTGCTCGTGGCATTTTAAAGATCTATGCACCTGAACCCCCAAGTCTCTTTGGACATCCACTGTACTTAACCTCTTCCCATTTAGAAAGTACCCTGCTCTATCCTTTTTTGGTCCAAAATGGATAACCTCACACTTGCCCACATTGAAATCCATCTGCCACTGTTTTGCCCACTCACCTAGTCTGTCTCTTTGCAATTTTATGCTATCATCATATGCTTCTTTGCACATCAGATTTCATCATATTAACCTTAATTTATCAGATTAATACATGATATTCATCTGATTTGATGTGCAAATCTAAACCATTCATTTAAATAACTAGATTTAAAAATCAAAATTGAATTTGACAGGACGATTCTCACCTACCAGTTTAATTAGTAGATAGTAAAAGAATGTGTGTGTGTGAATGCAAACTCACATACACTCGTTAAACTATAGAGACACTATTTTGGAAATGATTCAATGATCAGTTTTCCCTTGTAAATTAACTTTAATTTTATTTTTAATCTCCCTAGACAACCTGTAAACTGGTCTGTACAAGAGCATTGTGGTTATTGCTACTTAAGCAAGGGAGTGTCACAAGCTTGAAAGATAATAGGAGAAATAATCCTTTTCATATTTGCTCCTTGATTTTCTATGCTTGCTGCAAAATAGACTGTACAGACCAACAAGATCTTGATTACTGAGTTGCTTTGGGATGGGTACAGGCCTAATGTCAATGTTTGCTGCATTCCAGTACTGGCACTAAGCCCACAGCAGTGTGTTTTACGCATGACATCAGCTCTGCTCTCAGTCTGTTTAGTTATTATTTGGCTCCACCTCTGTTATTAAAGTCCGCCATATAATCATTGAAGGATTTGCGGCTATAAATTGGAGTATTGTGCAAAATCCAAGATGCATGTAATTGTGTATTCTGTGGGAAGTGGTGAGTAGCCTTCAGTTTGAAGTATAACCAGTGATGCCACCATGCTAGTTAAATAACCATGGTGCATGATAGGATATAGTTTACTCTTCAGATTTGTTGGTAGAGCCTTCCCACAATGCAATTTTATCAAGTGAGATGATGCCACTGAGTTTTTGATGGATAATTGGTTAACTTTAGTTTTTCATCCTACCAATGTTTTGTCTTTTTAGTTGTAATACCTTCCCTCTTCCCTGCTATTGTCATATCACTACCCAATATCCTCAAGTACCTGCACTATTGCACTTATAGATATGTTTACATCAACCAAGCGAAGTTAACGGTGGTCCTTCCATCCAATGAGAGAAGGTCCAGTGAAAGGTTAGTTCTACCCTGGGGGAAGACTGGTGTTGGTATTGTGTCTCTCAGCAGCTCCCTGCTCAAAACTCCTCATTACATTTTTTTAAAAACTCCTGCGGATGACAGACCTAACTTGCCAGATGATTACTTTATTATTCTCAGGATATTATTGGAGATTGGTGGACGTGTATTAGAAATAGTATGATTTAGCTTCACTATGGCTTAGCAGATAAAAAGGCTCCTAACCCATACGGACCAAGAAGACCCTGTGCTCAATCTATGGTATGTACAGGGTTAGTTGGTCTGCTAGGGCAGCTGTTGGCCCCAGTACCCCTGGATCAAGGGTGAGGGGGGCAGCAAATCAGCTGGCATTTTCTCATCACTATCCAGTGCCCTCTGCTGAAAATTACGAGGTGACAACAGAACAGAGCTCAGTTGTGATTGGTTGAATGACATTGGTTGAATGTTGATGCTCACCCAGTAGGCTCTCATGCAAAGCATTGCCACTGGAATAAAGTACTGGCGGGCCTCCAGTGCCTGCTGGACTGTACCCCGCTTTCCCTACCCTGTGCTCCCACCCCCACCCCACCCACAAGTCACAACATCAGGAAATGGAACGGGGGATGGGCAGCACTTTGGATCTTTGTGTTTCCACAAGAAACTGGCCATTTTGATTGAGAGCAAAGGGAAAATGCTTAAAACAAACGGAAATGTCAAATTTGTAATCGCACATAATTTTTTCAGAAGGAGAATAATAGATAGGTTTAATCATCAGCACTACTTGTTATGCAACTGAAAACCAATCAGCTATTTCTACATGCCACAGCACCCATTATGGTAAGATAAGGAATCAGCTGAGCTCAAGCCAACATCTTTCGTCTAGCCAGTCTGTGATGAGAAAGAACTGTTTTCCACAGAATTAATAGAACAAGTATGGGCCAAGTTGAAGAAACAGACATTTCCTTAATCAAGTAGTCAGACTCATTGTTTATGAATAGAAAAAAATCCAAATCAATTCAAAATAATTGT